>NC_085058.1:15834256-16174319 GCF_963662255.1 Cinclus cinclus
GTGTATTTCTCATCCTTTTCTAAGGAGCAGTGTAGGGAGGAAGTAGAGATGCTGGAATGTGACAGGAGAGAGTTTTGCTGCCACAAACCAGCACCATTGGTATAGAGTAGTCTCACTGTGTCACAAAGACACTCAACATCTGTCAGGGCACGTGAAAACCATAAGTATATCCAGCTCTTAATTCCTCTAATTCCCAACTGTTGCCTGCTAAGCAGCCTGCCTTCTTTCCCCCTCCAAAAACTGCCAAAATATGGGTGACAGGCCTAGACCCAACCAAGCAGAAAGACCACAGGACTTCAAGGAATTTTTTCAAGTCTAAATAATTTATTTTCAGTTTCTCCCTGAAGAACCAGCACACAGCGCTGAATTTCTGGAGTCCCACTCTGTCAGTCCTTTCAAGCCCTAATTATCTCTCACTCCCAACAGTTAAATAGGATGTCAGATGGATCTTGATGGGATGCTTGCCTAGTGATGAACATCATAGAAATAATCTTTTTTTTTTTTTTCTGCCAGACAGAACCCAAAATATAAAGTTTTTTTTATAACCACATTTGCTTTTCTCTGATTTTCAGGGGTTTTGAAGGAAGCAACTAGATTGATCTGATGATTGTATTTCATTTCTGCCTCTGCAGCCTATTCTGTTTGTCTCCTAATTAGCACCCAATGCCAGAATACAGGTGAGTCCAGAGTTCAGCAGGACTGTTTGGGTTTAATTTGTGGGAGAGTAAATAACACTGCACAGGCAGACCTCAGGCAAGCACTTCACTGGTGCCATGGCTGGGTATCATCACCTTCGGGCCTCCTCCTGTTGCTGTGTTTTTTAAGTTAAAAAGTGTACAGTTTGGGGCTAAAATACTTGACATTGTCTCTGAGTGTTTCAAGTGGTAAAAAGAAGAGCTCACTTTCATGTTTTGGGCCATAAAAGCTACTGTACCCATAGGAGCCTCCAGCCTGCTAATTAGTGTCAGATGAAGATGGCTAAGATTAAGGTATAAGCAACATTATAGTGGATAAATGTGGGCTAATCTGCCACTGAGGGGATGTTTCATTCCAGCACCAGAAAATTATTTCTTTTATGTCTTTTTTAAATTTTTTTTTATATTATTTTTACTTGAATTTAGTTTCACAATAAAGCTGAACCTGGCTATGAACCTCAGCCTAAGCTGAGACAGAAAGAGACAGACAGTAAAACTACTGCAGGATGGAAGTAATCTGCAATCCCAGAGAGCTTCCCACGATTCAGGAGTGGTTCTTAAAGCCAGATAATTCCCAGGTTTGTCCCCAGCACGAGGGAGGGATAGAGCAGGGCTGGAGCTGCAGGGACTGCTGAAGCCAACTGTTGTATGGAGGGGCCTGGGCTGCGGTACTGATTGCTGTTAGCAAACCTTCTTTTTCAATAAAAATAGATGAAATGAAATAAACGTGCAGGGGTCTTGTTTTTATTCTGTACTTTCATCAAACAGAAGGGCAAGAGGGGAGGCAAGACCATGAAGTGGCATGGGGTTAAATGAAGGGACCCTGGAGCCCCTTTTTGCTGGTGAAGGAGAGGGGAAGGCTGGGCTCTTTTGCCCACGTGGGGTGGATGTCAGTGCTGTGCCAGGGAGACATCCAAAACCAGCAGGATGTTCTCTCTGTGCCTGCAGAGATTATTGAGCTGAAGCTGCAGCAACACAACAGGGGTGTGCCAGGGGGTGAAAAAGTGATGGGAGAAGGGATTTTTTTTTTTCTGGTGCCCTTGAAGCAGCTGCTGCATCAAAGCACAGGCAAGTTATAAGCAAATTATTCAGAGGGATGAAATTGCTGGTGATGTTTCTATTCCCAGAATAGGTCCTGTTCCACCCCCATTGTAAAAATGCATTAAACCATGAGCAAGACCCTGCAGCTATTGAAATCCCTGGCTGAGCTCCCATTTCACCTTGCTGCCATGCAGGCTGGCCTCTGCTGTGTTTATATGCACAAAAAACAACTAATAATTTCCCCTTGCTTTAGTGTTTTGTGTCAAGCCCTCTAGTCTGGTTCTCTGAGCCGCTCCTCAGGCTGGAAACACAATTTTTCATCTCAGTTTCCAGCAAATAGCTGGGACCTGGCTCCACCAAGCCCCAGTGAGCCATAACGCCCTTGTGCTGTTGATGAGCTGCAGGAGCAGAGGTTCAGATTCACCTCCTGCAGCAGTGCTTGGGGTGGATGGATGAAATTTGGGCTATTTTGGGGCAGCACGGCAGCTGCCAGATGCTGTGGGGACCTGGCTGCAGCAAGCTGCTGCTTGATGGATTTCTTCATGCCCAATTAAGGCTCTTCTGTCATCAGCAGTGGAACAAAGGGGAGTGTTGATGCTGCTTAGGCAGAGATGCAGGTGCACAGTGTTGCACCATGAATGAGTTTAACCACCCTGAATGGCAGCAGCAGCTCTCCTGGCTCTTCCCTTCTCCATCCCACCACTCCCTCCAGCAGTGAGGCTGGTCCAAACTGGTGGTGCTGGTGGCTCTGGCATGGGGACCCCACTCCCACGGGTTAGGCATATTTGTGCCAAAAGGCTCTGGATGGTAAGAGGCGACCTAAACTTGAAGAACAGAGGCAAGCTTGAGTCTCCAACTGGCTAAGCCCAGAGATTGGGGCTGTTCCCCAGCGAGGCTTTTTGGGGCAATGCTGTAAAAGGTGTTTCTGGCCAAACACAGTGTTCTCCTCACCGTGAGCCCATGGGGTATTTTCCAGGTACAACAGCTTGGGGAATTAGGGCTGTGGGTCGCCTGCTCCCCACACCACAGTGAGAAGCCCAGCTGTCTTTTCATTTTATCCATGGTTTGCTGGGTTACATCCCAGCCTCGGAGTCTGCCACAGCTTTGGCATATATATATAAATACATATATATATCTATGTATAGTGACATGGCTCTTGGTCTCCTGGGGGAGATCTGCCCATATCTGGCCCTGACACCAAGCACATCTCTGGTCAAACTGCAGAGTCTGCAGGCTCCACTGCCACCATCCTTTATAATTACCACCTGCACTGCCTTGTTCAAAGCTGACTGAGGTGATTTGAGTTTCAGCAGCTCCTCTGAACTGCAGCACAGCATCCCCTGGCTGCTTCCCATGCTGCCCAGGCAGGGCTGCCCAAGGCATCACCTCCCTCCCAGCTCCACAGGACAGGAATAGAGTTTGGCCCCTTCCCCCAAACTCTCCACCAGCCAGGACTTGCTGCAGGTCAATAACCAACCCTCTGCGTCAGTCACAGCACAGATAATTAGTGAGCAAAGTGCAAATAGTCACTGTGATTCAAATTATCTTTTAATTTCTTCTCAAGCTGCCTCAGGGGTTTCTTTAGTCCTATGAAAAACCTGATTTTTTTTCTTTTTTTTGTTGGAGACACCAATCTTGCAAACCAGAAAGACACAATATTTTGTATTCAAGGCATAATGTAAGTTGTTTACATTTTTACATGGTGTTTTGGATACTTCTTGGGAATAACACTGAGCACTTCAGTCTCACTTAAATGATACAAATTATTTCAGTTGATCCCAAAACAAATACATTTTTAATTTTCTGCAAAATAGTCTCAAAAATGTTGCACCATCAACAAATCGTGACATAGATATTGTTGGGTTTTTTATCCACCATTCCTTTTCAAAATTTAAACAATCTAATTTCAGGCTAGAGAACCTTGAAACTATGGAGATTAAAGCTTAAAGCTTTGAGAGACCCACAGGGGACAGCAGGGAACTGGTTTGGTTTCCTCCAGAGTGCCCTACAATGTCAGGAGGTAAAACCAGGCACATAACCATGTTTTCCAATGTAATGCTTTGTCAAACCATACATTTTTCTTTTGGTCTTTTGGTTGCTTTAATTTTTAGGTCTCTCACATTTATGAATAGTTTATTAGCATGCATTTTCATCTGTGTGTGTTACTCTATCACCCTCAGCACCAGACAGCAGAATTTCATTTTGGGGTCCCCCTTTTAACCACATCAAATGCTTTCTAGCCTTCCTCTTCTTCACTACTACTTAATCTTATTTTTCTCTGTGAAAACAACTGAGCACTTCTGAGCTGGCAAATCTTTTCTGCAACTTCAGTAGTGCTCATGTTCTGCATTGGGTCATCTTCTCACTGTGGGTACCACCAGCAGCAGGGAATGGACTCCATGTCTTACTTGTGCCCCCCAGATAGTTGCACATCACCCATGTAGGAAAGGAAGTTACTGAGAAATGCTTTGGACAGGGGCCTGAATGATAGCCAAAAAAACCCATAATCCACCCAAGAGGATGGACTACTCTTCCAGTATGGACAGCATCAAGGCATCCAGCAATAAGCTCCTTTTCCAGCAGGAATAACTCTTGTTTGATGAATTCCTGTTCATGAGCAAAGCTGTCACAGGCTGGTTCCCTGCACAGCCCAGCTGGAGGCAGATACTTTTGGCTGCTTAACATCATCTCCAAGCAATTCTACCTGTGCCCCTACATTAACCAGGATCAGCACTCACTGGCCCTTCCTACTGTGATGCCCTCAAGACCTTGTGCATGAGCTGAGAACAAATGTGGAGTAACAACATGGACGGAAATATCTCCTGCTTTGTTAATGAAGGAATCTTCAGCCATCTCCAATTCCCTAAAGAAGGCACAGGCAGGAGAAGGACAGACCCCAGGGATGGTCAGGGAGATGTCATCCTAAAGGAAATCCCAAACTCCTTGAAGGCTGCCCAGTGCAGGCACTGAATTTACTGCTCTCATGCTCAAAATAGAAGTGAGCAGTATCTGTTGGTTTTGTCCAGGAGAAAAGCACAGAGTTTGAGCATGGATTAGGAAAAAACACTGTCCTTGAACACCAAAAAGCAGCTGGGACAAACCCATGGCACTGCTGGAGGAACAATGCCAGCAATAAAAGTTAAGTCCCCCTGTGCTGAGATGGTGGCAGGCCATCTGACACTAATCCTGTGCCTCCAGCAAACAAAGCCTCCCAGGCATTGTGAAATATCCTCAGCTATTTGCTGGCTTGGTTGCCTGGAGAAGCTGCTCCGTGTTGGGCTGATGGAGCACTTGGTGTTCTCACACGACCCAGGCAGCAAAGGTTGAAGCACATTAGAGCAGCATAATGAGGTTTTTAACCAGTGCTCTGGAAAGCCTCACGCGCTGCTTTCTAGAAAATGTTGCAATTTGTGCTTCGGCAGGAACCACAGAGCAAGGAAAATGTTATGCTTGGAGCATCAGTCTTGTACTCTCTTGCTGCACTGCTTCCAGATGAACTTGCTTAACTCAGCTTGTGTCTGGAAACGACTTTGGGTTGGAGATTACTAGGAAGAGGAGAGGAGGCATGCTCTGTTCCTGGACTGCACATTAGTGTTCCATATGGGTGCAGAGCCAAAGCATATGGACCTCCATCTGTTAGGCAGGCCTGGCCTGGCCCCATGGATGGTTTATAATGTGCGTAGATTCATCCAGATTTGGGATTCCTCCAGCGCAAAATGAGAGCCAATGACTCAAATATTGTGCAAAGCCATTGAAACTAATGGCACTAAACAACAATCATTTGTCTCCTGTTTGATTTTACTTGCTGTAAAATAATGAATTAGTTACGGGGGTGGGTGAGTATTGTGCTGTGGATGGAAGCTTTGAAGGAAACATGGCTAAAAGAAAACAAAACAAGAATCATCCTAGTAATTCTGTGTCAGCTTCCTCCCATGTATTATTCCCCAGAAAGTAAGCTGTGTCCTTCAACTTCAATAACATGGCATTTATGCTCCATCTGTGATCAGATTTAAAGATGTTTGCAGGCATAATTCAGGCAACTTTCAATGACAAATTCAAGGAAGCTGGAGAAAGAACTCTTGAAGTTCTTCCATGACTAAAACAACTCTAGGGAAAATGAACTTTGCTCCTACAAGCTCTTTATTAACCACAAACACCAGACTTGGATGTTTTCTGTTCTTTTAAAACAAATAATTAGCCCCAAAAGACTCCAAGTCTTAGCATGCTGTGCTGTTTCTTGCATTGAGAAGCCAGCGTGTGGTGGGACTTGTGCTGACCTCGCTGAAATCAAGAGGGTCTTGCAGCCCAGCAGCACCACAACTTCAACCCGTCCTTTAGGTCACATTTCTGCTTTGAAAGATGGACCTCAGAGGCTGGATTTCAGGCACCATGCTGGAAACATTTCTGCTGAATTTTCCTGCAGAACTGTGTGGGACACATGATTAAAGCCATGGGATGACCTCCAAGGGGATGGGCTATTGTGGCAGCCCCTGGGAGAGCTCATAGCAGGAAAAAAAACCTCTCTCCACTAAATTAATTAATTGCCATGCATGTTAGCTCTGGGGCTTGGGGAAATTACCGTGGCCTGATTTCCTTCAGCACTTTTATTCCTGGCTGGAGACCAGGGGAGTTGTTGAGGTTGCTGACTTAAGACACCATAACAAATGGCTCGAAATGACCGGGCAGGCGCTGTGATTTGTAACCTGTGCGTCTCACCTGCCTCCAGCACGGCTTTCACGGCACCTTTTCTCGGATTTTATGGAAAGGGCAGATTTACAAGCACGCCAGCCTCCTCCTGGGCTTCCCAGGAGAGACCAGGAGGGCACAAATTTCTTGGCCGAAAACCATCTGAGAAGCCAGGCGGCTCTGAGCATTCTGTGGTTTATTTTTGGAAGAAGCAATTTTGGTAATTGCAAGCGTTAAATGAAAGGCAATTAGCGATGGAGGGAAGGTGTTGCATGTGTGTTGGAATAGGAGCCAATTCCAAGCCAAAGGGCCTGTTAAAAACATGGACTCCTGAATGTGCCACAAGGCCAAAGGGAGGTGCTGGAGGGGTGTGTGGGTATTTATGGGTGTTTAATGTGAAACAGGGCATGGAAACTGCCCTGTTTCTGTGATGTGTCTTTTATGGTCTTCCCAAGGTTTTAATTAAAAATGCAATAAAAGCACAACGAGAGGAAACCAGGATGTTTTAACAATCATCTGTTATAAATTGTTTTGTAGGGGGGAAAGGAAAATCAAAGAACAGTTGTTCGTGTAAAGGAGTTCAGGACACTGAGTTCACATGGAGAAATAAACCCTCTGGGAAAGGTTTTCCTGTCAGGAAGCACATGCTGCACTGACAATGAAGTGCAGGGAGGCTTCCATGCTGCTGTGGGAACCTGCCAAGTGCCTGTTTCCCCATCAGGTACATCTGTCTGCCAGAAACATGGTACATGCCAGAGGTTTGGGAGCAGGATCACACGCCAGGAGGTGAGATGAGGAGAATGCTGGATTTGGCCTGGGATGATCTTTGGATGGCTCAGAGGAGTTTCAGCTGCAATTTCTGAGATGACAGGGCACGATGCATTTTGTGCTCAGTGACAGGCACACTAAAATGATTTTGTGCAGCACCTGTTGCCTCTGACAGAGGTGACAGCAGGGAAACACTGGCAGAGGATGGAAGGGAGTTAATGAGGCCCAGAGAGGCGGCTGCAGGCCATGCAGACACCATCTCTGGCTGGTTTTAAGGGAATATGAGGGTTTGGGTTTGTCCATGGCCTCGGATAGGATCAGGGGTTTGCTGCTTACTGCTGGGGTGTCCAATCCATCTGGAGCTGAATGCATCTGGATATGTCTGTGAGCTGGTCCCCTTCCTCGTGTCTCTGTGTTCACATTCTCAGTGGAGAATGGAACCCTGGTCCAGCCACCACAACTCTCCTGGGCTCTTTCTCCATCTCTTCCATGATCTTGGTGTCTTTAGATTGTTTTCTCCATGTGTGTTACTTAGGTTTCTTGCAAGAAGAGAAGTGCCTATGGCCCCAGATGGTCCACACTGCTCCCACAGAAGAATTCTGAATGGGTTTTCTCTCTGCCTTCCAGATGAATTCAATGAAAGCCTACAACAACCATGGCTCCCAACAGCCCCCAAGGACCACGGTTCTCTGAGCTTGTAGTTTAAATGGAGATTAGCTTCTAAAATTTAACTAGGATCTCTGTGAAAACAACATCCCAAGGATAAAACAACCAAAAAAAAAAAAAAGGAAGCCCATTGAATACCCATACAATTAAGGCTTCCAACTGATCCTCATTAACCATCCGTTCCTGACATTTGACAGAGTGGTTTAGATTAGAGCAGTGAAAAATCCCCTTGAAAAGGCAGACTGACATTTTGCAGAGAAGTGTTTTCATAGTAATACTAATGGCTTCAAACCCCCAGCTTATAACCTAGCATAGAAAAAAAAAAAAAAACAGAAACAAAAACCATTTGGCTTGGCAAAGGGGTAAAGAACAGCCAGGCTGGCTGGCAGGGAAACTCCTGGTGACCAAACTCATGGCTTCAATGAATGCAGGCAACCCCTGGCCTTGACACTCCATGTGTAGGGACCTTAAAAGGCAGCATTTAATAAGATACAGAAGCTGTGGTTTTTTGGCTGAGCTGAATATAAAATCACCATGGCAACCTTTCTTCCAAGGTGATCTGAGTCAGGTAGCAACAGCAGGGATGAGTTAAAGGTCATCCCTGCAGAAGAAGATGGGCACAGATAAAGCACTTTAACAAGTCCCAGGGGAGGTGGCATTTAAAAACCACTCAAAGGGCTCAGCCAGATCCGTGAAGGGACAGAAATCCAAGAGCAGCAGTGATTGGAAAGCTCCTGGCTGAGAAGGTAGCAGCATCAGCAGTGCCCAGAGGTCAGTCCCATGAAGGCACTGGACCCATGAAATCTGTGTCCAGCCCCAGGTCTCCAGGACCTGGAGAAAGGCTGGGTAGGAGCTGAGGAAAACCTTTGCATGAAAAACTCCTGTTCTGGAGTGAAAGCAATAACTCTGTTTAAGGGATGAGACCTCACCCTCCAGCAGAGAAACAATAATTTCAAAAATCATCTAAGACTAATTGCAAACTGATTTTCACCAGGACTTATGCTTTCAAAATACCTGAGGTTCTTTAAGAAGCATCCCCTCCCACCTCAGACAAAGGCTCAATGTGATTTTTGACAATGAGCCAATGCTATTATCCTCACTACACAGAGAAGGAAAACAGAGCCATGGAGGAGGTTGCTGTCATCTCCATAGCCAAATCCAGGCATTTTAAAATGCAGCTTGGAGTCTGATGATAGCAGCTGCTCTGCAGTTTGGCCAAATGCTGGCACACAACATTTTGGGCATTATAGGGTTGGGGTGGCTTGGTTTGAGTGACCCAACGCAGCAGCAGCAAGGTAGTGGCAGGGAATGCTTTTGGAGTAATACTGTGGGAATCTTCCTGTATGCCATCTATTTTTAATTTTATTATGTTTTTTTTTCTCTGTTTCTCAAGGTCTCCTTTCAAGTTTTTCCCCTGCAACCATGAGGGCTAGAAACTCACAGCTTTTGTTGCATTAATAAAAGCTGAGCATCCCAAATAATCTCAGGTTCAGGAGCTGTGACTTCAAAAACCTCACGAATAGCATGACATGTGAAAAAAAAAGTAGTTCAAGCTCACAGCACCCCTTTCCCCCTTTCTTGCACAGCTCAGCTTTTACCTGGAGCTCACATCCCACTCTCACCCACAGCTCATTTTCATGTCCTGCATGGCTGCAGCTCCTGGGTCAGGATTTCCACTGTTAGAAGCCAGGGAGTAAGTCTGATAGCTGGGAGAGAAACCAGAGGTTCAGGAGATTTTAAGGGCTTATTCTTGCTGCTGTACTGGTAGGAGCAGAGACCCTGACAGCCAGGGCCTCCCACAGCTGTTCTAAGCAAGACCCAAATGGAAATTATTTTTCCAAATGGAAACTTCTGCCCCACCCTGCCCTGTAGTCTTTAAGCTGGATGCTCCCATTGCAAACTCTGCTGCACACATCACAACACTGGATCTGTCCAAATCAACGTGTGTTTATATGCAGGAAAATCGTCTCCCTAGCTTTGTTTCAGAAGGAGAAGATGAGGAAAAGGTGGATCTGAAGTGAAGCCCAAAGAAAGGCCACTGTGGGACCATGGTCTGCAGAACACGTGGACACTGCAGCCCTGTCCAGATGCCAGGAGTTTGCTGGCTCCTGCTGAAATTTCTGCTTCTCTGACCAAAGCCACGTGCTCGCTGCTGGCCCCAGCCCTCCCTGCTGCCAACCCATCTGAGCACAGCGTTACACAAGTGCTTTGTGCCCTTCCTCTGTTCAGAAATTGGGGCAAAATAGACCATTCTGCTCTGCTCACAAGGAGGGTCACTCTGCACCTTGCTCAGCCTTTGGAGTTGCCATCGACTTGTCATCAGAGCTGCTCTAATTTGAACTAATGACTGGGGAACTCATTGCTGATTACAGGGCACTGCCAGGCTCTGGCTGCCAGCACACAAAAACCCAACTGCCCCCGCAAAGCCTGCTAGGATAATATTTCACAGCATTGCCAAAATGGACTTCAGCCATTTATTTTGACAGCTGTAGTTTTAATTATTTATGATGATGTTTTACAGTGTGCTGGTAAAAGGACCACGAGTCATTTCATAAAGAAAAAAAAAGAAAAGAAAGAATGAGCCTTGTAGACCTTGTCTCAGGGCTGTGATAAACCAGGAGGGAGAAGTGGGGAAAGGCCGTGCCAGAGTACTAAGACTGGGAATCTTCTACAGACCACAAGGAAAAGCTATTTCTATTTGGACACCTCAGTAATTATCATAAAGCTGAGTGAGTAGGCAGTTCAAAACTTTGAGACAGGGCACAAATTTCCAATTTTTTAGAGCACAGACTTGTTGCAGGAGGCAGCAGACCTGTGAGCAGGAAAATCCATGTGCTCCATCCCTTTGACAATTTGATCCCATCCCACCCACCAGGCAGAAGGGCATTTCCACTACAGTGTCTCAGCATTTGCCTTTTGGGGAATGGAGACAAAAGCCAAAGATGAGAAAGTGACACAAATACACATAAGGAAGGGGGAATATGAACTGACTAAAAAGCTTCCAGTCTGTTCAATGTCCACCCACAAGTTGGAGAAGAGCCCCACTGGTATCACAGTTTGGATCCAACATATCCTGGTGCTCCTCTCCTTCTCTGTGGGGTCCATAAGACATCCCACAGATTGGATAAACACACCTGAAATATTCAGGTTTGGTCATCTTGATTTTTTTCCCAGTCAAGAACATCTGCAAAAGTCATATAATTCCCATTGAAAACTTCAGGCACTCAGAACTGAAGTTTCATCAGAAGTATATGTAATAGGAATTATTTCCCTGGTGGCACTGGGCAGCCCTTAAATGTGTGAACTTGAGGACATAACTCAGTATCTGCTGCAGCTCCTGATTTGCCAAAGGGAGAGAGAAACACTAGCCCACCTTGTTAAAGCTCTTGGAGACAGATTGTTGGAGAACATTAAATAAAAGCTCCCTGCTACTGTTATTTGAGGTCTTGCCGTTGTCCTGCGAGGCTGAATTTGCACCAAAACTGGTGCTTAATGAACGTGAGCCCATGGCAAAGGCTGTCCCAGAGATACTGCAATCACTCTTCTAGTGTCAATCTGAGGGGACCCATCACTCCAGAGGTGATTTTAAAGGGGAGCGTGAAACGAGCTGAGACATAGCACCTGCACATCAAGAGGAGATAGATGTAAAAAATAAATGGGTTTCTCAGGCAGGGGGTCAGGCTAATCACCTGAAGGTTCTGTTTGCTTGGGTGTGTTTCTGACACAGCAACAGGACTCGATTTTTGCCCGTGTTAAAAAAATAAAAGCAAGTTAGGACATCTGGGACTTTGAGGTGGGATTCAGGGAATTCCTCGCTCATGGCCTTCTGCTATGGTGCTCCTCGTATGAAGAGCAGGATGTGGCTGTGCCATCCCCTCACAGCATTGGCCAAATGCTGGCACACAACATTTTGGGCATTACAGGGTTGGGGTGGCTTGGTTTAAGTGACCCAACACAGAGGGGGCAGCAGCCAACAGAGGGGACAGGACACCCAGCACTGGAGGACAGCAGCCACGGCCACTAAACTCCAGTAACTGGTTAAGCCACCCCTGACCAGTGAGTGCTCCTCTCTGCTGCCCTGCATCTCCCATGGTCATTTCCATCAGTCTGAAGTCCCACCAGGTCGTTTCCATGGTCATATCAAATTGATACAAATGACTGCAGAATATGCAGGGCAGAAGAGACTCAGCTCGGCTCTCGGCAGAGCGTTCTGCAAAGAGGATTAGAAGCTGTGGGGGATGATTATTATCATTAATGATGTCAGAAGGGAGGCAAGCAGAGAATTCAGTATTTAGTATTTTGACAGAAGCCACAGGGTCTGGATTTGCAGTCAAATTCTGCAAAATGTTCCGCACCAAAGGTTTAAAAAAAAAGTTAAATGTTTATTATAATAATAATTCTTCAGTTAATGTCAAGGCAGGTGAACAGGGGATCTAACACTTGATCCACTGTTAAGGCTTTGGCAATTGCAAGTGCTGAAAAGCCTGATGACACTACACAGGTTGCACAGAGGTAGCAGCTCAAGTTGCTGGGGACTCAAAAAGGGCTGTTAATTGCCCAAATCTGCCAGAACACTGTTTGTGCCCTGGCTCCTGACCTCCACACAGCCTGAAATCCAGCATGCTCCAGCTCTCCAGCATCAAACACACCCCAGGAGGATGCGTTTGGAACAGGCAGGATAGCTCTGGCTCTCATGTGATGCCCTTACAACCTGAGCACACCTCTTCAGAGACTGTGCTCCTCCTCTGAACCTCATATGCCTTCAAAGAGGTGCATTTTTTTGTGCAGCTCCTGAGTCTGAGTCCATGCTCACTTTTCACTTCCAAACCCCAAACTAGAAGACCTTGCAGGTGGCAGGTTGTGCAGAGAAGTGTGTAAATAGCTGCCTACTGAGATGCTCAAGTTAATTAGCAGACAACATTATATAAAACACAATAAAGGACTACTGAACAAGCAAACAATCCTCATTTGGGATCTTTTCAAACCCTTTCAAGCCAGTGTTTTGACTTTTGGATGCTTGAGAGCCTGAGGAGTGACAGAAGCAGCAGCATGGCAGAACATGGGCCTGGAAGGAATAGGTGGGAAGGAAATACAGAGTTGTGATTCAGAAACAGGAGCAGGACTCAGCATTTCATGCTCCCTGGGGAGAGATTCTAGTTCACTTCTTTGTTGTGATAAAGATAACCAGCTTGGCCTAGGGCAAGGCTTTTAACTTTTCCCATAGTAGTGAGATTTGCTTGCTGCTGAAAGGACGAGATGGAAAACTCCACCAACATCCTGGGCTCCTCACCCCATGGCTGCTCCAGGGGGCTCACAGCCCTTTCAGCACAAACACAGTACTGGCTTACAAACTGTAATTCTTTCAGTCCAGCCCACAGCACCTCAGTTTTCCCTGGAGCAGGCCATGTCCCTCCTGTTCTGGACCTTGGAGTCTGTTTTCCCCCATGGCAGGGACAGCAGCAGCAGGACACTGTGGGGTTCAGTGTCTGTGACTTTCTTAATTCTGCAATTTCCAACCTGGGAAATGTAGGTCACTGATCTTCAGCATGACCTACATTCACAGCTCCAAATAAGCCCCTTTTGCCAATGTTGATGCTTTCTATCTTCCAGTTGAATCCGGAATACACACACAAGTGCCTGAGTGTCCAAGGAGGGAAGTCATGACTGTGCCCAGCAAATGCTGCCCAGACTATGCATGTCCTGCACACATGGCTGCAGTCAGGTCCTGCCTGAGCCAACAGCAAACTCAGGGCTCTAAAAACATCTCCTCACTCAGCACTAGCTGTACTTATGTACATAATACATATGCAGGAGAAGGATGGACAATAAAAGGAATCTTAGCATTCCTGTTGTCTTTCTAGTGTGTTGGATGGGGCTGGCAGGAGCAGAGGGAAGTGCACCCACACATGGCACCCCTGGCAGAGCCATGGGCAGGCAGCAGCTCCAGCAATGATTGTGGAACCCCAGAATCACAGGATGGTTTGGTTGGGAAGGACCTTAAAGCTCATCTCGTTCCAAACTCCCTGCCATGGGCAGGGACACATTCCACCACACCTGGTTGTTCAGAGCCCCATCTGACCTGGTCTTGAGCACTTCCAGGGATGGGACAACCCTGTGACAGGGTCTCAGCCGCCTCAAAATAAAGAATTTTTGTTCCTAATAGCTAATCTATAGCTCTTCTCTTAGAGATTAAAACTGTTTCCCCTTGTCCTATGACTACCTGCTTCTGTAGAAGGTCAACCTCTCTCTTTTTTAGAAGCCCCTGTTAGGTCTGGAAAGTCACAATGAGGTCTCCATGAAGCCTTCTCCAAGCTGAACAACCCCAGCCCTCTCAACCTGCATTCACAGGAGAATTGCTCCAACCCTCAGATCATCTTTGTGCACCCAAAAATGTCCTACATTGGTTGCCACTGGCAGCACTTTTGCTGTTGTCTTCACTGAAGACAGGTTTTTCACTCCAGGTTTCTTCTTTCTTCACATAGGTGAGGGAAAAAAAACAAACAAACCTGCTAGGTGCTTTTTGTGCCTAAGGGAATCCTTCATATGCTTCATCTGTCTTTTACAAAAGTGCCACTTCCACTGATCCTTTCAGACCTTGTCACCATCCATCACATCACCTCTACACCTAGGATACCCAGAAAATATGAGTCACACTGACTGGATTTTGTGCACAGAGAGAAAGGAAAAGCTCTCACATGCCAGTTACTTTCTCCAAGTTTGGGAGGATATTTAAAATAGATTAATATTAGCAATTACTTTGACAAGCTAAAGATGAAAGACAAAAAAAAATGGAAGGAGGAGGAATGGCATAAGAAAAGAGGGAAAGGAGAAAGGAGAAAGGAGAAAGGAGAAGAAAGGAGAAAGGAGAAAGGAGAAAGGAGAAAGGAGAAAGGAGAAAGGAGAAAGGAGAAAGGAGAAAGGAGAAAGGAGAAAGGAGAAGCACCCTTGTATGCTCTGGAGACTAGGCATGGAAAAAAAAAATCATGTCCTGGGGAAGGCTTGTGATAGCTCACAGCAGCCATCCAGGTCACCTAGCTGTGCTTGGTGGCCTTTCAGTGACACAAAAATATCTGAAAGGGCAGTGATGCTCACCCTGGGAATGTCTCCAAGTCCTGAATAGCCTGGCATCAAGGATATAGCGCAGCTTGTACAGCTGGGGGGACAGAAATAGCACAAATTCTCTCCTGAACTGTTTATTTCAAGACTGAGGTGCTTTGGACAAACCACTGTTGATGCTCCTCTTCCTGCCTTCCACAGCTTTCCGAGGCTGCCCAGAGAGAGCCAGATCTGGCACTGGTTTCATGCTGTTGTTGGCTGATGGAAAACAGGTCAGGCACCCCAGCTTGGTTCAGGACCAGCACACTTGGTGCAGCACTGGTCCCAAACCTGAGGGTCTGGCTCCAGCACAGTCTCCCAGAGCCACACACCACTCCTGCCCTTCCCCAGCGCTTCCATCATGTCCTGTGCATGTTCCCATGTATCATGCACAAATATAAGTCATTGCTAAGACCATGTCTCAGCAAACTGTGAAACCTCAGCTTGGCATCTTGCCTTAAGTGCAAGAGGATTTTCTCACCTCCCATTGCTCCGGGCTGCTGCCACACTGTGTTCTTCCTTCTCAGCGAGTCCCTGCTCCCCAGCAAGTGCCAGGAATCTCCTGGCAGCAGCAATGGCAAATGCCCTGTGACAGGGTGAACATTGCAGGCTGCACACTGCCTCGGGCAGGAAAAGAGGGTGAGGTGTGACCAACTCAGCATCTCACCTGAATATCTTCAGTGCAACCACCCATCCACCACCCTCACTGCCACTGAGACATCTCCTAAGTATGTCTCCCCTCTGCACTGGGGTGAAAGGCACGGAGTTCTTGCAAACACTGGAGGAAGCTCCACATTTGTGTTGGTGGCAGCAGGAGCAGGGTCCATCCTTCTGGCTTTTTACTACTGGGTGAACAAAATCAAAAAACCAAGACAATGTGTCCATGTACTGAGAACAAAGTAAGGGCTTGTTGTCTAGTAGCTGGCAGCACAGGAAATCCACCTTTGTGTCATCTCAACAGAGCCACAGCTGAACCAGCTGCATTTTTGGCAGGAATCCCTTCCTCCTTCCCTCACTCGTGGTCAGTGTGTGCTGCACAGAAGCCTAATGCAGGCTGAACGACACCAAGCTGTGACATCCTCTGGGTGCTTGGACGTGCCACACCACATTTTCAAACACCCCAGTGATGAGAGCCAGCCAGTGGAGTGTGATGGGGAGAGAGCTGGAGCCACTGAGCCAGATGATTTAATGTATTGGCCATGCATCACCAGGGGCTGAGCTGACCTCCACACAGCAGGAGCAGATTCTTTCCCCAGTGCTTCAAGTCAGGCTATTTCCCCTGCACCTTCTACCTCCATCCCAACAAGACTTCTAAGCCAGTAGAATTGGTTCTGCTAATTGAAGGTAGCTCTGAACAAGGGCTCTTGGTCTCTGACCTAGCAGTTCATGGGCTTTTTTGGGAGGGTCACAGACATGGTGTACAAAAACTCAGTGCAGCACCTAAACCACTGACAAACCCCACACCTGCTGAACACTAAATATTTGTGAGCTCCATATAAGTTTCCTCTGTTTACACACATTTTTATTAGCCCTTAATAAGCCGAAATGAAGTATTTTCAGGTGCTGCACAAAAACAAAATGCCAAAAGCCTAAAATTCCATGTTCTTCATGTCCTTCCTTAGATTTCACCTTTTTAGACAGCACATCAAAACAGGAACATAGCGGAGCTGCTATTACTGCTAATGCTTTTCACATTATTTGAGGTGCAGGGAGCAATTAGGTGGCATTAATGACATGTTGCTACACTGAGATCTGCCAGCCTGAGGCTCCATTCACCTTCTCCCCTCTGCTTCTGTTCTTCCCCACCTGCTCCCCATCAGAAGGTGAGGCACAGCCAGCTTGCTCTGCTTCCCCTGAAAATCCTATCAAAGAAAACTCCAAATGCTCCAAGCTCCTTTCAGAAAAATAAAATAAAATGAGCAGAGGAAACATTGCCTTTCAGAGGCTTTTGCCCCAGAGCAGCAGCAGCAGCACCTTGATGCCTCTGGCACAGGGCAGATTGCACAGCAGCTCCCTGTGACAGGAGCAGACCCACCTTGTGCTCAGCTGCCTGCTCTGCTGATGAAGAGCCTGGCAGGTCGCCTCAGTTCTTCTTCCCAGCTTTTATGAGCCAGACTCATTAATCACCTCTCCCTTACTGAGGGATATCTCACTACACACTCCCTGCTTGCCAGCTTTGGAGCAAAAAGAGACAGATGAGGTTCCCAGGCTTTTGACCTGAGGTTGTGGGAGCTTTAGGTTCTGCAGCCCACTGTGCACGGTGGTGATGGCCTGGCTGACCTGTGAAGTCCTGGTTAAGGGATGGAGCTCTGAGAGGTCTTTCCTGTGGCTCAGGCTGCCCAGGTTGGCACAAGCTGCAAGCCCAGCCTGATGGGAAGCCAGCCATCCTTGCAGTGATTCCAAGCCCAGCCACACAGTTAAATGGCTGAATAACCTTGCCCTGGCACAGGGGAAGGAAGAGTCATTCATTTCATGGCTGGAAGGAGACAGGAGAAAGAATCTTCTACAGGTAAGTAAAGCACTACTGGAGCTGTTGGAGGATTTTGTATTGTGACGTACTAGACACAGGAGTTCCAAAAATGATGTTTCCCCAGAAGAACAGCCATGGTGCCATGGGCCAAGCACTGGGGCAGCCTCAGTGTACTTGCACTTAAAGGGATGTGATTTGGTGAATCTGAATAACCAAGAAACTTTCAGGCCAATGCTTTGTCTTTCCACAAGCTGCCAGCTGTGTTTGCATCTGCAGCCTCGTGTCTTCTTCACCAGGCTCCCTCCCACACCTGGGCCTCATGGAGAGTGACTGGGGTGTGAAGAGCAGCTCTAGAAAGAACAGCACTTGGCAGGTGTTTGGTCACCTGATGAGACTGGAGGGAGGAAAGGTCAGCACCAGAAAATGATAAAGGGCACACGTGGATCAATCACTGCAAGTGGTACAAGGTGTTTGGGAAGTGTTTTGTTAGCTACAAGCTCATGGAGACCAGCAGAGCTCCACGCCTGACCACAGAGATCTCCAGGGTTTTTCTAGAGACAGCTAAGGTAGAAAAAGTAGCTCAGAGGATTTGTTCTGAGTACACAGAAAGTGTTTTGGTTTTAAGTGAAATAATGCTGGTATCAGAAACTACATTTTTACATGTGTTTGTTTGTTCCTGGCACCCCTCTCTGAGTGGTTGGATAATGCTCAGGGGGGAGAGGGGATGCCTGAGAGACATCCAGGTTTGAGACTGAAAATGGGCGAGGGATCTGCGACTTCCAGCAGTAGTGAGGTGATTCATCACCTCTATCTGATCTTTAGGCTTGAACTCAGCAAGGTGGACATCAGGACTCTTCAAAATCATGAAGCTTAAAATGCCTGGAGGTGGCACAGCCAAGGGCGCTAATGTCAGCTTGGAGAGCAACCACAGGGTGTACTGAGCCTGTGCTTTGACATGGCTGAAGGGTTGTGTTCTTGTGGGTTTAGAGCAAACAGAGCAGGAATTGATACATCTCGAGTGCTGTGTTCTGCATTTGACATCTCCGTGCATGTATTCACCCTCGCAGAGGCTCCTGCCTGTTTGCTCTCACACTAATGAGATACTCTCACTCATTTCTTTGTTATGCCAGCTCTAATTTCCAGCTCTTTGACACAAGCGACCATTTTTCTCTAAAAGGCTGAGATCACATGGCAGGATTATAAATTTACTCCTGAAATGCACCATTAATAAATAATAAAGTGTTTATAAATATGCAAAATAGATTATTAGTCAATTCTATAAAATCTTGGCTACAGGAGCATAAAAGTGTGCCCTGCAGCTTGTATATCTATTATAAAGAAAAAAAGAAGGAACTAAAAAGAAATTCAGATTCCCTTTTTAACTTCCAAGCAGTAAATGCTGAATAACTTATTTCTGATAGTGATTATGTTAAAAGCAAATCATTTGTTTCCTTGAACAGCACTGAACAATGCACTGCAAATATGTGATTTTAAAATTATTATGTACGAGCAGAGGGACAGAGTGTGTCCTTCATTTGAACAGCTCCTTAAGTAGAAGCTCTTCAGCAAGAGCCTTGCCCTGCCTGTGAGCACCCTGAGCAGGACCATTCTTTTATTTAAGTTTAGCAAGCTTCAGGAGTGTTAACAGCACCTAAATATTCCTGCCTCTTAACTACAGGAGCTCAGATTGGAACCTTGAATCACGGAACCACGGAGTGGTTTGGATTGAAAGGGACCTTAAAGATTATCCAGTTCCATGTGTTTGCCCAGTGAGTCAGACACGGAAATGGCAGCTCCTGAGGATCTCAGCACTGCTCTGGGTAACCCCTGCCTTTCTAGCAAGACCCTTCCTCATCAGTAGTCACTGTTGCAGCAATGTTTTGCTTCGTTATTCCAAAATAAAGAGATTTATTTCTCCTTTGCCACAGCTTTATCCACAAGGGCGTTGTTAATCTGTACTGCAGGTAACACACAGCAGATGAGGGTGGGAGTCAGGAAACTGGGAATTTAGTGGCAGAAATACCATGGGAAGCTGGATGGCAAAAGGGCAGGAGGGGAAGAAGGGCAGGGACCACTGTATTCACTGCTGAGCTCTGAAAGCATTGCTACACCATCAGCAGGAGGAACTTGTCTGGCCCCAAAAAAAGTTATATACAGTAAAAGAAACAGAAGACTTTGCAAAAACAGGCTGGTTGTTTTTCTGTTTATGTGAGAATCATCTCAGTGCCACTGGGATCTGTGCTGTACGAGTCCTTATGCAAGGAGATGGAGAGAACCAGGTAATATCAGACACTGTCCAAAAGGCACTACTGAGACAACTCAGCTGACAGTCAGGCAAAAATGAAGTGGGGAAATGTCAAATGTTCTTGACCTGAGCTTAAACTTTTATGAATTGAGGGCAGAGGGAGAGAAGTGTGTCTCTAAAGAAGAGCTTCTCTTCAGATAAATATATTTGTATCAAGGCACAGACAGTCTGGAAATCTGTGGAGGGGAAACAGCTGGGGGAGACAAAGGATTTAGAAGTGATGCTTCAAGCAATTGATGACAAAGAGTTTGTTTTTGCTCAGCATCAGTGCAGTGGTTATTCTGGGCTGGCATCAGAGCTGATGAAGATCTGCCACATCAACACAGGCCCCTTTAGCAGACTTGTTCCCTGGCAAGAAATGCACATCTGAAACTCACAGCTGAGGATTCTGCGTGAGCAGGGCTAGAGAGTCAGGAGGGGAGGTTGCCTTCTGTGATCCTATAGGCCAGAGATAGTCTCTTTCCAATCTGGATGCAAGAGAGAATTATGCCACAGTTATTTCACTGCCATTTAGACTTGGCAGAGGAGTCCCCCAAGGATGTTCTGTGCTGCTCAGCACAGGTCAGATAAGATGTTTTTAAACTGGCTCATCTGGCTTTTGGAATTGGCAAAGGTCCTGGGCAGGTATCTGGTGCTAGACTGTTGATAGGACAGAATAACAGCATGTACATTGAATCAAATTATCTAGAAAGAACCACTGCAGGAGGCTCAGAGAAGTCAGGATGAGCTGTAAGCAGATGATATGTTACCCTTCACAGAAATTCCTTAAAATAAATCGCCCTGGCTGAGGTGGTGCAGTAGGTCATTTAATTCTTATCCCTCCTCATCCTTCAAACCAACAGTCCCCATCTGCACATGACAGAGCTGAAACCCTGGCCAGGGAATCTGAGTCCTTGTCCTTGTTTCACACTAAGATCAGTGGGTTCTCTCCATCACTGGGCAGGATGGATTGGGCAGAGACAGGCAACAACCAGGAGTGTGTTCTTAAGCCAGGGCTGGCAGCCTTTGAAGGCTGGCAATTAGGATTGCAACATCTTCCAAGATAGAGATTAAATATGCTGCTTGAAGCTTTGAAGCAGCTGCTCAAGCTCCTCAGGACCTGCTTTCTCCTTCCTTGTCCATATGCAGCCTAAGTGGGCTCTCCCCATGGAGCTGGAGGGAGCTGGGCTCCCCTGTGCTTCTGGTCCCCCAGTGTGGAGGCAAGTGAGGGACCGAGGTGGCTGGAGACATCAGCATGAGGGGAGAGAGAAGCCTAGAAACCAGCTTTATGCCTCCTAAGCCTTCAAAAACTGCATCTGGATTTTTATCACCCTTTGCTTCTTAGCTTTAAAAGCAATGGCCACACCTTCCATGCTGCTTTCTTGAGCTGAAGAGTTGTTTTCCATGAATTAGAAGTACTGTTTTGAAATATATTTGGCTCATCTAACATGCTGTGAGCAAATGGCCACAGGAAAAGTGAGCCAACCTAGAGTGGGTGTCTGTTTGAAACCAGAGCTAGTAGAGTTTCTGGCCTCTTCAAAATTGTAAACTGACAGCTGATAGGGAGATAAACTATCCTCAATGTCTCTGTGCAGCCTAGTTACAGACTACTTGGTCTTAAGCAATTGGAGCTGTTCCTGTTTCATATTCTTAACAGAGCTCATTGTCAGGCATGGTTCCAATCATCTCCGTGTTCAGCTCCTGTCCCTGATAGCATTTGCCACACATCGCTGACAATTTTGCAGTTTTCAGTATCAAGGCATCCAAAGATCACTGACACTGAGACACAAGGAAGACACCCCCCCTTTTTTGCCAGGGCTGTAAATGTGAATTAGCTCTCTTCACTTAACCTCACGCCTGCACACAGACTCGTTAATAAGAGCAGCAGCTTGTACGAGGGTGGTAACAGCCACCCACTGGAGAGGGAAAGCTGTGTTGTACTCTGGCCCATGCAGAACACTTCTAGATACTGCACAAACATCCCCTTAATGGGATCCATTTAGAAAAAATATATATATATTAAGAGTTGCCTGAGAAAATCTTTGTTGCAGCTTTCGCTTCCCCATGTCAAAATTCAGAAAGGGCTAAGCTGAGCCGTGCCCTTTCCTCACACAGCCTTAGCTGCAATCACCTTCATCAAGCTAAGCTCTTCAGCTCTTACTTGGGTAATAATTTCCACAAGTCATTTGCTCATCTTCCACTTGAGATGCCATCAGAAAGGTAAGTACACCAGCGATGGCAGCCTCTGCCTTTTGTTCTGTCACATCCTCACTCCTGCAGCCTGTGCTAAAAGCAGCCTGTCCTGCTTAGCCAGCATTAGGCTAGAGCTTACCTTGAGGGGTCTTAGAGCTTTCTACACAAACCAGCTTAGCTGCTCAACAGCTGGGCTCGAGGCTGACAGCATTTTCTTGGGTACTTTGAATTAGACTGAGCTTCACTTTGCTGGCAGGACATAATTCAAAAGGCAGAGGCGGGACAGCAGCTGTGTCTTGTCTGCAGCACTGAATTACTCTTAGACTGTTCCTGAAGACATGAAGACATCAAGGCAGAGAAATCATGTGGTACATGGCAGAGGAGAGAGGCACAGCTAATCCATGCACAGGGTGCTGGACCAGTCTGTCCTGTAGCTGCTCCAGAGTCCAGGAGTATCTGCTCTCCATATCCAGGAGGAAAAGTCCTCTGAGAACTGCCAAAAGTGTGGAACAAGCAGCCTCAGACTGCCCTGATCCTTATCTCCAGCACTTCAGCATCTTGCCATGCCCTGAAAGCCACAAGGCAAAATTCCTTCAGAGATGGGCAACTTCATCAAGGAAGTCTGGAGGGGAAGGAAGTTTGCTGAACAGCTGTGGTGTGACCTGGCCATCCCAGGGAGGGGACAGGGCTTGGCCCAGTGGTGCTCAGTCTGGGACAACTGGGTTACAGTTTGTGGGCTCTGAGGTACCAAACATGATTATAAAGTCAAAGGCACTGAGATCCCTTCCATATTGCAGAGGATTCTGCCTTTTGATCCCAGAAGCAAGCCCAGCTTCCTGATAGTTGATAGGGACCTTGTGTGATTAAACATATTTCTCTACCATGCTGCTAAAAACAGTTTTTCCCCTTGTCAGGCTCTAATTCAGAGTCACAGGACAAAGGGACTTGCAACCCTCTAATAATGGAGCAAACAGGTGCTCTGATATCCACCTCACCCCAAAAAGCAACACCCCTTTCCCATTCCTGCCTTAAACAAAACACACAGCACAGGGATTTCAAGTACATGTTTAATGATAGCAGTTTCTACTGAAACACATGAAGTCCATTCAAACGCAACCAATTTTTCCTTAAAAAGAAGCTTTGGTCACAATGACAAATTCTTTTTAAAAAACTTCAAAGGAATTGCACAAAACTGAACACATGGTCCTGATATTGCCTCACACACAAACTGCAGCAGCAGAAACTCATCTAACAAGGAAAAATCTTTAACAGAAACCACAGCCCACCACCCTGCAGAGATTATGCCATGTACATGGAATTAGAGGGAACAGTTATAAACGAAGTGTTTGAGTTAATTAGTGCCTGTAGGCTCTTACAAGTAAGTTTGGCCTTAAGATAAACACTAGAGGATCACAGTGTCAGTGTGCTAAACGAGTATTTGCAGTCATCTCTGCAACTTCCAGGGAAAAATTCAAATAACAAAACTATCTGTGTACTTAGTTCTGCAGGTAAGCATGTCACACTGATTTCTGGCTTCTCAAGTGTAATCTCTGGTGACAGGGCTGTGGCTGGAATAAAGAGCTGAAATTCTGTGCAGGGTTTTCCCTCCACCTGCACAAAGGGAAAAGCCTCTGACTCACATACTGTGCCTCAGCCAGGAGTCAGTGGATTCTGTAAGCAGTAAGTGAGCTGCAGGCAGACAGCTGTAGTAACATTTCTGTTTTCATTTCTGTAACAAAAAAATACGCCTTTTAAAATGCTCTTGAACAAAGCAAGTTTGACTACGCAACAGAAAATAGCAGCAGATACTAAGACGTTACAGTCACAATCAGATTAAATCTGCAGTGTAAAATACACAGAACATTAAGGTAAAAAACTCATGTAGTGGTTAATGGCTATTCCTTCTCTGATGAACTCCTAGAACTATCTGAACCGAACAGTTCAAATTATTAAAACTATGTTTTAAACTGATTTCTACAATTAAAAAAATATTCATATATATATACTATTAGATGAGTCACGTCAAGTGCTCTTAAAATCTTAACTAAATATAGCTATAGAATATTTAACCAAACACTTTAAGTCACATACAGCAAGTTTTGTAGAGGTAAACATTGCCACACATTTGCAACAGCAACTGAATATCAGACAGAGCATTCAGACTATTTTCATGACTGTGAGCAACTGGTCAGGTTAAACTTTTATTTCCACCAAGCAGCTGCTGCTTCCCTATAAGCACTTTTTAGCTTACGGCACACAGTTTGGAACTTCCCTAAGGAGCCAGGAAATCCCAGCTGCCATTGAGCACCTCCATCTCCAACATCTTAAATATATGGTCCCTATCCACCATTGAGATTTGGCCATGTTGTGAAAATAGTGGGATGTTTTTTTGTTTTTTAACCTACAAGCAAGGGGAGCAGAAGGCCCTTGCCAGCCTAACTCAGTAAGTGACCTGCAGCTGCTGAAAAACTGATTTCAAGAACTGACTTGCCCTCAGACAGGAGAAGTGCCCTTCATGCATCTTTTCCTCTAATCTCTCTCCTACATAACTTGGTCTTGCCTTTTGTTTGTGCAGAGAGATGGTTTCACTCCCTGTCCCCCACTCTGAGAGTGCCTGATGCTCAGCTTAATGAGCGTGGCAGGACAGTGGGCATGAAGTCGTTGCCATGGTGCCTGCACAGACAGGGCAGCCACCTCATCCTGTCCCCTCCTTCTGCAAATGCCAACAGAAGCTTTTAACCTCCCACTCTCAGCATTGCCACTTCTCTGACCTCAAAATGGCTTGATCTGCCCAAGAAGTTCAATCCCCAGCCTTCAAAGTCTTGCAGACCTGAAGAAACTCAGCATTTCCTTCTGGAGCATCCAGCTTAGAGCCTGAAACCTGTTTTACTGAGGCAAGGAAAGAGTTCCAGACCTCACCTCAACCTGCAGTGCAGCACTGCTCCACTCCCTGCTCCCTGTGGTTCTGACCAGCCAGAACAACCTGCCCAGCCCCTCCTTACCTCTGACATGTCAAATATGGCTTGGTAACAGTGGCACAGAATGACTCACACTATTCTATGAATGAAAATAACAGAGCATTTTAAATTGTCTTGATGACTAATATTAACACAACAGTCTGCTTTGTGATTTTTCCATCCAGGCTGAGTTGGCTGTCTGCAAAGCCTTTGCTGAGTCACAGCTAGGGAAAGCAAGCTGTGGTATGGCAGCTGCTGGGATGAATGCACAAGGCTGCTGGAAAGGAAAAAAAAAATCCCCCCTCACCTCCTTTTACTGACTGAAGGGCTAAGGGGAACCACACAGAACTGGCACAGGTCGTGGCATCATGACAAAGCAGTTTGGTTTCTCAACAAACCTCAAACCTCAATAGGGCTTCAAAAAAAAAAAAAAGATAAAAATCCCAAAAGTGGCAGCCTGCTGCAAGGCTGGTGCTTTGCCAGAAACTGCAATCTCCTTGAGGGATTTCAACTGCAAGGCCAGGAGAGGGTCAAGCAAACAGTGGGACAATCCTAAAACAATTGGAAAATATGTGTTCCCCAAGAAAAGCAAAGTTCCAGCCAGCTTAAAAACCCAAAATAGAAGGTGTTAAGGAGTGCAGTGAACAGTAATGTCTGAACTTCATCTGTGGTTACTCTAAAGGAAAACCACAAAGTAAAGAAACTAACCCAGTTAGGTTTGCCCTTTCTACCGCTGGCCTGGAATGCCTGGATGCCTGTGGTCTCCCAAACCCGACCTTTCCAGATGCAGCAATCTAATTCCCACAGTGTCATCCCACAGCTCTGACCTCTGCAGCACAAAGCACAGCAGGAAGCAACAGCTAAAAATGTGTCCTTGAGTTAAATGAGCTTTGTCAAGCAGGTAGTAAGGGAAAACTTCCAGTTTGACAGAAAATAAGATCACTTACATGAAGCTTCCATCAAAAATAAGACATGTTCTCTCTGCAATCCAATCATTCCACATGAGGACTTACTTTGCTTAGAAAAAGGTAATGAACTGTAGACAAGTTACAGTCAGCACAGGACAGTACAAAGCACTGGTGTTACTCCCAGTGGAAGGGCAGAAAATTACAAAAATAGATCTTCTTTATTCCAAGATTGCTGTAGTTTAGAGCATGCCTGATTCTTCCTATTTCCCTGTGGTCTCACTTACTGAAGTTGATCTGATCAGAGCTCCTTGGGACAATGAGAGTGTCATCATGAAAACTTAGTGCAATTGTTGTTTAAAAAAAAAAAATCAGTAGCAAGTCAAGAAAATTTCCTACATGAGTAAACCTCTTAACTCCTTCCCACCCAAAACCCTACACCAAACATAGTGTGGCATTTTCAGCATGGCTTACATTTTTACCATCTTAAGTCCCAAGTCACCTCTGTAAGGCCCAAAAATATTTCTTGATTTTTTTTAAAACACATGATCCATTTAACATGACCGTAACAGTGACTGAAGTGTTGAATTAGGATTTTAGAAAATGAGTCCTTGGAGCAGCTCAGTTTAATTTTCCTTGTTCTTCCTCCTTCTGCAAAATGTATTTAGACCATAAGGAGCTGCACCTTGTCATGCTTTGGTGACACTGCAGCCCTCCTAAAGCAAGAGAGCCCAGTTTGCAAAGAGGAACTCTGGTCATTCCAACACAGGAGTCGGGACACCAGGGAACCAAATGGTGCTGTATTAGTCAGAAGATCCACAGCCTGCTGTACAAACAGCACCTTGAGGAGGTGAGGCTTGGTTTGGTTGTAATGCTGCAGAGATGAAAGCCTCTCCTTTCACAGTTATGGGTCCAGCAGGTCCCTCGACAGCAGAATGACATCTTGCAGGGCACTGAGGCTCCACGGAGCTGCTTTACCTGAAAAGCAGAAGAATTAGTACAGCTGGAGATTTGCAATTAAAATTACTCGCAGGCAGAGATGAAAACCCACGTGCAAAATGGAAAATCAAAATTCCAATGGCTGCAAAGGAAAAGGCAGCATCATTCACTGGGACTGCCACCAGAGCCCTCCAGCAGTTTGTGTATCTGGTGGCAGTGATGGGATGTTAGTGGCATGCCAGAAGAGATGCCAAGGGAAGACAAAAGCAGAGCTGGATGAGACAAAGCCCAGATGCTGTGGCCAGCCACTGTGCAGAGCAGAGAAGGCAATGTGCACAGGGAGGCACATGAAACCACATTCTGCACCTCACAGCTTTTACACACCAGTGTACCCCTTACCCATCAACACACATGGACCATCCTCCTAGTTATGGACACTCCTTCTGACACCCTACTGCCTTAACTCCTTCAGGGTTCAAAAAAAACCTTTATAGGAACTTGTTACACTCCACAAAGGAGGCGAGAGCCCTCCCACAGGACTGCAAGAGCAGCAGAACATGGTGTGCTCCACAACAACTGTCAGAGTTAGGAAAGAACTGGCCTTCAAAACCCAGCAAAAATTGCTTTTTGACTATCTCTTTTTCTCCCCTGCTGTGGGCCTATGGGAAATCCTTAACAGCAGCACCAAAGCTTTGGCAATTTGTTGTATTTATAGTGAGCTGCTGCCTGTGTTGGTGATTTGCACCCCCTTCAAGATGAGGATAAATGATACCCTTCCATTTACACACAACTTGTCACTGCTGCCTGCTGGGGAAAAAAAATAAGCTGCTATAAACTCCAGTACAATTCACCTAGCATCATCCAGAATTGCCTGCAGCTTTCACTGGAAAAAAAAATCCATTAGAGCTGCTCCCTTGAGAGTGAACACCTCACAGTAACAAACGGAACAATTCCATGCTTCATTCAGAGCTGCACATGCAGTCAGATCTGGAAAGGATGTAGTCCTAGAGAAGGCACCAGTACTGTAACCCACATTTTACAGAGACTCCCAAGACTCCAGTACATCAAAGGCTGAGCACTGAAACTGTGCTGAAGATGTTTCTCTACAGTTCAGTGCTATCAGTGCCTGAAAAAGGGATGAATCCAGATTCCAGCCCTTACATGTGGGTGCATCTTTCCTCTAAAACATCCTTCAAGCTCTCAAAAGCCCTTTAGACCCACAATGGTTGAATAAACACTCCTGCCCTCTTCTCTCAGCCTGCCACTGCTCCTTACACATAAATCTTCCTCCTCTCAAGAGGACTTTGGAAGATACATTCCTAAACTGCTTCTGTATTCTGCTGGTGCTGCTGCTGTTAGAGGGAAAAAATGACAATCCATAGGGAAAACAAACTGAGGAATTTTACTCAGCCAACAGGAAGGACAGAGGCTTCAATCTGCCCCAAGAAAAACTTTCTATCAGTATTTATTTAGGAGCCTGACGTTGGGACTAGCATTTAAATTCCAAGTTCTTTCCCCTGCTCTGGGCTGTCACATGGCACACATCGCCCTGGACAGTTGTGAAATTCCCCCAGCTGGGCTCTCAGCAAGCAAAGCAAAAGCAGAACTCGCTGCCTCCAACAGCTGCAAGTCAGCAGGGAGAGGAGTCACTGCTGATATCCCAGATTACTGAAGTGCTTTCAAAGCCTTTCATGTGCAAGGCACCACGGAATTTATTCAGAAGTTGTTTTCAGTTTCCTATTGAAGCTGACAAGAAATCCCCCAATGAGCATCGCTAGAGTTAATAAGCTTAACAAGCTAACAATTTTATTTACCTTTACAGAAACTGGTTCTTTTTGCAGCTGTTTTAATCTCTTTCCTCTTACTATACAAAACAGGCAGAATGCTCTGTGGTGGGGGATGGACACCAGCTTGTTGGAGACGTTTTCCTGTAACCTACTTTACTTCACAGCTCTCTACTCAAGTATCCCTGAGTGCCAAATGCCTGATGAATCAATGGCTTAGCTCCATCACAGAGATCACAGAACCCGTGCAAATTCCCCTTGCCTTCCTGAAAGAAAGTGCTAAAGGAGCAAAGAGGAGAGGGAAATCTCCAAATCACAATCTATTTGTGGGATGAGAAAAAGCACATATGGAGGATGGGATTTAGCTTTCCACTAACTCATTTTTGAAGATGTGCAGCAAATCCCATCATAAAACTTGAAAAAACATCTGACATCTGGGAAATGATGACCAATATAGTTCATATGGTCTAGGAATCAACTGGACAAGAATGCTTTATGGACTTCAGCAGAGATTGAATTGGTGATCAAGAAACAAACAGTCCTTCCATTGCTCAGTTTGCTTTCTTTGTGTAGCTGTATCATAATTTCAGAACAATTCCTGAACTTTTTATCCAAATGCCTCTCTCAACACCAGAGCAAATACATACAGAAACACACATATTAAAACAGTGGTTTCCAATAAGCTTTTTAAGGTGTCAATGTCCAAGTGATCTGGCACTTTTACTCTGTGATTATATTTGTTTTATACTTTCTACTTCTTTTCACACAGAAATTGTACCTTCAGAATTAGAGGCCATTGGCATAGCTGCATCCCTGCTACTGAAATGAGGTTGCAAAGAGGGGATCTGATCCAGCATATATTCCACAGAGGCAGCAGTGGGTGTCTTTTGCATCCACAGAAAGGACTGTTTAGGTAAGATTTTGAAATGCTCTCATTAGTCTGCCTTACTGGAGGAAGGTGGCTATCTCTTGTTGCTCCACTGCCCAAGGGAAGCTGGGGGGGGCTTTACTGGGAGACTAAAACCTTAAAGCCTCCTGAAAAAAATGGGAAAAAAAATAGCAATGACCTTCATCCAACAGCCCAATTTACACTGTCTGCTGTTCTTTGATGCCTCATGTAAAACTGGAAACAAATCTGCACAAGGACAAAGCATTAAAGGAAAGAAAATTAACTGCACAAGAACCAATTGGAGAGGTAAATGTCGCTTCTCCCCTGTTGCTGCTCCACACCAACTGCCTTTTAATTAGGGAACTGTTTGCATTACACGGGGAGAGAGCACAGAATCTCAATTACTCCCCCAAACACAGATGCAAGTGCCAGCACAGATCTTTCAACAATGGGAGGGGATCTCAAATAAGCCATCTCAGAGCCTCCCACACCATGAATACCAGCTTGGGGGGTAGGGGGGGGCTGGGGCAGATACCCCATGAGAAGACATGTTAGAAGTTTGTTCCCTGACTTCCTGTGGGCAAGTCTGAGCTGCCCTTTCTGCAGCTCTGTCCCTCTCTTCCCATCTGAACACAAGCACGTTTGACTAATGTCCTGACTAGTTTAATGTGGTTGTCAGTGGTCAAACTCAGCAACTCAAATTTGCAAAGGAGTCTCTTTATTGGTGATAAGATTTCTGAATTGTTCAGGATATACTCTCCAACCTGCACAAAGGAACCAGAGAGCTTGACATCTTCTACAGCAAATGTATCCTCAAAGCAGTTTTCCCAAAATCAGCACTGCTAAGGGGCTGTCTGTAAGATGATCTTCCCCTCCTAACTAAGTAGCTCTATTTGAGCTAAACAAAAGTATGCCTGAAACAGCAAGGACTGCAGAAAATGTGCAATTTAATAGCTGTTGCACTGTGGCAGAAAGGAGGAATTCCCACAGCTGAAAAGATGACTGATTGGCCAAGAACAGGGACCCAGGATGAGCTGATACCTTCAGTGATAGCAGCAGAGTTCCTGCTCCAGGGAAGAAACATCAGATAACATGAACACAGTTCTCAAGAGACAAATGGTCTCCAGCAAGCTCTCTTCATTCATCCACTATTTCACTATTAGACATCTTGTCCTGAAGCACTGCCATGATTGAGATTCTTCTGTTCTCACTGTTTGGGGGAAAAAACCCTCAGATCCCATTTCCAGAAGTTCACAGAGAAAGTTCAGAGTTCAAAGGAAAAGGGTGGGACATGATGGCTGTTTAAACAGCCCTGGTGACTCAGATCTCTGCACAAAGCTCGAGCCCAAAGTACAAACTGCACAAGCTGAAATTATTGGAGCAAACACAGGGCAGCTACAGGGAACAGCAGAAGTCAGGTAAGGACTGATAGGAGTCTTCTAAACCAAGAACTAATTGTTTACAGATAAAGGCTTGACTCACATCCTTCATTGTTTCATGGCTCCCAACTATTTCCTGATTTTTATAGAGAACTAATGCAGTGACTTGGGAAACACCAGTGGAGCATACGGTGGTGTGTGGTTCAGATGTTGGCACACATGTGCTCAGAGCAGATGTGGTGCTCCTCCTTTTCCAAAGTTAGGAGATGGGCAGTGTGAGTAAAGTCTGTAAACTCTCCAGTTAGAAGTTGTCAAGATCTGCTTTTTTATAATTAGGAGAGCTTATTTCAGCCAAAGCAGGACAAATTTTAGAGTAGGCCTTATTTAGATTAGAACACAACTCAAATAGTGTGGATGGCTTGATGCAAATAAAAACAAGAGATACAGATACCCTGGTGCCATAAATCAACAAGCAGCATCTTTATGTGCTGAGCTGTTGCCATAAATCTTGAGGCCCAGAATAGGCATCAGAAGTCTTGGGTTGTCACACCATTTCCATCTCAAAAAGACAGACATATTTAAGGAAAGTTTGTTGCTAAGGGATAACTGCTAACAGCATCAGAGAGGGCCCACAGTCCTCTCTGTGTCACAGATCAACACAGGAGCACGCTGGTACAAATCTTGTGGAGATTCATTCTGATTTCCCTCCCAGGCTCAGTGCCTGGGAAAGCAGCCCTGGATCCACGACCCTTGATCCACAGCCCTCTACCCAGTGTGAGCACACAGGAATGACTGCCAGCAGCTGCCCGAGAGGGGAAGTTCAGTCTGTCAGACCCTGTCAGCTATCTGGGACACGTGTATCCCACTGTGCTGCTCTGCAGGGGAAACAGGAGTGCAAACAGCCTGGGGCAGTGACTGGGCTGTTGCAGGAGCAGGGAAGACAGAGCTGTGTATGCTGGGAATAGGCCAAGGAGTGTAAAGGAAAGAGAAAATGCTTAGGCAAAGAGGGAGACTATGACTGCCTCAGTCCTGCCAGGTTAGCCCAGCAGAGAAATAAAAAGAGCTGTCTTCACTAATAAGAGGTAAGTGAGCAAGTCTAACTGGATGGATGGCAGCAGTACCTGTATTTCACATCAAACACTGTTGAGTCTTCATCCTCGTCATCTTCTTCATTCAGAGGAGCCATTTCTACCCGCTCAGCTGGGGTGGTGATTATGTCGTACTTCCTGGTCTTCTTAATCCTCTTGCCAGACCTGAAACACAGAGGTGAGAAAGACTGCCCTTATACAGTATTCCTTGGAGAGGCTGAGGCTCTTCCCACCAGCTCTGACTCTGCTGGATTCAGATCCCCTTAAGAGGAACCAGCCTCTGTCCCTCCTGCTGCCTTTCCAAGGCCACTGCTGGCGCCTCTGTGTGTGGAGCAGTTTCTCATCAGCTGCAATCCAAACCAATGTCAGTCTTCCCAGTGCTGACAAACCAGAGATGCTCTGGCACCAGGGCAGGCACACAAACACAGCAGCAGCCACGTGCCCCTGCTGCCACACTCACTCAGTGAGACATGGCCTTAATCAGCTGAAGCAGCCACTGCTTTAGTGAACGTGTTCAGATGAGAAAGCACAGGTTAAGCCCTGCTGAGCCATGGGAATGTTCTAGGCAGGATTAGGAGCAAGGAGGTGATGCTGTCTGGGTACAAAATTGCCTGTTTCTTTCCTTGCAGTCAGACCAAGCTCAGGGCTCCCACAGCAACAACCTTGAGTTTCATCTGAAGCAGTTTCAGGCTCCATCTGTGCAGGTGCTATGAAAAATAATCAACCACTGTTCAAAGCTAACTGTACCTATCACCACTCCTCCCACACATGCTAGCCTTACCTTCCTTTGGAAATGGAGATGCTCACACACCTGCACATCCCACAGTTTTGAGAGATCTATTTTCTAATACTTTCAATTAATAAACGCTTGGTGTGTAGCTTTTCAACTCATTCTCTGTCTCTAGCTTGAATTGTGTGGGTCCTTTTTTTTTTACTTCACCTACTGTTTTCATGCATACTAGGAAGGTCACGCTGCTCATGCATGAATGCATTTTTGTGATTATACATTCAGGAACGTGTTGACGTGTACTCGACCAGCCTTCAGGGAGAAAAGTGGATGGTTTTGGTTAACAAAATGCAGAACTTTCCCCTACACCTTTTAGCAAACAAACATGCTACCTGCCAAGCATGACAAGGGAGCTGGTGCAGGCATAAGCAAGCAGCCCAGCAGATTTCTGGTAATCACAGCCAGTGCTCTGAGCAGTCAGCACATCCCAAGTGCACTTTCACCATCAAGAAGCCTTGCCCTGGCTTTTGCCTCAGCAAGTCTTTAAAAAAGTTACACAGCAACAGGAACTGGGGTGTGAGCACTGCAGACACTGGGACTCCAGCCCTGAGTATGCATCTCCAGCACAGTGGTCCCTTCCAAGCTTAAAGTTAAGGAAATTTAAATCAGTGACCAGCTCTGATGTGGAAATGTCAGTACCTCTGCCAAGCACTGCTTTTGGGCAGTAGTCCAAGGCTACAGGTCCCAGCTGCTGGGATGAAGCAGTTTGCATTTCCTCACTGTTCTGAAGGCTGATGTAGCATCAGGAGTGAAAGTCACCTCCAATCTTTAGAGCTATCTGTGCTGCTGCACATGGGGTTGTTTGTTCTTTTACTGCTGTTGTTGAAAAAAGCGGTTTTATATCCAGTACAGTAGGGCTCTTAACCCAAACATTTGAAAATCTTTTTGAAACCACTTCTCCATTACTCTGCTTCCCTGCTAAAAACTAGCAGCAAAGTGATGCAGAGGTCTCCTCTTGCAAGTAAAACATTGTTCTTACAAGAAATATTTACTCATACTGGGAAGCCTAAACACAGACCAAGACTTTGTTCTGACTAACATGTCAGAACTAACCAAACATAGCCTTATCACTTCACACTCACATACAGGCTACAAGGGGGTTCCAGGGGTTCCATTTAAAATTCTACTCAAGTATCAGGCCCACTTTACTGAGACCCCTCTTCCCTCATTCCCTCCATTAGATAGCTTATTCCAGAGAGTTCATCTTAAAACTGTTAATGATGGAGTGGTTGAAGAAATTACTGCAGAACAGATATTTTTAGAAACAGTAAACTAGAATCCTTTTGCCTCCAGCCATTCATTAGTCTATTTGGGCTACACTTTCAAGAGGACCTGGAGCAGAACTCACTGTACAGTGAACTATTAATCCCCACAACTTGACTTAATGATGGTGCTCATCTAGGATAGGGAGGAAGCTCATTTTGCTTCTGTTTTTTGGCTAAGCTACTACAACCAGTTGTTTGCCATTGATAAGGCAAAAAGGTCTTTCCCTGCCACCGCTTTCTCAATCCCATCCACCCGATCATCTAGCTAATTTGTCATTAATCTGCTTTCCAGCAGTCTCATTTGCACAACTCCCCCAGGCTTCATAAATACCAGAAGGCTTACCCAAGCTAACTTTGCAGGAAAGCCTTGGGACTTTCCCTACATGCACATTGAATAAGGCTGCCTGTCAGAAAACTTTCACATTAAAATTCCTGAACCTCAGTGGGATCCCTGTAACCATCAGCACAAAAATGACAGCACAAAAAGGAAAAGCACTAAGTTTATTCAGCAGGTGGGACCAGGCAACAGAATCAGCAGAGCAGTACAGGCAGGAACTAGAGAATACAAATGTTTCATGAACTTTGGAGACCTCCTGGACAGGATCAGGACACATCAGACTTCACAGGCAAACAGAACACCTCCTTCCCAGCCACATTCATTTTGTGGGTTTTTTTTTAAAGCAAACAAAGAAGCATGCTGGAAGCTGTGGTCAGAGTGTAGCCCTTGCACAATGACAATGCACTCCCCAAGTGGTTTAGCCAGGGTAGAAATGGTTCTGCATAGTACAGCACAGAAAACCATCTTCCACTTAGAAAAATCCTGTTGCTTCTGCTGATTCAGCCACTCCCTGTAATTGGGAAGGAATGCTACAGGTCTTGCCTAGAACTGAGGAGGAAAGAAAACCCAGGTTAACTGGGAGCAGGGACATTAACCTTTCACTGCAGACCCAGCGCTGAGGCACTACACCAGGGTCTGCCTGGTCCACCCGAAATCAGACATACATCCCTCTCCAGACAGCAGGGAAGGACACAGGGAGAGCAGAACGCTGACTTTGTGTCTGTACTTTGACCAGGGGCTATTTTGATCAAGCACCAGTCATATGCAGCACTTCATCCTACTTTCTGAGGCATCATGTGGCGGGGGAAGTGCTCGAATCAACTCACTGGTTCATTGTATTATTTACGCCTCTAATCTATTTTAGTCCACAACCCTGACATTCAAAGATTATTCTTTTCCTGACCCAGAGAAAGAGGTCTCCGCATTTTTTACCTCCTGCTAAGAGATGTAGAAGGAGAGGACCATCCCTTGGAAAGAAAAAAAAAAAAAAACCACAACTAAAAAAAAAGGTCCTTATCCTTTCTAAGTAGGGTCTTACTGTAAATCTGATTAAGCCAGTCCCCCCTAGAACTGCAGCAATGTTATATGTGGAATGGAATTAGGACAAGTTTATTTCCTGTTAATGGCCTCTCTTAGCAGATTAAAAAAACAACAAAACACTATAAACCTCAGGAAACTTCAGGCTTCCAACCAGGTGCTGTATACAACAAAGCTGAAGCACTAAGACAAGTCCTTGTGTTTTCTGGAGATGGGGGACATAGCAACAGGACAAGGAAGAATGGCTTCCAACCAAAAGACAGATTTAAATTAGATATTAGGAAGGAATTCTTTCCTGTGAGTGCGGTGGTGAGGCCCTGGCATAGGCTGCCAAGAAAATCTGTGGCTACCCCATCCTCTGAAGTGCTCAAGGCCAGGTTGGCTGGGGCTTGGAGCAACCTGGTCTAGTGGAAAGTGTCCCTGCCCACAAAAGGGGGTTGAAATGAGGTGATCGTTGAGGTCCCTTCCAACCCCAAATGTGATTCTATGACTCCATGATCAATGCTGCTGGCTGCCCACGGCTTTCAACATAGGTCACAGATGTATGTTTTGGGGTTGGATGTTTGGTTGATTTTGGTTTTTTTTCTTCTTCATTTAATGTAATTTAATCTACGTTTTTCTTTCTTGTTCCTGGCAGATGCCTTGTCTTTGCTGAAGTACTGGTCGGTGATTCTTTAATTTTAAATCAGCAAAACTCTCTGGGGTTAAGCCTTGGATGGCCTGGAGCAACTGTCCAGCTCATAGAACAAAAGGTCTTGTATCTTATGATCATGTGCTTGAACCTCAGCTCAATCTCATTTATACCAGCTTTGCTATTATTGGAAAACTAAGCTTAAAGCAGTATTTGAGGAAGAAATCAAAGTTGAACAAGAAGAAAAAGCAATGAGTTGCAAAATAAGCCAGTAGCTTTTCTCTAAAAATCTGGATATACAACAACCTTTCCAGCCTGGATCCTGTTTGTTCAAGAGCGGGTCAATGCCAAATAATTACAGAGCAGAGTTTTCTGCAACTAAAGCTTTGGGTCACTCTCAGCTGGCCCACTGGAGCAATAGTAACTTATCAGATTTCCCTAGAAGGCACGTGGTCTACCAGCACAGCTGGCCACATCTGAAAACCTGTGTTTCCTGTGAGCTGACCCCAAGAACTGCACTGCAATGGAATGAACCCAGCTGCACCGGGGAGAGAAACAGGGCAGAACACGGAGGTAAAAATACAAAATCCAAAACACAGATCAAACTGTTAGCCACACACATTCTCTTGCAAGGCATTGTGTTTCTTGGTAATGCAAACTACCCAACTGTTTGATTGAGAGTAACATGGAATTTGGTTTGCTGTGGAAATGGTTTTGGGCTGGGAGCATGCAGAGCCCACGGGTGTAGGAAAGAAAGCAAACCCAAGACTGAGCTTGCAAAAAAGAATGAATAAATAAATAGTATAGCAAATTAGACCTTGCCACATGCAGACAAACAGCAAAGTCTTGGCTGGCCTTCATAGACCCCAGCAGCCACAAAGAGAAAGGAAATTCAGACCACTTGGGGTGATACCACATTCTGAACCACACAATCATCAAATGAATTCAGAACATAACACTTCCAAAAGGAATGAAGAGGAATCTCTGAGTGTTGCCTTAAGAATTGAGCTGAAAGCTAGAGAAATATATCAACTCCTACTCAAACAAAAAAGGAAAATAATATCAAGAGAAAAATACGTAAAAATGAGATTATATAAAAAATAAAATGTATAAAATATTAATCTGATGCCTGTGACAGCATCTGGCTAATCACTGTTTTGTTTCATCTCTACCACCCATATAAAAGGATAATTTACCTCCAGCAACACGGAACAATTTCACAGTGGAAGTTTAATCAAAGATTGGATTTCAGCAAAATCTCTTTAATAGGAATCCATGACTCTTCAGAAGAAAAATTGCAATGTTTTTGACTAAGTGTGAACAAAGCTCTTATTCTGATGGAGAAAAGCTTTACATTTTTTGAGGGTAAATCCCTTATCTGTTCTGCAACAGAATCTCCACTGATCTGTGTTGTCAGCTACAAGTGTGACGCTGTACAATGATACCTGTTGGTATTCTTGTCTCATTTGCAACTGGGAAAACCGTTTACAAACAAGTGCTCTGTCAGATAAAGAAACCAACTCAGAAGCCAACAGCTCATTTTCCACTTCCCCAGCAGGTTCTACCAAAGATATACAAGACATCTCAGAGGGTGTTTATTTTAACATATCTTTAATGCTGCATTAACTCTGATCAGTTGTATAATGACCACTTTGACATGGGAGAATAAATCCATCTTTCCAAGGTGACTTTAACTTGGACCTGTTTTTGCTGATAACTCTATAACTTTTAATAACTGATGATAACTTTAAAGGTTATCCGTTTGCCTTCTTTGGTTACCAATATTCAGCCAGATCTCTTTGACACAAGATATTGCTTTATACTCAGAAGAAACTGCGGCAAAGAAAAAAAAACTCACCAAGTTCACACAGAACTAGGAACAGAAACTTGATGCAGAATGAAAAGCTTTAATTATAACTTCCTAATTCTAGCTCATATAACCTCTACCAAATCCGCTGTTTGTTCATGACAACTTTGTACAGCTACAAAGCAGATATATTGATTTAAAAAAACCCTCTTCAACACTTTACTGGGCTCTCCCAAACCACATCACTTTATGAGCACATTTATTTGCATTGCCTTTGCCAGCTGCTGCATGCACTTAAGTAGAATACAGTTAAATGCCAATTTCTTCACGAAGTATCAGCCCCAATCATTTCGGTTTATAGACCACACTTTGGCATACTACCACCATGAACGCTGCCCTTCCTACATGGAATTAGTTCGAAGTAGGAGAAGCAGAGCATTCAGCCATGCACAAAGGAGCTGCCTGAAGACAGAACAAGGAAGAATTCGCCAACTCCACTTGTTTAACAGCTTCTGTCACCTGAGCCATGGCTTCGCCTCCTCCCGCGCCGAGTGCCAGCTGTTCCCGTCTGGTTCCGGCTGCCGTGCGTGGCAACCGGGCACCGAGCTGGGGCACCGAGCTGGGGCACCGAGCTGGGGCACTTCACCACCTGGGCCTGCACCTCCGGCTGCGCTTGGTGCATCTCCACAGCCAGGCACCCTATGGCTCCGTCTGCACGGCCGGGCGCCCCATGGCTCCTTGGGCGCCCCATGGCTCCTTGGGCGCCCATCCCAGCGGCCCACCACCACCACCACCACCACCACCACCACCACCACCAGAACCCCCACCTGTTCCCAGATGTTCCAGCACGCGTTTCGCTCCGTGCCCACCGTGGCCCCAGGCTGTAAAATGCCGCTTGGAGCCCAGCTCCTGCCCTGATTTTCTGCAGGAGCGGAGGAAGGCGCGGGCTTGCCGGGCCGGCAGCCCCGCGCGGCTCCCCAGGGGCTGGCTGGGCCAGGCATACACGCAGAGCTCGAGGCCGGGCTTCGAACACATCGTTAGCAGGTTATACAATAAGTGATTATATGCGACACATTGATATATAAATAATGAAATAATCAAACAGGAGGGGTTTTCCCGATCGCGGACGTCCCCCCTGCCCCGCCGGGTCCCGGGTTGCCGCGGGCGGTCCCCACCTGAAGACGCGGAGCAGGAGGCAGGCGATGAGCGCGGCCGTGAGCGCGCAGGCCCCGATGACGGCGGCTTTGAGCGCGGAGAGGTCGCGGAGCATCGCGGGCACGGGGCTGAGCCTGGCCCCGCTGTGGTTGCCGGGGCCCGGCGCGGCGGGCGGACGGCTGGCGTTACCCGCCGGTGGCTCCAGGCTGCCGCGGGCGGCGGGCGCGGCGGGCAGGAGCAGCGGCAGCAGCAGCGAGGCCGCGAGCAGCGGCAGCGGAGCGGCGGCGGAGCGCATCCTGCCCGCTCCGGCTGCCCCAGCTCCGGCCGCGCCGCGCCGAGCCCCGGAAGGCAGCGCCGGCCGGCCCGGCCCCCGCCCCCCGAGAGGCACCGCCTCCCGCCGCCGCCGGGGCACAAACCGGGGCGGACAGAACCGGGGCCTCCGCAGCCTCTGTCCCCGGAGCTCCCCGCGGCCTCGGGCCCCGCTGCTGCCAGGGCCGGCGCTCTTCCGTCGCTCAGCACGAACAGCTCTTATTAGAGAGGATCCAAGGGGGCTGCGATGGTGGGGACGGGCCTGGAGGGGCCATAGGAGGAGCGGCTGAGGGCACTTGGCTGTTGAGCCTGGACAGGAGCAGAGTGAGGGCAGAGCTGCAGCTTCCTCGGGAGGGGCAGCTCCGATCTCTGCTCTGTGTGACCAGCGACAGGAGCCGAGGAACCGCTGGAGCTGGGTCAGGGGAGGCTCAGCATGGATATTGGGAAAAGGCTCTTCACCCAGAGGGTGGAGAGCCCTGCAACAAGCTGCCCTGAGAAGTGGTCACAGCACCGAGCCTGACACAGCTCAGGATGTATTTGGACAACAGGCACAGGGTGGGATGGTTGGGGTCTCCTGTGCAGAGCCAGGAGTTGGACTTCGATGATCACAGTGGGTCCCCTCCACGAAATTCTGTTCCTGTGACTGTGGCCACTTTTCATCACAACACACAGCATCGGACCAGCTGCAAAACAATCACAGGGTTCACACTGCCATCAAACAGGGCACAGACCTCCGGAGCTGCTGGGTCAGCATGGCCCAGCTGCTACATCAACAATTCCTACATCAGATTTATGACTTTTTGCCTTTTTGCTGATCACCAGGGCTCTGCTTCCAGGATAATGTATTTACAGATCTTTCACATCTTTAAAAATGTAAGATGTGAGAAAATCACAGCCATAGTTCTGCAGACCGTCCTGAGGCACTGAGCATGTGAGTGGTACCATCAGCCAAACCAGACAGGGAACATAAATCATAGAATTATAGGAATCATACAACCTCCTGGGCTAAAAGGGAATCACAAGGATCATCCAACTCCTGGCTCTGCAGAGGACAGCCCACAAAATCCCACCCGGTGCCTGAGAGCATTGTCTAAATGCTGTTTGAACTGTCAGGCTCGGTGCTGTGACCACTGCCCTGTTCCAGTGACCAACCACCCTTCTCTAGATCCTCCACCATCTTCACAGCCCTCCTTTGAACACTCTCTTATGGCTCAATATCCTTCTTATAATGTAGCACCCAAAACTGCACACAGTGTTCAAGGTGAGGAGTAAAGGAGAGAGCAAAGTGCCTGTGCCACGATACTCCAGACACAACTTACTTTTGCTTTCAGTGTTCAGTATTAGCAAGAACTTAATTGCTGCTAAATAATTGTATGTGGGGAGAGGGGCACATTGGCACTGAAATGACATGAAACAAAGGGGAAGGATGAAAGAGCTGTTTTCTGTCCTGTTAAACTCTGCACTTGGCAGCTGGCATGGCAGGGTATGATCTATATTATATGTGTGACTAAGCTGTGCAGGAGATGACAGAGGTGAATTCCTGCGGGCAGTGTCCTGGAGAGGTAGCAGTGAAATAATGCCTCCTGGTTATTTGGCCTCCCTGGCCAGTTGGGATGCTGCATCAAATGCCACCCACTCAGTAATAAAAGCATTCTATGTGTTTTGCAGGAAGTTCCTTGGGATGAGGAAATTTTGACATGGACACTGTGCAGAAGGCCCCCTAGACCATCTGAACTGGGCATTGTTCCGACTTTATTTCACTGCTGACTTTTGTCCAGTTTCCCAGTTTCCAACATGGGGCCTTGGTTTATTTCTGTTCAGGAAATAAAATAAAATAAATAAATCAGTGAAAATTCCATCTGGGCAGGAGGTCAGATTGGTGGTGCGGGCTATTTCCCAAACACTGGTGTGAGTGCTGCTCACATGAGTTATCATTTGTAAACACTGACCCTGTTGCTGGCCCTGCCTGTCCTGAGATGTTTGCCAGCTGCTGCCCGGCCTCTGGCAGATCTCTCTGGCAGAGCAGTGCTTCCCCGTAGGATGAGGGAAGACCTGTGAAGGATTTCCAAAACAAGAAATACCTCCCGCAGTTTGAGTGAATATATCGGAGGTGAAGAGCCATTAACATGACAGTTTTGGAGAGCATAATTTGTTTCAAGTGGCTTCAAGATTTCTTGTTTCGGTTTGGCTTTTTTGTAGGTTTATTTTTTTTTCTCCTCATATGCTTTACTTATATTTCACATGTCATTTGCCTAATTTGGGAATCATTCCCGGGTCCTGGTCTGGAATGTGGGATTTCGCAACCCTGTTCTTCAATGACATCATGTGGTTTGTTCTGAATACAGCAGTAATAAATAAGAGCAAGGGGAGTTTACCAATCCTTCTATAATAAACATTTTATATGAACAGTCATCTTTTGGGGATCTGAATTAATTTGTGAGGTTTGGATTTTACCTAGTAAGTCATGTTTTCCATGTATGTAGGACAAAGTGTCCCACTTGGATAACAAGGAAGCAACATCTTGGTTTCATCTCCCCCTTAGCAGTGGTGGCTGTGAAAGACAGCGCTCCCAAGAGCTTTGGTAGAAGAACAGGACTTTGAGAAATCGAGAGGAAATTCAGACAGTGAAAAATGCAGAAAGTATTTGTTTTCCCCTCTGATGAAGCCTATGTTTCATTCCTGACACAAACACACTCCTGGAGGAGAAGGCTCTGTGGGTTGCAGGGGTGGGAGTTGGTGTAGCTTTTCTCCCTGCTGAGTTTTCTTCCTGTTTACACCTGTTCGGTGTCATTACAAGTTGGAGCTCTCAGTAGCAATGTGCACTTTCTGTAGAAGAGTCTGTACTGGCTAAATAGGAGTGAGCATATATCTGTATGCAATTGCTTCTGGGAATGGCAGATTTCTGTATTTATAGATGCCTGATACAGGAGCAACCCTGTTTGTGGGAAAGACTCTTCATGCACTGCTTAGCAATGCATATGAAGCTCAGGCTGCCCCTTCCTTTGTGCTCTCAGATGTCCTCCAGGCAGCACCCAGATGTATTTTTAGCTCTCAGAATAGGGGAAAATTTGAAAGAAATTGTGCAGAGAAGAAATAAGCAAAGGAGTTGAAGCTGGTTCAGTCATCAGATTTAGGCAGGCTGGATTTGTAGGAATAAATAAGTGTTTCTATGAGAGAAATGAAATGTGTACGAAGTGAGGCAAACTACATTCCCAAGGATTTGCAGCAGCAGTAGTACACCTTCTGGAAATGACCAGGGTCCAGTAAGGAAGGAAATAAAATGGAGCTGGTGAGATAGCTGTGCTCCATGAGCCCACCTCTGACATCTCAAAACCAAAAAGCCAGGATACTAGCAGAGATACAAATTCAAGGAGCAATCACCTCTCCATCAGAGGGTGTTTGAGCTTGGATGTCAGGCAAGAGAGCATAGGGGAATTGCAAAATTTAATCATTCTTCCAGTGACTATTGCTAGATAACCTCAACCAGCACTGCAGTAAAACTGCAATGCCTCATCTATCACGATTGGTCCAAGGGCTGCAAAGATGTCCTGTTGCTAAGTAAAGACCAGTGGTGTAGAGCAAGCAGGAGCTTCCGATATACTTGGACAAGTCTTTGCACATTCCTAGTTAGCACATTACATTAGCCTGTTATTTCTATAACCCTCTAAAACATTTATGGCTTTTTGCAGACATTAAAAGCCAGTGTTACTGCTGCAAAAGGCTTGCAATTTAAGTCTGTGATAAGCAGCAGATTCCTTTTAAACGAGGTTGGTACAGTCATTAAGCTGGGGTGCAGAGATTATCTCTTGAGTAGGTTCTACAGTATTGTTAATACACCCAATGTTGCAGTGCAGCAGTTAATCTAAAGAAAACAGGGAAAGGAAGGACAGCAGTAAACCACAAATCTTTGTTTAGTTTGGATAACAATAATCAAAGAACACAAAAGCCGATTATGACTTTGCCTCCCACTGCTTCCCTGCCTATTCATGCAATGTGTCCTGGCTGTCCTGCTGAAGTGCAACCTGAAGGCAACTGACAAATAAATTCAAGCCTTTCTTTTTTCTTTTTTATCCTCTTTTTTTTTTTTTAAGATATTTTGCAAATGGTGTCCTTAGACTGGTTTTCTTCATTTCAGCTGCATGAAATAAACTTATTGGGGTGGTAGTGGCTAATCTTACAGCCTCGGATGGTTTTAGAGGTTCATTGATGATGTTAAAGTGATTTCCAAGTAGAAGGACTGTATCCAGAATTGCAAGTGACCGGGATAAGGAATATACAGAATTGGATTTAACCTCTACACTATCTCCCAGTGCAGCTGAATCATCGTCAGACATAGCACTTATTTTGCCATTGCAGGAAAATATGTCAGACCAGCTCAAAGGGGAAATATCTGTGCTGTGATAGTGCTTCTCATCCATCAGTACCTACTTACCCATGTCTTAGAAGTCCTGCGCAGACAGAAGAAGCAGGGAATGCACCTGAGCCCTTGTAGGACACTGCTCTAACAGGTTGTGGTGTCATTGCTGCTGTGAGAGCAGCTCGGGGTGACAGCAGACATCCCTCTGGAGTCTTCAGAATGGCTGAGGGGCACAAAGGTGCCCTGTCACTCACGTGTCCATCCCATGTGGAGCACCTCACCCTGGCAGTGCCTCTGGACAGGTGATGCACTCTCCCTGTCCCACACGGTGCCTGTGATTTGGAGCTGCTGCTCCTGTTGCTCTTCTGTAAATCGCGAACCACCCCAAAGGGCTACAGAAGACGGAGTTGTTGGGAGTCACACATCTGGCCAAACATCTGTTTGCAGCTCCCAGGAATCCCAACACCCAGATGAGCAGGGAGCAGGAATGAGGCACACTGCCCCTTTCAGCAGCTGCAGACTAATCCTGGTTTAACTGAGCTGTGCCTGTAACTGTTATCCCAGCCTTCTCCCTGGAAGGACAGTGATCTTGAGTTGCCTGGAATAATTCTCTGCGTGAAGCAGCTCCCCTGGAAGCTGTGAGATTAAATCCTTGTGGCATCTTGTTACAGGGATCATTTTATAGGGGATTATGGATGTGCAAGTGGCACCTGCTCTCTGGAGAAAGTAGGGAAATATCTGTTAATACCTGCAGCCAGGCTTCCAAATCCCCAGTGTGAACCAGACTGTCTCGTGGCAAGGTGGGTATCAGGAGGAGGGTGTGCTGACCAAAAGGTGTGCTGACAGCAAGAAATCCATGAGCTCTCACTGTAGTTTGTTGCTTTCTAAAAGGGCTGAACCCTGTGGTTTGTTAGTGGAGTTTTTGTTTGGTTGTTTTTGTTGTGATTTCCAGAGGAGGATTTTTCTGGTTTTACTTCAGCATCATGAAGCCTTATCTTTGTGTGGCTGGAGGGTCTGTATGGATGAGGGGAGAAATTGTAGGATTATGACCTTACTAGATCTGAAAATAAAATATAAGCAATCAGGAAAGGAAGGATTATTTCTTAAATTGCTAAAAATTCGCTGTTTCTTGTTACCATCTATTTAATTAAAATATCAGAAAGACACCTGGGGAAGGAATCAAGCTGCTCAGAAGATTCAGGTATCTCATAACCGTGAGAAAACCTCACACCTATTTTACACTTTAAAAGGCAAAGCAGAAAGGAAAAATGTCTTGATTGTTCTTCAGCAGCAAACCTTTTTTTTAAGTAAATTTTGACACAAGAGGAGTGGGCGTAAAATATATTTGTTTCCCTTCAAGTCAACTAAATAAATGTCACTTGCTACCACACATATTGTCACTTAAGCCAGCCTTTGTGAGCTGCAGTTTCTAACCATCTCTTGTTTTTGCTTCCTGAAACACCATTTCAAATATTTTCAGCATCACCCCAAATACAGCTGATGATTTTTGGAAGCAGCACTTCAAATGAGGTTGGCTGTGAAGAATTTGCCTGGCACTAAACATCTGCTGTCAATGCTGTTATCAGCACAGTGCCACAAACCCTTCCTCACCTGTGGGATGTTAATAGGTTTACTGCAGTTCACATGAAAGATGTCTAGTCCATAAGCCTATCCGGTTTCTCACAATTTTCTTTTCCCAACCCAAACACCTGTGAAAGAATGTGGTGTTTATGAAGTTGGAGTCTGATAGCACTATTTGGAGCCAAACATAACATACAATCCTCCCTAAGGATGCACTGGGGTTTTAGCTATAAAGATTTGCTAATTTAGTCCCTACTCCAATTCCTGTCCCTGCCAAATCTGCCATGCCTCTAAATCCTGAGCACCAAAAACCCTGTGAGTCCTTCTCCAGAGCCAGATGTACTTACTGTCTTCCAGTGTACCATAAACTTCATTTCAAATCAAACCCCTTAAAAGTTCAGTCCTAATTTCAAATCCTTACTGGTAGAGTGAACCTTGCTAGAGCATGAAGCCTCATCGAGTGCAGGGAACAGTGTACCCATTCTCTAGGAGAAGGGCTGATAGAAAAATCAACTCATTTGAATTCAGCTCAGAAAAATTTTCCACTTTATGTCATGCTTCCTGCCAGCAGAATGCAGAGCCTTTTTAATCAGACTAAACATTCTCCAAATCCCTGGGCAGAGAGTAATAATGTCTACTTCTATAGTGTACTTCAAAGCCTCTCTTCAAAGCCTTCACTACCTGCAAAACACCAAAATGACCTTTATTTCACAGAGAGATAAAGCCACACTGGGCAGCAGTGCCAGCCAGGGAGGATGGATTGGTGTCACAGGATGCTCTGCACATGGATTTGTATCAGCTTCAGTCAGAGGCAAGGTGGGACAGGCCTGTAGGTCACAGAGCAGTGAAATCATGCAAACAGCATCTCCACAGGCAGGAGGGCTTTAGCTAATGCCAGGCAGGGTGGTGTGAACCTACAGGAAAACATCATTCCTCTGCTCCCACCTACTCCAAATCCTTTAGCACTGGGTGCTCTGGAGCCATCTAAAGCAACCTGGCATCAGATTTTCTTGTCTCAGTTCCCTGGCTGCACTGCTCCATCTTCTCCTGGACTCTCCTCCAGAATGTCCTTCCCTGGCTGCTGGCAGTGTCCTGAAGGGAAGGATGCCACAGCATGGCAGGGACACTTGCACAGAAGAGCTGCTCCAGCTGGATAAATGTGCCCAGTTTCCCCAGATCAATGATTCATTTCGCTTACAGATCGATGATTCATTTCAGATTTCATTTGAAGGTGTCCCTAGGAGTACTCTCTCTGTCCTAGCCCCCTTCTCTTCCAACCAAGACATGCTGGGTGCCTATGGTTTTAGGGAAATCAAGACTGCCTGCATGCTGCAGCAGGTTCCAAGGCCTAAACCTTGTTTGGAATCTTTAGAATCCCTCCTTAAATCCAGCTCCAAACACCTAAACCAAAGGAAACACACTAGAATTTTTCACTTCTAAATTTTCACCTGCCAGCAGAGGAGCCGAGTGTAGATTTCAGGGAAATAAGAGAGAGTTAGTTACGCTTCCCTGAATAATCCACTCTTGTCTACAGAGGTGGCTAACAGAGGCTCTGTCTGGGCATTTGGATGGAAATTAATGCATGGAGGAGACAAAGCCGTGTGCAGTTTGCAGACATGACACCAGCTCGGTGAACGGAAATGATACATCGAGTTTTATTAGAGAAGATTCTTGGTAGACATGTTTATTAAATGACCTGCCTGCCAGAAATGCTAAAGGACTCTCTGTTGTTTTCCTTCTGGCTCGCTGTATCACATCTCTAGGGCTTCTCATGGAACATCTCCCCACACTCCATTTCTTAGGCTTTTTACCCCATGGTATGATCCTAATGAGCATCACCTTTAAAGCCTATAGGCATCAGTAGAGATGAAACTTTCAATCTGCCCAAGTCTCAGATTCACTGCACTGGGGTATTTTTGCTCCAAGTTTCTAGTCTATCCAGATTCCTTTGCATTATCTTTCAGCTAACCCTGTTGTTTATGATCCCTTTCAACTTCATGTCACTATGTGAATTCCTGTCATCCTTTTGTTTAATCCTTCCTTAGAGTCATCAATAAAAATGTCAGTAAAGACCGAAGACCTGATCTCTGTGATGCTCTAATAAACATAATTCTGTAACAGAATCACTCCCTGTTTAGTATTCTTTGCAGCCTCTCAGCTGTGATTTGGTCCATGGATTATTGTATTCAGATCATCCAAAGAGCTAAATTTTGTGATATGTTATCAAGTGCTTTACCAAATCCAAAAAGGCTCACTGATTTTTAAGATCAGAAAGAAGCATGAGAACATCAAATCTGCTCATTTCAATCCTCGAGTGAGCTTGCTAAGGTACCACTAAAGCATCTCTTCCAGAATGTCCAGAGTTGAAGACCCCACGAGATGAAAAATCAAACACCTTGCTTCATTTACCACACGTATTCCTTCTTTTTTTCTTCTTTTTTTCTGTTTTTTTTTGTTTTGTTTTGTTTTAAAGTACTTATTGTTAAATTTAATCAGGCTTTGCTTTCTAGACATTGGGTTTGTGTCTTTTTTTTTTTTTCCTCAGATTAAAGATTGCCTGATATCCTGTTGTTCCTCGCTGTGCTTATTGATGTTTCATGCAGTGATCTTTGGGGTTTTTTTCTTTTTTTTATACTAACACTGCTCTTGATTTTTCAAACTCTTCTTTTCATATGTGCATGTGTGGAGAATTCAGTCTCTGTGATGAGGAGGCCCTGCTTTCATGGGGCAATTTGCACTTTGAACTAACTAACTGAGCTTCCAATTCTCCCCATAAACAAATATCTGTCAGTTCTGGCAAGGCTCCCTGTCCTGCACATCTTGCTATTGCCTGTGGGTTCTCTGATGTTCTTTAATTTTCATGTCTCCATGCATAACTCATTTTCAATCATTTCAAAGCTTAGGTAAGTTTCAAGACTATATTTAAACAATGGTCCAGATTCTCAAATTTGGGCAAATGCAGAGCAACTGCTTTGAAGTCAGCATTGGAAAACAGGTATAAATGTCAGGGGAGACAGCCACAATCTCTTTTGATATCTCTGGAGCAGGTCATGCAGAAACAGAATCTCAAACAATATCTGTGGCCAGCTGTTCTGTTCATTCTGTGCCTCCAGTCATTCTCCACATACATCAGATCTCATCTCCCAGCTGACAAGAAAACCAACTAATCCAAAAAATGGAATTACCTAATTTTCTTCCCCATTATCTGAGGCTCATAATAGAAATGTGAAATGACCTGCTCTATTTCAGCAGCAAAAGCAAAGATGCCAGTTGACTCTCAGCTCTCAATTCTCACTACATCATATTTCCATTTGCAAAGGTTAGGGTCAAGCCTGGTGGGGATTTTTGTTCAGGAAAAGCTCCCTACAGATTAAATGAGATTCTTTCAGATTTAAAGAGGGAAGGGGAGAAAAAGAACAAAAGAGCTGCAGGATTTATTTAATGGAAAAATCCTACTTCTCAGGTGGGGGCAGTTCTGCTGACTTAACACCAGTTGAAGACTGGGAACATCCTGTGCCTGTGCTCCACTGTCTCATCCAATAAATTGTGGCCAGAATGAGCCAGGTTTTCCTCTGTCCCTTCATTTCAGGCAGCTAGGGCTGTGCCATGCCTTTCTCCATGGGAAGGACAGTGACTCACACACCAGGATGTGGATTCAGGGATTCCCCAGAGCCATCAGTGAAGGAAACATGGGCAGCTCCATCCTCACACTTGTACCTGTGATGGATAGTCATGCCACAGGCAGGGAATCAAGAGGAGGGAGAGATATTTAAACATTCCCTTTGCTTGCTCAACCTCTGAGCACATATATACGGGTGTCTAGGTCTGGGCTTCATCTTGTGAGTTGTAAATAAGGACCTGTAAAACATCTTAAGCTTTCAAATCTCCCTGTCAGCCTGAGAAATCAACGTTGTCAGCCAGAGCTAGCAGAACACATTTCATAACACTCATTCCTCAGGGCTGAGAGCAAAACCAGCACTGCCTGTGGAGCTGGGACATCACAGAGCACATGGAACAGACCCGTGCAGAGCCACTGTCACCACCAAGGCCACCAGCAGGGCTGGGCTGCTCTCTCTCCAGGGCTGGAGCACTGGATGAACGCGGCTGGATGCTGTACAGAGCCAGTGGCATGTTCAGGCTCCTGGCATCAAGGTTGCCAAGGAAGTAAAGTCACAGGATCTCGTCCACGACATCTGCATTGTCTCATAAGGCATCAAGTATGTCAAGGAGATTCCTCCCCTGGGCCATCATCTAGACTAGTGGCATGTTTGACTTGCATGGTAGTGAAGGTGAAAGCTCTGTGCTGTGAGCTCAGTGCTACAGCAGTAAGGAATGACTTTGCTCCTTGGTTTGAGTTTCACAGTGTCAGAAAGACCCACACTTTATGTCTGAACACCAGAGCTCCTCATTGGTGTGCCTAATGGAGTGTCAGCCTCAGGCACTGACTTCAGGCCAGGTGGCTTGGCAGGGCCCTGCAGCAGTTTTTCATAACATGTTGCTCTCAGACCAGCTTCCTTAGCTGCACAGCTCCAGGCAGGGGATGGAGGGCACAGGACCTGCCTGCAGCATGGTGCCAACAGTGCTAAAGTTATCTTTTTTTTCCCTGACTATCCTCCCTTCCTTCCCTGGCCACCCTTCCACAACAGAGGCTGCAGTGGAGGCACAGGTTTACCCAGTGACTGTGAAGCCAGAGGGATGAAAGGGAGCAGTTCCCACAGCTCCCAAGAAGTGAGGAAGGGGGCAATGAGTCAGGCAGGAGCACTGATCCAGGTCTTGCATGGTGAAGCTGCTGTACAGCAAATCAGGGGCTTTTTGGAGAGAGAGAGGCCAAGCCCTGGCTGGCAGAGTCACATCCAGACAGTAGCAGTGATGAATGGGATGTGATTCGTGTAGCAAATGTGCTCCCGTGATGGAAATCACTTTGCTGGAGGATTGATGATGCTCAGCATGGGTCAGTTCATCTCTCCCAGTTCCCTGTCCTAGATCCTGCCAGACACAGAGCCCACAGCTCACCCTCCACCAGCCCCAAGCATCGCTCACACTGCAGGGGTGACTCAAGGCATCTGCAGGGGATTGGTTTTTTGGACGGAAGATTTCCCAGATCTGTTTGTTGGGAGCTTGGGCAGGGCAACTGAAAACAGCTTTGCAGCCCCAGCTGAAAGCTGCCCAGGGCTGCAGGGAGGCTGCAGAGACTATGACACAGGCTATGCAGTCTGGGGGACAGGCAGATTTTGAGGGATCAAAATGGGTCTTTCTCACTGTGGCCTGCAAATAAGAGTGGAAGTTGCAATAGGGCAAATCGTTGCTGGGAAACAGTAGGAGGAATGAAAGCTGGAGACTTCTGTGCTACCAAGTGAAAAGGTGTTTGGGACCCCAGGGATCAGATGTTCCTTTTAAGCTCCTTCTTCATCCTGCATCAGGACTGCACTCAATAAATGATATGAGAACAGTGATATCACCTGGGGATGGGACTCCAGTTCCCCATGAGTAAGTGGCTAAACCCAAGCAATTTTTAACTTTCCCCAAGTTCAGGACCATCTTGCAGAACCTCAGGGGATAACAGAAGGAATTTTTCGTGCTCGTTGGAAGCACCATTGCCATGTGATGCAGGCCAGCTGGGAAGAACTGTGGAGCTGCATGTGGAGGAGGAACAATGCCAGCCTGCCTCTGGGATTGAGGCTGCTGCAGCTTTCTCTCCTGCTGTATTTCAAGAGGTTTTAGTAACTCTTGGGACCTCTTAAAACAGATTGTCTGATCCTTGGCAGTATATTTTGAGCGCCCAATTTGTTTCATGGCACAGAAGCATTTGTGGACCATGATGTTTCTATGTCAACACGTGCTTGAAGAGGGTTTTTTTCACCAGAAGTGGCAGGTGTTAGAATCCAGATCAGAGCTCCCTCCACATCATTATTTTTAGAAAAGGATTTTTTTTTTTAATAAGACATGTTGATATGTTTTCTCTATGTGGGATTAAAAGCACTTCAGGCTCATGCACAGAATTTTGCTTTATAAATCTGTGGGAGTGCAGCTTTCCTCCACTCTTGTCCACTCTTGTTATATTGCCTTTGTGAAATGGGAATAATAAACCTTGTCTGCCTCCTGAAGGGGCAGAGAATTAACTCTTTGAAGTTTGTAAGACCATATAAATGCCTTCCTATTATTAAACTTACTACTGCTCAGGGCTTTTAAACAGCTGCCACATTTCACTTCAGAGGAGGTTGCCTTGAACTGGTAGGTGAAGTGAACACAGTATATCAGGGTGTTATGCTAAAGAAACTTGGGGATCTGTTAGATTGAAAGGCCCTATATAAATATGAGTTATGTGTAGAAATAGATTTTATAACCCTGTCATTCTCCTCTGGTGTACTTCTTAATCTAAGGGTTTCACTATCTTTTATGAACACTTAACAAGACCTATATTAAGCTTCAAGCCTCTTCAGAGCACATATTTTACACAGAGTCAATGCAGAGGGGACAGACCCATTTTTTTGCCCAGCTTACACAGCAGGTCAGCGACAGACCTGCCTGGCCTGCTCTGATAATTAGTAATTCATAATGACCTGCTGCACAGAAAATGCTGAGAGAAATACAGGAGCTGCAGGAAAAGATGGCCTCTAATGCTGTCATTTTATGAAGATCCACTGCCTTTTCCTCTCCTTTCAGCTCTTCGAGGAATAACTGAAGACTGATGGTCTCGTTTAACAAATGTAGGGTCCTGTTAAGTGGTTTTGGATTACAGGCTCAAGGGCCAGTGCCTGAGCCTGATGTCTCTAGGTTGATCTGCTTATACCCATTCCCATACTGTTCAGGAACGCTGGGACAAAATAATAAGTAGAAGCTTGTGATCATCCCATTTAATGCTTGTTCTGGAGACACAATGGGGAAACTGAGGCAATTCCAGACCATTCTGTATTGAGAGTGCCAGTTTGAATTAATAGAAGACGTAGAATGGTATATAAGCATTTATTGAAGAAAGATGCATAAGGAATTCACTGTTCTTATTTATTTTATAATATGCATCTCTTGCTTTGTGTCTTCAAAGTACTCAATAAGCATTAGCCAATTAATCTTTCTAGTGTGGCCTGTAAAACTGGTAAATATTATTCTTGCTCTAGAGCCAGGGAAGTGAAAACAAGAAGACACAGTGGCTCCACTGAGCTCTGGTGTTAAGGCCAGAAGTGAAGGCTTCTCACTCTTGATGGCCATCATCATCTGTGCTGCCAGAGGTGTGCCTGTATGTGGCACCTTTTCTAGAGGAATTAACAGCACAGGCCTCATTTGTCAACACTGAGAGGTGCTGAGGTGCAGCATGAATTCTGATTTCCAGCCCTGTCAGCCACACACACTTCACCAAGAGTGGGGCTGCTAGAAGGGACAAAGCAGAACATGGTCCCACTGTGCATTACGTGCTCAGCACCCTGTGCTCAGTTGCATTTACAGGTGTCTTGGGAGTTAGAAATTAAATACTGGGAGACAGCCCCTTCTTTTACAGCCGCTTTATTTACAGCTGCCAAACAAATCAGTTTTAGAAAAGGTGTCTGAATTTAGGATGTTTCTTTCCACCAAACCACTGAAATTCCAAGGCAGGTGAACTGTGAAGCAGGAAGGTACCCTGGATGTGAAATATAAACAGGTTTCCTATACTTGTTTCCACTTTGAGATAAAGTTTCCCTATTAAAAATAAGCAGCCAGCACTATGGATGAAAATTTTTTGCCTTTTTTGGGTAACATTAAGTCTTAATAAAAAAAAAAGCCTAAGAGCTTCACACCGTTTCTCCCAGTTTGATGATCAAAGGTGCTTTTTGTTCTTTCTGCTGCCCCTGTTGTTTTACACGGAGAAGATTCAGTAAAGAGGGAGCACGGCTGCCCAGGCAGCGGCAGGGAAGAGGATTAAACTCCAGGAGCGAGGCACAGACGGTACCTGGAGGTGACACATTTTGTGCTGAACATTTCATTAGCTCCCACGAGGCTGATGCCTGTTCATTAGCCACAGACATCCCAACCCAATTGCCCATGTAGCTCTGCAAAAGATCCCATGGCTTTATCCCAACGGTGCCGCATACAAAGCAGGAAGGCTCCAGAATTCAGCTCCTCAGAAGGAGATGTAATTAGGAACCCTGGTCCATCAATATTTCACCACATCTGCTCCTGATCTTGCTGTGGGATGTTTCTCTGTAGCTCGTGTGCTGCTTAAACTTATCTCCTTGACAACTCTTTAGTTTAAACAAAGATTATTTTGGAACAGGAGCTGTCAAAAGCCCCAGCAGCTCCAGGAAGTTTTCTTGTTAAAACATGTTGGCTCGGCAGCACCATCTTCTGTCCTGCCCTTCAAACAGCCTGGGATGTCACACTGCGAACGGGAGCGTGTGCCTTGGCTGGCTGGGGCGAAGGAACAGTTTGAATAAGATTGAGTTGAGGTTTTTCCGTGCTGGGAGTCGAAGCCATAAAGCAGCGATAGCACAGCAGATGAGGAGCCCGAGTCCAGCTGTGCAGGGACCGGCCAGCCCTGGCATCCAGCGGCAAATCGCTCCCGGGCGAGTGGCACCTTGTTCCTGTGGTTGTACTGCTCAGAGGATTTATCCCTGTGACCCCCTCGCTAATGCTGGGGTTTCGAGGGAGCAGGAGCTCGGTGCTGCTCGGCACAATCCGGATCCCTGAGCCACGCTTTCCCTGGATTTTTGCTGCTGGGTTTGAGGTCGTGCCATTCTGTCCTGCCGGAGAAGTCCCTCGATGGCTGCTCGTGGCTTGTGCCGGGTGAATGCCAGGTGCCACTCAGCAAAGGCCAGGGAGATGCAGGGACAGGAGAGGGGGAAGGACTCAAAGGAGAGAAGGCAGACAGTGAAAACAGCAGTGAGGAATCAGGAACTGAAGAAAGAGCTGCTCCTTGTCCCACTCCTCAGCACATTAGGATTCAGGCAGAGATTTGTGGCATGAAGGTTAAATTAGGAGGGCAGCTACAGTCATTTCTCTTATGTGCCAGCTGACTGCTGTCTCTTCTCAGGATCCTGCACACATCCTCTGGGCTGGAAGCTCACTTTACTCACTTTACCTCCAAAATCAGCTCTGCTTCTTCATCCCACCAGTCAGGCAACACCCTTGTATATCTCTAAAGTGTGTACAGGAGAAGGAGAGGCAATATCTGTATTTACCTTTTACTTTAGTATATTGTTTCAGGCCTGAGGTAATTAATATCTGAGCAGCTCAGATCCTCATATGACAATCACCACACAAGAGAAAAGCATTATTATGAAAAATACAACAAAGCCCTTAAATCTAAACCACAGCAGCTCCCTTGCAAGAGACACTCTGTGGCAGGATTGTGCAGCACGGCAATCAGTCTCGCTTTAATATACAGATCAGGGGAATGTAAGAAATACTTGGAGAGCAGCCACAGCTTTCACAGCAGCTGCTGCTACGTTTTTGTGAGGATTAAGTTCATTTCAATTATAGAAAGGCTTGTGATCACCTGCTAGGAGGAGGGTTTCAGCTGTTCAGGAGGCCGAGGGTTTGTATATAGCTATATTTAAATGGCAAATTCACAGCACACTCTGGTACCATCCCATTTGCAAAGCACTCTGCATACATCCCTTAATTAAGTGTTTAACTATAGATTCCTTCTTCCTTTATAGTGTGATATAAGTGGATTCTTTAAGGAGGCAATTTAAAAGAAGTGAGGAGAGGGACTAAAATGGACATCATTTGTGCTGCTGCATTGCTCAGGCTCTGTCAGGAGAGGGCTAAACACCATCCTATTTGGTACTGCTTCAACCCTTCACTTCTTACAAGGCAGACATGGAACATTCTGTCCCAGTGTTCTGTCCCCCATGGACCCACAGCAAACACTCAAAATGACAAATATTATTTTGCACAGACATTGATGGACAAGATGCTGAGAAACCCATTTGGAAGCCTGGAGAGAGAAGAGACGGGGACTGGAAGCTGGGACAGAAAATGGGTATCCAAGAAGTGGTCTCTGGTGAGAGGACATGCAGTTTGACATGGCCCTTCTACCAACCAGTGAGCCCAAAGGGTTCTTCCATGATATAACTGGGCCCAAGCAGCCAGAGCCTCATGGTGCAGTGTGAAGGGGAAGAGGTTTACTGGGATTGTTCCAGGTTAAAGTGTGTTCTGCACAGTACTTAGAGCCTGTACCATTTCATTCCTTGCTCCAAACCAGGTGCAGCCACAGACTTCTGCAGCTCCTGAAATGTAATTGTATTAAGACTTTGCCCTTCTGGGCCCTTATGTGTAGGAGGTTTGCAGAATTAGCAACAGATGGTTCCACAAGAAATTCCAGTATCCCTGTATGACTGCAGGAGAAGGCAGAGAGGGAGAGAGGCACCCATTCACCTCCCACTCCCCATCAGGTGTCTGTGAGCGATGTCACCTTGCAGAGCTGGCCACCAAGGTCACCACTGATGCTCCTCCTTCCTACTGTGTCTGTCTTGTCATCCTCAGACACCATAATCACTGTGGTGAGGTGTCAAAAAAGGGACAGGAAGAAAGAGGCCAAAGGACTTGAGCACTCAGGCAGAAGGGAAACCTTTCAGGGTGACAACAGATGTGACAGAAGTGACTTCTGGTGAGGTCTGGCACCTCATGTTCTCATAGTGCTGCTGGCAGGCTCCCATTTGACCTGGGAAGCAATGTGGCTCAATTGTCCTTTCAAAAATAAATTAGGAAATGGCTAATGCCAATTTTTGACAAGTGTCAGAACAACAGAAGCTTCCTAGCACTTTCCAAAATGATGCCAGAAGGTTGCTCTCAAAGGAATTAATTTTGTCTAATTAAATATCTTCACAGAGCTCTCCAAGTAGCAAACCACAACATCAACATGCAGCACTCTGCAGACTAATCGGAGTCACACTGGAATTGGCATCGTGTGCTGAAGTGTCAACAGATGGAGTGGGTGGTCATGGTGGAGGAGGAGTGGGACAAGAAACTCCCTTTGCACTTCTGCCCCAAATGACACACTTCACCCCCCACCTCAGCTCACCCATCTGTTAAATCCACGGAAAATCCTGCAGCATGGATTCACCCAGAGGGCAAGCTAGCTATGGTCACAGAGCAGGGCAGCAGAGGCTTTGAGGGAGCTGAGAGCTTTGGATTTTTTGGATGAGGTTCAGACAAGTGGGGGTAGAAGCCCTGGTGGGATCTGGGGATTGCATCTCAGTCTGCACTACAGCAATGGCACCCTCACTGTTTGCACCACTTGAGCTTTCAGGACTGCTCAAGGACTCTCAGATCTCTGTGTTTTGTTGCAGCAGGGACAGCCCAGAGGGCTGAGCTGTATCCTGGAGGCAGAGGGCTGCTTCCAGCTCTGCCCTGGAGCATCCTCTTCTTGGATTGCTGATTCACACCGAAATCAACCAATTTTCCTACCAGCCTGATTCAGTTACTGTCACTGGCTCCTTTTTCTCCTTATGGATGTCCCTAGGAAGTGAAAACCTTGTGTTGCAATCAGCTCTGTTGCTACCCCCAAGTTGCTGTTCTGAACTCCTTTTTATCAAGGAGGATTTACACCCGTGGCCATGTTTTGGCAAGCTGTTTCTGACACTTGGAAAAGAGAGCTTTTAAAATGTTCCATATGTCAACACCTCCCATTTTATAAAGCCAGGATTATTAATTACAAATCAGTTCAAATGAAAAGAAAAAAAAAAGTGGGAAATAGCAAAGTCTTCAGAGGAGTATAAATAGCCAGTCAGAATTGCTGGTGCAGCCTGGTATAACACAGCCATTCCATGCAGGCTCAATTATTTCTCCAGCTGCTCTGAAATCCCACTCGCTTTGCTACCTATTACCAGCATTTACCTTATTTATAGAAGACATTGTACACAGAGTGCAAACTCTGGATGAGATTGGATGTGGATGCTCCTGGAAAATCCTCCCTGCATCAGCTGCAGTTCACAGTGCAAGCCTGGTGCCTCAGCACTGCACGGGTCACCTGTCTGTGGACAGGAACATCTCACCTGCTTCAGACTGTCAGATTACTGATCCCTTGCAGTAAACAATACAATTATTCCAGGGTATTTTGCCTTTTTTAGTGAAGTGACAGGCTCTCAGATGAACTATTTGCATTCTGGATGATTTCTGTTGATGGGGATAGTCTTTCTGCAGTAGGAAAAAAAATCAAAAAATTACCTTTTCTCTTGCAAATAATTCGTGAGATGAACAAAATTATCAGTGCTGTGTGTCTATGTCCATTTCAATGTTTCTGTTCATGTCATCCCACATTGCCATGGGCCTGATCCCTGTAAATGCTGGGTAATAGAACGTCTCCCATGGGTGGACAGGGGCTAAAGAGAATTTTCAGCAGGAGAGGGAGCTCTCTCTGCACCAACTGCTGAGGATCCAACGCTTGCTGCAGGCATTAAAAATGCCGGGGAAAAGCTGTGCTCACCATTTTGTCCTTATGTGTTCTCTCCTCTGCTTGCAGGAATTTCACAGGCTGTTTAACTGCAGTAATTTGGAATTATATATCTAGTGACGCTCTATAAATCTAATAGCAAAACGAGCTTCCATATGGAGTATGTGTTCATTTGGTCCAAGAAGAAATAACATACCCGCTTAAACACAACAGCTTTTGGAGGGGCTTGGCACTGGACAGGGAGAGCACACTTGTCACACCTCTTAGGGAGCTGCAGGTGGGAAAATTTCCCTTATTTCAAAAAGCTTACAGAATGCTAAAAGCTGTGCAAGGCAGACCCACGGTGATACCGAATTTCCTATTATTTTTTTTTAATAGATCAGATGAAAATATTGTTGCCCTTCTGATTTAAATACATTTTTAGGGAAGGGAAAGGGAAAGGGAGTGGGAAAGGGAGTGGGAAAGGGAGTGGGAAAGGGAGTGGGAAAGGGAGTGGGAATGGCCATGCCACCTGGCATCTGGCTCTGGTGGTCAAGGAGGTAGGAAATCGATAGATAGTTGGATAGATAGCTGAATCCTTACTGCCTTGAGCTGTCTGAGGCTGAGCTTACAGACACGGCTTTGAGCAGGCATGCTCAGCTCCCCTGCTCTCGGCCCTGCCGGTCCCGGAGGGAAGCAGGGATGCTCGGTTCTCCCCCGGTTCTCTCTCCCGGTTCTCCCTCCCGGCCCGGTCCCGGAGGGGAGCAGGGATGCTCGGTTCTCCCCCGGTTCTCTCCCTGTTCTCCCTCCTGGCCCGGTCCCGGAGGGGAGCAGGGATGCTCGGTTCTCTCCCGGTTCTCTCTCCCTGTTCTCCCTCCCGGCCCGGTCCCGGAGGGGAGCAGGGATGCTCGGTTCTCCCCCGGTTCTCTCCCGGTTCTCCCTCCCGGCCCGGTCCCGGAGGGGAGCAGGGATGCTCGGTTCTCCCCCGGTTCTCTCCCGGTTCTCCCTCCCGGCCCGGTCCCGGAGGGAAGCAGGGATGCTCGGTTCTCTCCCGGTTCTCTCTCCCGGTTCTCCCTCCCGGCCCGGTCCCGGAGGGGAGCAGGGATGCTCGGTTCTCTCCCGGTTCTCTCTCCCGGTTCTCCCTCCCGGCCCGGTCCCGGAGGGGAGCAGGGATGCTCGGTTCTCTCCCGGTTCTCTCTCCCTGTTCTCCCTCCCGGCCCGGTCCCGGAGGGGAGCAGGGATGCTCGGTTCTCTCCCGGTTCTCTCCCGGTTCTCCCTCCCGGCCCGGTCCCGGAGGGGAGCAGGGATGCTCGGTTCTCTCCCGGTTCTCTCTCCCGGTTCTCCCTCCCGGCCCGGTCCCGGAGGGGAGCAGGGATGCTCGGTTCTCCCCCGGTTCTCCCCCGGTTCTTCCTCCCGGCCCGGTCCCGGAGGGGAGCAGGGATGCTCGGTTCTCCCCCGGTTCTCTCTCCCGGTTCTCCCTCCCGGCCCGGTCCCGGAGGGGAGCAGGGATGCTCGGTTCTCTCCCGGTTCTCTCTCCCGGTTCTCCCTCCCGGCCCGGTCCCGCCGCGCGAGGGCAGCAGCTGCCGGATTCCAGCGGTCCCGGAGAGAGAGGCGCAGATCCCGGGAATGCCGCGGCTCTGAACCACAGAATCATGGGTGGTTTGCGTTCGAAGGAACCTTTCATGGGCTGGGGCACCTTCCACTGCACCAGGTTGCTCAAATCTCCATCCAGCCTGGCTTTTAATGTTTCCAGGGATGGGGCATGAACCTTCTCTACGGGCAGCCTGTGCCAGTTTCTCCACCCTCGTTATAAAAAGACCTTCCTTATATATAATGTAAATCCACCTTCCTACAGTTGAAAACCATTCCCCCTTGTCCTATCCCGACAGGTCCTGCTGAAAGGTTGGTTCCCATCCTTCTCGTGAACCTCTTCAGATACTGGAAGGGGCTCTGAGGTCTCCCTGAAGCGTCCTCCAGGCTGAACATCCCAGCTGCCTCACCCAGTCTCCAGAGCAGAGGTACTTTAACCATGTCAGCATCTCTGTCGCCTCCTCTGGACTTGCCCCAACAGCTCCATGTCCTTCCTGTGCTGGGCCCCCAGAGCTGGAGGCAGCTCAGCAGGTGAGGTTTCACCTGAGTGGAGCAGAGGGGCAGAATTCCCTCCCTCCCTGCCCATGCCCCTCTGGATGCAGACTGGGTATGTTTGGCTTTGTGGGCTGCCAGCACACACGGCTTGGTCACATCCAGCCTCTCATGGCCAGTCCCACACCCACCCCAAGTCCTTCTCGGCAGAGCTGCTCTCAGTTCACTCCAGAGGTGCCTTTTTATCCCTCCCCTCGTGTGCTCCATGATGACCCTTGGCTGTGCTTTGCCGGGAATGGGTGTGGGTGTAGGTGGGACTTAGCTCCAGTCACTGAAAAAGGCAATGTCATGCAACTGGAAGGGTGTTAAAGTGGATTAGGATTTTATTTAGGGTCATTAGAGTAGATTAGGGTTTGATTTAGGGGTGTTAAAATAGATTAGGGTTTGATGTAGCAGGCCCCAGATTTAAGGACTTCACGCTGCTCCTGCTGGGTGGTAAAACAGGGATCTCCTACCTTTGTCCTTTGGGATCCCCAAATGGATCTGTAGGAGCTTAGTTGTATTTTCTCTCATATATTTGCTTTATTTCATGCTGAATATTTAATTTTAATATCTGATGTAGTTCAATTCCTCTGGCTGTTAACACATTCAATAAGGCAGATTTTAGCAGCCTTTTCATTACTTTATTTTTCTTGTGGTTTTTTTCCCCTCAGCAATAGGAAAGTCTCATTTCCAATTTACTGCAGTGGACAAAGCAGTACATGGGCAGGATGTATTTCCTTTTCACACTCTGTGTTGGTTTTGGCTGGGTTTCATCTCCCTATATTCCAGATGTTTGTGCCCTGTTGTGGTTGGTGCTGGACAGAAAACATCGCCAGATAGGCAGATCTCTTTTTTTCTCCTTTTTACGGAGAAAATCTTTGAAAAAAATCCTTATCCTTGGCTCAGAACAGGAGGGATTTAAGTCTACTGGTATCGATTTGATTAAGAAAACAACATTTTTCATTTTCTGTAGTTTCTTCTCTGCTGGGATATTCTCAAACACTAGGAAATTGCACAATCCAAATGACTGCTTAACTCAAAATTGCAACAACTCACAATTGCAACAGCCTTTGGAGTGAGCTCATGCCTGACAGCTGAAATAGAATATTCACTGATAAAGTACTTATGTGTTTAAAGAAGAAGGCCTACAGTACATACCTTAAAGCCATGGCTTACATTTTGATCTCATAAACAGATGGGGAAAACCATAGGGTTTGTTTTGTTTCTCAGCATAGCAGAGCCATATTCACCTCTCAGCTTTGGGCACGAAGTTCATGGCAGAGAAATGGCATTTCAGGACTGATTTAATCTCTCTATATTTCATAGTTACTTCCATGAGGCACACAGGGGACCTCAGCATTTCACAGTGACAACAGGACTGAGCTGTGGACCTGCCTGTGTAAATCTCCCCAGCCAGCAGCAGGTTAAGGTTTAGGGGCTGGAGCAGTCCCAGACCCGGCTAGAAGAAGGAAATGGGACCAGTGGGTCTCATATTAACCAGTTCTTTAATGGAAACTCTAACAGAAGCTGGAACAGCTGCAATGAAAACTGATGCAACTCTCCCAGGAGGTCACTGGTCTCATTAGGTACATATTTAACAGGAATAAATTCCAGTGCTGAGCCAAACCACAGCATCAGAGGTGAAATCAAAGTCCCCAGGGAAATCCAGTGTCCTCTGAGCACTGCTTTAATCTCTCACCCACCTTTGGTATTGACATTCATTTCTCCATGAAAGGGTTTTTGTTTACTTGGGATAATGTGTCATTCTTCCCTGGGGAGCTGGAATTCAAGCCAGGTGCAAGTCATAGCAAAGCTTTGCCAAATGCCCCATGCACTGCAGTGGGTGGCACAGGGAAAACTGCAGCTCCTGGGTTGAAAAGGATGAGCTGTGGTGCTGGCATTCACCAGCACAGCCATGCCGACAGCAGGGTAAGACTGGGGTACCAAAGTTTGACCCAGCCTGGTGAGGACTTGAGATGGAGCACAGCAACCAAAATACCAGTTTCCCCTTTCTAGTGTTCTCAGGGGTGGTAGTTTGGCATTATGTGTGTCCTGCAGTGGAATGTGCACTCATTAGCATATTCCTCCAGCATTAATCAGAGAAATGGCACATGATTCTCCATAAGCAGGAAGTGAAGCCTCATCTCCTGTAAATCTGTGTCCTGTATTACTAGACTCCGTGAAAAAGAATCCCTCCCCACAGCAAGCAGAGAGTGTGTGATGTGATGACACGCACACTAATGAGCAAGCTGAAAGGCAGCTGTCTCTGAGCAGGATGGCAGATGGCCATGCTCACCGCCTTCCTACCCCGACTGTCTGGAGGTCAAGTGGGAGAAGGAGTTTTCAGGAGACACATCACAACTTCTCTTCAGTTCTAATACATGTCTTTCAGGGGCAGCTGGATGTGCCAATGGAGCTTAAAGTGTTTTAGCAGGCACTGCCAGAACATGCAGCACAGCACTCCCTTCCCAGGAAAGCAGGATGGCAGGGCTGGGCTGGACTGGCTGCACAGAACCTCTACCTTCTACATCTCCCAAACATCGTCAGCAAGTCTGGAGCTGCAGATGTTGTCACACCAGAACAAGCTCCTGTTGGCTGGAGCTTGACCTGTTTCCAGGCTTTGCCTTTTCTGGGGCAACACAGGAATACATGCTGAGCTTAGAAAATGTAAAAGTAAAATGAAAATATTGAAACCAGAAGTGGGGTAACTTCTTTGCAGTAGTGAAAGGGTTGGCAGGGTCCCTCTTACAGGTCATCTTCCTGCAGCTCCTCTAATATCTGGGGTGGCAATGCAGAGAAGGCCATGGGCTCTTTCTCTTTGCCTGCTGATTTCATAGTGCACATGCTGTGTGCTGTATGCTGGATTCAGAGACACTTCCCAAGTCCTTGGTGCTGCTGGCTGCAGGCATCTTGCACTCCTCTGGCTCAGTCCCCTAACTCCACTCTGTGCTGGCTCTTGTGCTCATGGAACTGCTCCAGCTGAAAAGTCAAGAAAAAAAGGAAAAACATGGAGTTTGAGCCTGGCTGACTCCATCAGTCTGGCTGGTAGCATGGCCACTCGATAGCAAGCGTCCCCACAAGAGAAGGGGCTGCTTTGTCCTTAAGCAGCAGCTGATCTAGAAGCCAGCTGTTGAAAAACATGTTCCATGAGCACTCCTGCTTCCCTCCAGCCCCATCTGTCCCAACCCAGCAGTGCCCCTGCTCTGCTCTCCGGTGGGTTCAGCCAGGGCTGAGCTGCCTGGAAGCTCCTGGTGAGTCCTCAGCTAAATTAATTCCTGCCCCAGCACCCTGGGTGGCTGTGTGTCACTAAGGGTGGTGAGAAGGACATCCGTCCCTTCCCTTAGCACTATAATGGATTTGTGCCCAATTAAAATGACTGTTAACTGTGGCCTTCATTAGCAGGACTGACAATGGAAACTTTTAATCAAGTGTCTTGCAAAGAGGTGGAGGAGGGAAAGGATCACTTCTCCATTTACCACGGGAAAGTTCTGAAAAAAAAAACCTAAAAAAAATTCCCTGTGAGTAATTTGAGTGCAATACAGCTGGATTTTAAAATTCATGATTTAGGTGTGGGAGGGAGAAAATATATTTTAAATCCCTGCTTTCTCCACCCAGCCAGATACATTTAGCAAGAATCAGGTTAAAGTGGTGGCTGTTTTCCTTGTTGGCTTGAGTGTTTCTGCCAGAACTGGATTTTTATGTTCCACTTATAAGGGGGCTGGAGCAGGGGAAAGGTGCTGTAATGGAAGTTCTGACATCACTTCAGCACAGAGCAGCCCTGTAATGGTACCCACAGAGCTGGAGGAGCTCACTTGGCAGCTCATACTTGGTAAGCCTGACAGAAAGGCTCTTTGAAAATAACTTACTGCTCCAAAAATAAACGCAAAGTGCCCAACATTCCTCACACTGAACAGGTGGCAAAATTGCTCTCATCTTTATGGGAGTCCCAGGACATTGTCCAGGGCTTTCCCAGCCAGTGCTGCCATGGGATAGGGTTAATTGCTTGAGGTGTGGTGGGAATTGTTGGGTGTGATTTAATAACACCCTACATCTAAAATAGGAGGGAGGAAAAACCAGCTAAACCGGAATAGCCCTGGCCTTGCTGAGCGTGGAGGCCAAGTGCTGTGGGAGGGTAAAGGTGTCCTATCTATGCCATGTCCTTCTGTCTCTAAGGAGAGCTGCTGGCTACCAAATATTCTCCCAGCCCCACAGCCCACCCATCCATCCCAGGCTGCTCTGGTCCCACTCTTGGCTTCCTCACATATTTTTCATGACTGTGATCCCTTTTGCTTGTGTGGAGTGGAAATCTGTTCCCAGGGAGGAGGAACAAAGACTAGGTGCTTTAAACCATCATTGCTGTGGTCTTTGGGGAATTTCTGGGGATGTTTTTGGAAGAGCTGCCTTTCTCTTTCCTCCTGTTGGAACACGTGTTGTGCCACAAAGCACAGGGCAGAGCAAACCCACTGCAGGTGTGGACAGGAACCACTGTGCTCCACACAGCACAGACCCAGGAGAGCTGGGATACAGAAAAGAAGCTGTTGTTTAACACCATGTGAAAGTGCTTCAGCTGGGGACACACCATTATCTGATTTTTCAGGAAAGCAAGTCCAAAACTGAGTTTAAAGCAGTCATCTGTTTGCAGAGGGGAGAACTGTGCAGAAATCAGGAAGTTCTCTGGGTTGCTGAAGCAGAAACACTCGTTCAAAACACAGAATCTAAAGGGAAATTTAAGGGAGCCTGGGCCTTTCAACAAGAAATTTTTGCATATTGATTGTTTCAGCAGGGAGGTGACACTTTGCCAGCAGGACTCAGTGCTGGTAATGCAAGGGATGCTCAGGAGGTGGGAGAGCAGTGGGGCTATCACAAGAGCTGGGAAAATTAATTGAAAATATGTACTTCAAGCAAACTTCCATAGTTTGAATAAGTGATGGGGTTACTTGAAAAGCAGGCTGTGAAGAGATGTTTTAAACCCCAGCCAAGTTAAGGTGAAGAGCCCCAACACAGGATTGTGCTCAGTGAGGCCCCAGCACAGTGCAGCACATCGTTCACTGCCTTGCCCTCCCTTTCTGTGGAAAATGTGTTTATTTAGTGGTGGTCAATGCTGCATTTACCCATTATGCTGTGACAACAGTGTCCACTGTGTGGAAACCCAGGTTGCATTAGCAAACCTAACAAAGCCGGGGCATCTTTGCATTCCCTCCCTTGTCTGTGTTGAGTGAGATGAAACCCCTTTTGCTTTCTTTGTCTCGGAGCACAGCCTTGGAAATGCAGCAGAAAGTTCCCTCAATTCCCTCCAGCCGAGCAGAGGCTGTCACACGGGCAGGTCCATGCCTGACCACGGGTCCTCTATGCCTCTATGCAAGATGCCTTTGTGTAACCCCAGCCTCCGACCAAGATTAGCTTTCACGAAATGCAGGTTTGCAGCTATTCCAGGGAGGCTCTGCAGGAAGCCTTGTGTGCTGCTGGAGGGTTTTATTTCACTTCTCTGTACAGCTTGAAAAAAGCTTCTTGGAAACCAGATCTCTGCGTTTTACTTTGAGTTCACTTATCTGCCAAAAGCTGTTTCAAGTTACTCTGTCCAAACCATATAAAATGAAACCTTAGGTAAGAAAGAAACAGCAACAAGTACTGTGTATCTTTGTTGAGAACTCACTGCTTCTAATTACGCTTCCCTCTTATACGGTTTAATATCGAGGACGACAAAATGAGGTCAACCTCTATTAAATATAATGACTTTCACTGTGGAGCTTGCAATTAATAGCTTCACAACAAAGGTTTCTATTTAAGGGAGAGGAAGTTTCTATTACAAAGTTGTCCCCTAACTTGGTGCAGGGGCTTTGTTTTCATTTGCTGGCTACAACAGAGTGAAAAAAGATTTGGGTTGAGGCTTTAAACAGTGCTTATATCAGAAAAAACAGGCGAGTTAATACATGAAGATAGGGAAGAATAAAAACACTGTTGTTGCAGGAGGTGACCTAGAACCAGTCTGGCATGCAACATCTGTGATCCTGAGCCACACCAGGTCCACCAGGAGCTGCATGCAGTGAGCAAAAAGATAAAAGCAAGAGCACCAGGTCTTCATTTCTCTTTTTCCTGCAGGCTGGACACAGTTCCCCATAGATACTCCAAGAACAGGCAGTGTAGTCTGTTCCTGCAGGAGACGAAATGAAACTTGTAAGGGATACAGGAGCCGCTTTGGAAGACTGGGAAGAGCACCGTTTGGTGCAGTGCCGTCTCGCTGGGGAGCTGCTGTGTGCTCTGGGGGCAGATCCTGCCTCGCCCAACCAGTAAGTCTGCATATCTCTGAATTTCAGAGGTGCAGTGGCTCGAACTGGCTGATTGGTGCTCTTGTAGCTATTTGCGTGGTTTTTTGGCTTGGTATTAAAAGCTAGGTAAGCACAATGCTGCCTTATTAACTAAATTCTCTTTTACACTAGAAATGGAGGTAAACATGGCCATATTTTTTTTTTTTTAATCACTGTTGTCCTGATAGCAGCTTAATCACTGTTAAAGTTTGCTGTTCCTTTAAGGATATTTTTTCTTCCTGCAGCCTTGCAGGAATTTGCCGGGCAGTTGTTAAAACAAGCGCAGGAGGGTTATTTTGGCATCAGCCCGCAGCCCGTACGAAGTGCGCTAAGGTTGCTGATGTTTGAGCCGCATCGAGAACGGCAGCCCTCGGTTGTTCACCCCCGGCTGCCCTGCTCCCCTCTTCCCTCGCAGCTCAGCTCGCTGCTTTACGTTCCTGATCCCCTTAGCCGGCTGGAATAGCAGGCAAATGATATTTCATTGCATTAATGTCCCGGCGCGGTGACGCGGTGCAGCCTCCTCGCAGGGAGCACAGGCTGACCCTGGGGCGCGCTGCGAACCGCGGTGCGGATCAGCCTTCTCCGCCAGCGGCGGTGCTCGCCCTTTAAGAAAAAGCCTGCAGTAATTTTCCATTACCCTGCACGGTCCTGTGTACGTGGCAGGAATTGTTTGTGGAGGCTGGAGCATCGCGGATGAGGCGCAAGCCCCAATCCGGCTGTCGTTGCCTGGCTACGCGCTCGGCATGCCGGCAGCACGCCAGGCTCCTGGGAAGCACCTTTGTTCCCGAGAAGGGATTTGAGCAGTGTTTCCATGCCGAAAGCTGAGGACAAATGCTGCTTTTCTCAAGCAGCCTGGCAGAACTGGGCTTTCCAAGCAGCACGAGCCAGCCAAAATGCCAATAATAATAATAATAATAATAATAATAATAATAATATGTGCACAGTCCATCTCTTGTGGCGGTTTCTCTTCCTTTGCCCAAGGAAATATCTTGCAATGAGCTCGTGATGTTTGTTTGCTGTTGATCTGATCATAACAGTCACTTAATCGAGGTAGAAATGCTGTCAGCAAAATCCTTCCCTGCTCTTGTTCTTTCCATCCAATTAACCAGATGGATCGCTGTTGTTCTGCAAGTTGATAAGCGGGTTATTTTTTTTAATGCAAGCTCTGGAGTCCTGACAGGAGAGTAGTCTGAAATACCTAAAATATTTCAGATGCTGCCATCAGAACGTGCAGCAGCAGGAGGAGCAGGTCTGTGTGCTGTCCCTGCTTTCTGTGGCTTAGCTTTAAGCATGGCAGCAGCGTCAGTGCAACAGGTGCTTGCTTCCATGATGTCTCGAGCACGGCTTCAGCTCCAGAACAGCTTATTTTATCTGTTTGAGGCTTGATACTTTTCATTAACAAGCGTTCTGTGTTCCTTCTAGCAGCCCATGGTGCCAAGGTCTCTTGCAGCATCAGCAGACAAACTACACTGGTAGTTGTCACATAAACAAGTGTGCCACTCCACAAGTCCCCCCCACTTAGGTAATGTTGCCACTTCCCTTCTGCAGCAGCTCCAGGAATCCTCAGGAGCTGCTCCCCAGGAGGAATGAATTAAGATGACTTTGGGGTGTCTGTCTACCACTAGAAACCTGAGAACTGAAAAATTTGGTATAATGTGGAACACACTGAGCATCAGCCTTAATTTTGCTTCATGGAGTATGCACCAGAGGGAAATTTTGTGCTGGTGTTCTGGCATCCTGCATTGCACAGATGAACAAACCTCATCCACCAGAGCCCTGGCACAGCTACACAGGGGACCACCTACCCAGCCCCACTCCTTGGGGAGATCCACTGGGATCGGGGCATTGAGGCATCTCTCCTGGGCACAGGCACAGCCTGCCCTGCAGCCCTGTCGCCCTGACACCTGTGTCTCCTAACCACAACCTCTCTGAGGTTTACAGTTAAGAGATGTTGGTTTCCTGCAGTTTCTCTAACAAATTAGCAACATTCTCTGCTTTCTGGGCTCCTTTTTGGGCCTGTTTCCCCACACCCAGCCTTTCTACCACTTCCTCCTCATCCCTGCTGCTGAAGGCTCTGTTGCTAACACCTAGCAGCTCGGTTGATGCCCTGACCATCTGGGGACCTGCACAGCATTCCCCACCTCCGGGAGAGCCATGCAGGAAGGGTGGAGCAGGGAATGCTTAGCAGCTTGGCAACATGCCATCCATCACCTGGAATATGCTTGTCCTCCATCAAAGTGTGCCTTGTCTGATGGGAACGACTGAGCAGACGTTTGGGAGGGTGAGTTTCCACATCCCTAGGTCAAATTTTCCCATATGGGTAACTTGATGGTTAGAAACAGCACCTTATCCGTGTTACACCCTGCTTGGCTCTTTGCTCAGTGAACTTTTTGACTTGTTTTATCTGTTCTTGGATTTTTTTGTTTTTGTTTGTATTTTTTAAAGTAAACTGCTGCCTCTTAGTATTAAAAAAAGTACCTAAGAAAATATGGGTTTGGCTCCTAAAAACCGATTGTTAGTAGTAGCCCTTTTCCTTTTCAGTGTGTTTTCAGAAGTGAAATCCAGTACGTGGGAACTCTTTATTTTTCAAGAAGACACATAAACACAGAGGTGATCAAAAGAAGGTCCCTTTCCAAAATACATCTGCCCTGTGCTATGTCTGCTGCAACACACCACCACAGCCTTTGCTTGGGATTTGCTCCACACAGGAAAATGTGGAGGATCCAAACTGCCAGAGGAGGGTTTGCCTCCCTTGTTTGTGCATTAGGAATGTGGCTGAGTCACCGCCTTCTTTGAGGAATGAAACCTTCCATCCCAAACCCTTATGCCTTTGTTTGCTTTTAGAACTGCAGTGGTGTTGAAGGTAACTCACGCTCCCATGGTTTTTCTGGGGCTCAGGTTTAACATCTGGTTTCACGTTTTGTATTCCCTTCTTAAAAGCACAGGGATGGGACTACATCTTCCCACGTGTGGTCCAAAATCCCTGGGATCCTGAAAACCTTAGGAGATCAGAGCAAAGCCCCAGCCGGTCCCCAGCCAGCGAGGCTGGTTTCCAGCACCACCAGTGCAGCGGGGTGTGGCTCCTCAACAGCAAGGTCCCTAACTAAAAGAGGCAATTTCCAACGACAAAATTAGAACAGTCTTTGAGGTCATTTTGTTTCAGGAAGGCAAGAAAATCAGAGAAAGAAAAAATGTGCTAGAAAGATACAAAACCCAGAGCACAGTCTTCTAACTTCTCTAGCTTTCAGCGATTTAAGCTTAGGGACCTGTGGCCATTTTGTGAATGAATTATCTGATTTCAAAGGTTTTTAAATGCCTTAAACTATATTCCTACTTTAGAAAATGAAATCCTTACTTTATGGAGATGCATAAGTATCAGTTTCAGTTATTTCTTTTATGTTTTCCAGATCGAAAAAAAATATAAAAGACTTCATACATAATTGTGCCATTTTCCTCGACTGCAATTTGACATCTAAACCTGATCTTTTTTTCCCATATATAATAGATGGTTTCATTCTTGGTTTTTTGGTTGGGTTTTTTTTGTGTTTTTTCTTTTTTTTTTCACTGTAGATCTGCAAGTTATTCCCAAAAGCCCAGTATTTATATTTATTCCATAGCAAGCATGTGACTGGTATGACTGCATAATTGTATCAAAATGAATTTGAGTTCCTTTTGTCACAAAATGTTCTGGGGCTACAGATATGTTTTGAATGCGTAATAAGCTCTGGGTATTGAGATTACAAGAGAAACTATCTGCAAAATCCTATGGATTAAGGTCATGCATGAGATATTTAATTCTCCCTCCTGTGAGGTTTGATTGCAAGATAGTGTGCTCCCACTGACTTCTTAAAATGAGAAAGCTTGAAAAATTGACCAGATTCTGTCAAATTTGCTTCACTGCTAGTGGAACTGGAGGTGTTGAAGAAACAAGGAACTGTGAGGAAAGGAAGAAGCAGAGACCAGGAGGGTCAAAATCCCTGCTGGTTCACAGCTTGGAAGTGAAGAAAGACACCAAGATGACATTTTCTTTTCCTGCCACAATCTGATCTACTATAGAATTCGATATATGAGAAGGGGCAGCTCTTCCCTCTGTTGCTGTGACTGCTGCAGTGTCTCAAGGCTGCAGTTGGGACCAAGGTTCAGTTGTGCTGGCCAAAGGATGTGTCCTTGAGGGTAAAGGATGCAAAGTGCGGATGGGAGAAATGCGAGGAGCCAAATGGAGGTCGGGGCGGAGCACCTCAGTCCTATGGAAACTGTCATATCTTCCCCCCCTGCCCCAAATGTGTGTATGATGAGTCAATACATCACAGAGACTACATGGAAGGTAAAACTGGGTACAACTCTCTGGGGTACAGCCAGTCCCAAGACCATTGCTCTCCTCCACATCTGCCAGGAGGTGGATTCAGTGAATTCTTTTTTTAATAGAGGCGGCTATTCTTCTGCCTTTTTTTTTTTTCCTTTTTTCTTCTCCTCCATAAATTATTGAAAATCATCTGATGGGAATAATTCCCAGTAACTAATTCTGTCATACAAATGGGGTGTATCCTTATAGAGAACAAACCACCCTGGGTTTCAGTTAAATATGGATCAGCAGCATGGACTCCCTCTCCAAAAAAGGTGCGGATGTAACAATTTCACCCTGTTGCAGACATGATTAGTCACTCGTGTCGTTCATGCCGTCTGTAACTAGGGCATCGCTGCTGCCTCACTGCCTGTCCCAAGGGACCTGGGTGGTGTTTGTGCAAACGCGATTGGGCTGAGGAAGGGGTGGAGAAATGCAGCTCTCAGCCCGGGATATATTTAGTGAATGCAGCTGTGGGAGGCAGCAGGAACAAGAGAGCTTTTGTATTGCCTGTGCTCTGACAGCTCACATGCCTAAATAATCTGCTAGTTACTTACCCATATGTTTCCTTCCCCTGGTTCCCAACGTTTTTAATTTGAATGTGAAGTTATACTTTTGTCAGGATCCTTCCTAGAGTTTAAAAGTGAGATGTGTTGTAGTGTCAGCCTTGGTACAGCACTTCAGACGGGGCGACCTGCAACTGTCACGGGCACTGGACTTTCTCCATGGCCACTAGGGAAATTTGACTTCATCTTTTAGGGAAGGCAGTGATGTTCGAATATGCCTTTCATGTGCACTGCAGAGCTTGCTTTGGGTGGGAGCAGACCTGCAGCGCTGCTGCGGCCCCTCCCAAAAGTCTGGTTCTTGCCAGGGCTGCTGAGCTGGGGTGCAAAGCTTGCTTTTGGCACCCTGGGCATTTCATTGAGCTGTAGAAACTCTGCTGGTCCTCCTGGCATCCCTGGGAGCCTGATCCAATATTCACTGGTATGTCATGGGACAAAAAAAAAAAAAAGGACAAAAACAGGTTTACTGACCCACTGGGTCAAGCAGGAGCAGGTTACTGTTGCTGTGCATTAGGACTAATTTGTCTTTGCTCTCTGGCAATGTTCAGACTTGTCCCCAGGGAAAAAGATAGAGGCTGAGAATTCCCTGTGCGTCTTTCCTCTTCCCTGGCTTCTTCGGTGGCACACAGGCCACGAGCTGGCTGGCCTCAAGCATTAAAGGTTTATAACAGAATATAAAAATAACTTTTTTTCTGGGGTCTTTTTCTGATGCAGTTAAGGGGTTGAAAAAACAGGACTAATGCAGGGTAGTGCTGTCTGGATGATGGAGACATCTCATTTAGAGGGAGACAGACTCTGCCATTGCTTTCCTAGATGTTGTCCCACCTTAGGGTGTTTTTTCCACCCGCAGCAGCACTGCTGGGACATGTTGTAGTGACACATCCGTTCTTTGGCACAGCAGCTTTTATCGTCCCACCACACTGATCCTGAAACGCTCCCTTAAAACTGTGTGGCGTACGTGTGCAGGATAGAGCTGCCTCACCTTTGCACGCTGTGCTCTAACGGAGTTGCAGTGGCCAGTTTGTCTATCGAAAGTATTTATTACTAAAGTATAGGGGGGGAAAAAATTCATCTGTGAAAAAATTTGTACGAACAGGATGCCTTGGGAGCCTACACCGTGTTTTCTGTCTGGAATGCCGCGGACTGCGTGCCCGGGACTGGCTTTGTTTCGGCAGTTAAATGGTTAACCGCAGCACTAATTGGCTCTGAGCGCTCCAGCCCTTTGCAGCAGATTATTGGCATGCTGGTAGGAGCAGCTCCCTTCCTTCCCTTCCCCCTTCATTATAAAAACATGTACTGTAGAGAAACCAAATACCACATGGCGCCCTGCGCCGAGCCCCGTCACCGTGTTCAGCACAAAAAGTCCTTTTATATTTGGGAAGCGGAGGGAGAAAATTCTGGAAAGGCAAGATCGTGGCGATAGCGGCTGAATCGGCACATTTATTTTATAGTGTGCAGGGGCTGGAGCCCACAGCCCCACAGCCGAGCGGACAGCAGCTCCGGGGGGCTCCCAAAGCGCAGGGAAAAGCCATTTTGTGAAGGAGAACTCCCCGCCACCTTTCGGCTTTGCGGAGGGCTCTCGGGAGGTACCGAGGGGCTGGATGCGAAGAGACAAAAATTAAAGCTTTGCGGGGAAAAACTAAACCAACAAACAAAAAGAAGTTTCGTTTCTGTTTTGCCGGGGAGCCGTGGGCGTTTTGAGGCAGCCGTCTGCAGAGGCAGGCGCCATTTCGTGAGGCGGCGTTAATGCAGCGGGAGGAGACGTGTTCCTGCAGTTCGGATTTTAAGGCTTTTCTCTTTGGTTTGAAGCAAGAGGCTTGTTCAACCCCCGTTCACCCTCGTTCAGTCCAAAGGGTTTCATTTGTTTTTTTAACTTGAAGGAAAAAAAGTAATGACAAGCGGGGAAAACATGGGGAAAGTTCTCCTGAGAGTTATCACAGTGTACAAGCAAAATCAGGTCTCTCTGCAGGAGACACAAAGTATTAGATCTGTACATGGTTCAAAAAATGCCACGAAGGGTGTAGGGAGGATAACCAGGATGACAACGTGGTTGTATACTCAGCCCAGGTGTGCTGGGAAAATGTGGTATATCAGACATGTTTTAAATAGAGGACTTTTTCCTGCTGCAAAGAAAGGTCTGACTGGTCTGTGCACACACGAAACTGGCCTGTTGTGATTTACACGAGCTGACTTACTTCCAGGTATCGAGATGCTAGTTTTGATCTAAAAACCCAGACTATTGCTAGTGGTGCAGAACTGCTCTTTTTGATCAAAGGAGAAAATAGGAATTGTGGCAGGAGTGAGCTCAGGCTGGTGCCCTTCAGTGCAGAACTCCTGGAGTAAGTGGTAGCATTTTCATTAAGGGCCTTTGGTATGGGAGTTGACTTTTTACCACTCTGAGGCCTTTCACTTGCAAAATGCATTATCAGGCTCATTTGTTTAACAAGTCTTTGGGAGCTGAGAGAGGGAGAATTAATGCTGGCATTTGGGAATACAGCTGATAGTGCTGCATTTGATTTTGGTTTCATGTCATTATTTTCTGGTTTCAGAGTCAGGAAAAGCTGCTCATTTATTTTTCATGTAGCTGTATTTTTTTTCCCCCTGGCTTCTTAAGGAGGCAGAGCTCATGAAATTTTGCTGTTGAGGCCTGGAGCTTTTTATCTGATGTACAGTTTCAACACATTTCTGTTCTAGAGGTTCTGCTCTTTGGGGAAGGCTGCATGTTATGGAGATGAATCAGTGTATCTGCTAAAGGAAGAACTACAAAATGAGTGCAGAGGGTCTCTGTTCCCTTTCCTTGCTGACCCATAATGAGCATGTCGTTGTTGGCTGACCGGTCCGTAGCGTGTAGCTCGGAAATGTTGCAGCCTCTGCAGGAATCGGGAATATGGCGTGGGATTGGGAATGCTGCAGCAGTGCAGCACGCTTGGGTGTGGGGCTGCTGACTCCCAGGAAAGCAGCCATCCTTATTTCAGCTGCTCACAAAAGACTTGAAAATTTCCAGCCACAGTATTCAAATCCCAACGAGGTTTGCAAGGAGTATTAGTCATATTTAAGACTCCTCCATGTTATGTGCAGCTGAATTTTGCAAGGTCTCCTCACTCTGGGTCTAAAGGTTCCTTTTCAAGCTTGTCACCTGCAAAGATTTCTTTGAGACAGTGATTCCTTTATTACAGAAAAGTCTCTTTGCCACCTTACGACCATTATTTTCTTGATTTCCCTTTTCAACTCTGCTAAGGTTCCCTTCCATCTGCAGTTCAAACATAACCTGGGTGTAATGCACCGATCACCAGCAATAAATGTAGTGAAGAGCTCTAGTGTGACATTCATGCATATCCTTGGTTTGTTTGTCTAAGACTATGCATTATAATGATAAGCATAAAATATTTTCCATACATAAAAATCCGTTTTCCAGCGTATACTAATGTGCCTTTTGAAACCTCTTAATTAGGTTATGTTTTCTCCTAAACTTAATTCCACATTATTAACAGCACTTGAGTAGACTTCAACATTCCAATTTTGGTTACAGTTTTCATTCTGTACAGTGTGTGTATATATATGTATATATAAGATAATCCTTTATTAATCTTTTGAGCAGAACAGTTTTTGTTTGTGCAGCAGAAGTCCTGTGCCTGAATGTTCATTATCAGCACCTGATTATGCTAGCCTGGAGCACAATAGCTTAATAATTGGAGTTTAAGAGGAGAAAAAAAAAGCTAGTTATTAAAGTCACAGTGTTTCATTTTCATGCATATTATGATTGTAAATTATTCAAGCATTTGCCTTTAGCTTCTACACATACGAACTCATGTTCCCCACAGATTTTTTCCCCCAAAGTGCTCTATGGTTTCCTTAGTCATACCCTAGGTTGGAGTATTCAGATGTATTGGTTAATACCAGTAGCATGTGTGGCTCGTTACAAGAAAATCTGAGATAGTTTCTCAATTAAAAGCATTTTATTTTGACCTATTTGCTTCTACTTCTGTCTAACATTTGGTCTCTTCATAGTCAATATTCTGTTTTATGGAAAGGTTTTAAAGGCGTACTGAAGGAGAGGAATAAGAGGAGAAGTACCTAGCACAATTTATATTCTTCCTTTTGCCATTATTAATAAAAATATGAAAGAAAAGTATTGGGGAAATTTAAAGGAATGGTAATGCAGTTATATCTGTATGTGCAAAGCTACAACATGCTTGCTCTTACTCTTGAAATTCAGATCTCTGCTTCAGGTTTTCTTTCCCTTCTACAGACTGGATTAGCTTGTCTCAGTTGCATTTTCCAAGTGCTACCATACATCCTCATCCCTAAATTCACTTCATGTGCTTCCCAATCCTTAGGACAACATTTAGTTTAGACACCAAGAAAAAATTGGAGTGATTCCACGGGCCTAAATGTGATTACTCAGCCCTGAATTAAAGGCACAGACACATAATTCATGCCCCATGTGTTTGGAGTAACAAGAAGAGATAAAAATCTCAGCTTTTGCAATTAAAATAAATGTTTCTACACTTAAGACACATTTGTAGAGAGAGGTGATAGATTCTGGTTAGATGCATGATTAAATCTTGAAGAAAATAAATCTTGTTTTGGGCACATAGAACCTTGTTGGGATCTTCCTCTGGGTGAAATGGCAACGAAGCTGGCAGTCAGATTTTTCAGGTGGTGATCAAGCACTGTGCACGTCTCAGCCAAGATATCTTGTATTTTCTCTGCTGCTTTAATTGCACAAAAAGCCGTTGACCTAATTTTGTGACAGGATGTACCAACAGTGTTTTCTAGGGCTGCTTACATTTTGGCGCAGCTCACCACTTAATACAAAACTTGGACTGTTAAAAAAGAAAGTGTATTGTGAGTGGTTTTAAGCTGAGACAAGATTGTCACCCTTAACGGCTTGGTTGGGGGTGGGGGGGGGTGTATATTTTTCAGCATGAAAATCTCTTGTCTGCAGCAGTTAAAGCTGGTTATTCCAGAGTTTATGTGCCTGACATGCCCAGAGCTGCTCTAGTCCCTGGGTTGAAGAGCTCTCTGAGTTGGGTAAAACTCTGGTAGGAGCCAGTTTATCATGAACTGACTGTAGGAAGAAAATATAAAAGCTCACAGGAAACATCAGCCTGACATAGGAGCTGTTTCTGTTCAGGTGACATTGTAATCCAAGTGTGTCGGTGCATCACTGCAGCAAAAATTGATTGGACTCCACATCTAGCAAGTATTGACAAATAGGAAGAAGTTTGTTTTGAGCTACTACCTAAGGGGTGTTTTATATATCTGGTGCATTACAACAGGGTGATTCAGTGCTTTGTCACACTGTCTATGAAATAAAAAAAAAGTATATGCTTGTAAGATTTCAGAAACAACAGGTACCGTTTCTTTTCCCTGCATGTGGCAATTTACTGATGTAATGCATAGTTTAGTCGACTTGTATATAGCAATCAATAAATGTCCTACAGTGCTACCTGCACACGGGAAACAAGAGTGAAGATCATTATGGAAACAGGCTTGAAACTTGCTTGAAATAAAAATCCCAGTTCTATACTTGCAGTTTTGGAGGCCTGGGCTCCTATTCTTTTCATTCTAGAGTAGCTGTAATTTATCTTGTTCAATCTGAGTGAAATTCCTCATGTTTTCAAGGCTGGTATGAAACCCTTCACCCCCAAAACTCCAAGGAGATTTACCAAGAAAATATAGTTGTTGTTATATTCATCATCATAACTTTCCAGTTTCACTAGAACTCAAATGGAGAGTGAGTAAAAAATTAGAGCTTAGAGTTGGAATTTTTTTCCCCTCGATTTTGACATGTAAACACATATATGTGCTAACCTGTTTTCCCTTTTCTGATCATATTCCTCAAACACTTAAACAATCAAGCTTTACTGGCTTTTGTTTGCAGGAAATAAGCTTCCAGGATGGTCAGGTAAATACCTTTGGAAAATGAGCTTTAAATGTGCATAAGGAAGTAATCATGCTAGAACTTCAAATTATTTGAGCTTACAAAAAAAAACTAATTTCATTGTCTATATCTTCTAAAAATATAATTTTGCAGCTACATTTAAAATAAAGGTATTCTGAAGATTTGACTTAAAAGTTGTAAAATGTCCTGACTCCTTATGTAACAATTCCATAACAAATTGGAAAATGGGAGAACAATATCTATTTTGAAATGTAAGATGGGATTAGGCTCCCTTAATTGTGCTGATTTTTTTTTTTTTAATGAACTCTTGATAAAACAATGACCACAAAACACTCCTCTGACTCTGCAGACTCTTATTTACAGCCAGAATGGTGAGATAAAGAACACTGCTTGCAGCTTCTACATTTTAAAGTGATTTTAAACCCTATCACCACATCTAATCCTTGTGTGGTCCCAGTCCTGCAAGTTTCCAGGCAGGGACCTTGATCAGTGCAGAGAAGTTCAAGTGTGTAAGCCAGGTCACAGCACCTGCCTTGGTGTGCTCTACCTCTGGCATTGCAGTCCCTGGGAAGGTGCACTTTAGTTTCTTATTTGCTTTCAAAGGTGGTGTCAACAGTAAGCAAAGTTGCGTCATAATTTTTTCATGTAAGGAGATATACAATACCTTGTTAACACTTTTATAAATTCCAGTATATAAGCGGAGGCAGGTAAAATGTTCAGTATTTTTCTTCCATGTCCCAGTCCTCTTATAAAAGTTTTCCGAGCCAAGCAGAGTAGTTTGTTACGTAAAAGGTGACCTTGAGAAAACAGAACATTGCATACAAGAAGAAGGGGCTAAAAAAAGGGGTAAAGAAACAGATTTGTTGTTCCAAGCTCCAGAGGTTTACTTTAAGAAGCAATTAAACATATTATTATCCAATCACCTACATATTTAAGTTTGAAACGGTCTAGAGTTTTAAATTCTCATAAGATTTTTTACAAAAATAAGGACTACTGCATCTTTCTGACTTTTCTGATACCTCAAAGGCTGCCATTTAAGGCAATAGCTGCGTGTTAGACCAAATACAGCCTAAATACCTTAACTGAGATGGTCTGTATTTCTTATATCCAGTTAAGATGGCAACAAGGGTTAGTTTGAAGATGATCTGTAACAAAAATGAGGAGCTTCAAGTCTCAAACCTCCTTAAGAAAAGTGGATTTGATTTCCCAAGAAAAATGTGTGTATATTCCCTAGTGGAGTTAATATAAAACATAATAATTAATCCTCTCACTAGACTATAGTTTCTGGTCTGTTATTTGCTTTATTGTATACAGGAACTCATGCAAAACTGAAACAGTGAGGTGTGTCGGTTGTTAAGGAGCTCTTTGATCTAAAATTTGAGCTCAGGCCACAAGATCACGTGTATAGTAACAGCACTGACTCTTTGATACATTGTGACCAACAAGTTAAAAAATTGCTTAGGAAAAACCATTAAATCCCACAAAATATGTTGAATCCATTTCTGACTTCCATTTTGTCTTTTTACTTTTTATTAATGACTTACTTTTCTTTGAAACCAGGAATAGAGAGAGCTGAATCTTGGTTAAAATGGCTTCATTCTGAATAAATTGAAAAAACACTGGGGTTTGGCTTATACTGAATTTTTTTTTCTTTACCGTATGTTTATAACACTGATAAGAATTTGTTTCTAATTATTTAGGCTAATAAATCTTTTTCTTGCTGCTCACAAGGTTCTTAATTTTGAACATGGGCCCCATAAAAGTGCCAGCAAACCCCCCACATTAACATAATCTCAGTTTTCAGTGTTAAAGCCTAGGAACAAAAAGGGCATATGTAAAAGTTTTCATTATGTGTGTCGATGTGTTTGCAATTACTCATTACCGGCTGGAGCAAAAGTCTGGATTGCAGTCCAGTTGGAGCAGAATGAACAGCACGAGTTCATTGCTAGAACTGAGTTTTATCCTTGCTGCTGCTGGGTTTATTGCTTGTCTTGTGACAGTAACAAAATGCTTTAGCTGAGACCAATCACCATCGTCATCTTCGCCAGTCACACAGGGAACGTGGTTCCATGCTTAGAGAGTGAATTTGTATCTACCTGAGCAGTTACTGTGATTTCAATAGTGAATTACTGAGGAAGGAAACAAAAGGAGGAAAAAAACCCAACAGATTGTTTGTTTGATCCAACATGTTATAGGTTATGTACAAAATATGAAAATAGAGCCCTTGCTTGATTCAGGACAAAGTGACAACTTCTATAAACACCCAGTTAACAGGAAGTTTAATTCCTCCCACAAGTAGCTCTCTGTGCTCAAAGGGCATTCCGTATCCTGTTTGAATATTCTCCGTCCAAGTAATCAAATCTATTCTGTTTGGCCTGAGAAATTTGCATTGATTTCTTCTGAAAAGTAAGAGTTTTGGAGAAAAGTTTGGTGATATCTCTCAGTCTTGTTCAGACTCCTGTTTTCTACTTCAGAAGGCGGAACCATTTTGTCCAATATTTGCCTTTCCAACAATTTTGTCCCAATATTTACCTTTCCATTACATTTGTGTCTCCAAAGATCTGTTGGCTACGCTGTATAACAAAGAATAACCTGCTTCACCAATCTTTTGGGCGTCCTCTGGTACAGAAGGCAGGTTGGGACAGGTGGGGAAGGGACACTGCCCTGTGGGATCACAGCATGCCTTTGTATGTTGTCCCTAAGGGATAATAACATGGGGCTGGGGGAAGAAAGAAAGGTACTAGAAGAAAATGGAGTACCAGAAAGTCAGGTTCTGTGCCTCCATCTGAAATTCCAGCCACAGATGCAATCTCAGAAAATAGTTCCCAAATTAGTAATGGAAACATTAACTTATGTCATTATTTTCAGACATGTGGTTCATAAAACATGGCTGAAGTGTTTCAAGTAATGATACACAAAGGAAGAGCGTGTGTCATCTGAAAGAAGAGGAAAGAACTTTCTAGAGGAAATTGCAGTATAGAAATACTGAATTTAGGAAGGAAAAAAAAATTGGGTAACTGCAGAGGCTGCAGGAATGAGAATTTTGTTCCAGTTTCATTAGGAAGAAGAATGCAAACAGTCTGTTCCTGGTAAGGAACAACAACACTGTGTGAGGGGAGCCATGGCTCTGCAGAGAGTGACTGTACTTGTGTTCACCTCCATGCAACTCGCTCAGGGCCAAGGAGCAGAGGAGGTCATGGATACTCATGTAAGGTTTTTTGGAGCTGCTTTGGGTCTTGGTGCCCAGGAAGCAAAAGAGCAGCGCTGCACCTATTTAATGAAGATACTAGACTTGGAGCAATTTTTTGGTTAAATGTAGCAGCAATAGAGTAAGGGGCTTCCAAAAACACTTGTCTATAAATGTACATAGAGTTTGTTGTTCATTTTTTAAGAGGAACAGTCTATTACACTAGACAGTCCAGTATAGTTCAAGAAAATCAGATAACAGTCTGAGCACAGGTTATATCTTGTTCAGGTATAAGCTTAAACTCTCCTGTCTGGAATCACACTACTTTTACAATGCACAATTATGTCTAGAAGTCCTGATCTCTTTTCTCCCTTTCATGTGGTTATTGCAAGTGATTACACATATATTCTTCCAGAAATGTACTTGTGTTTTTGGAAGAACCAAGAGAAAGGCTGGAAATTGTACATGGAATTTCTAATCTTGGTCCTTGCTATGAAGTTTTACCATGCAGGATCAGCTGAAAATGCTGACAAAAGAAGTGCTGTTGCTGCACCCTGCTTTCATCTGGATCCTGCCTCATGCTTCCCCTTTTTTTCACTGCTGCTGGTTTTCCAAGGAGGACAGCATCTGGGTTCTGTCCATGCAAGCACCTTTAGATACAGTGAGCAGTTCCACTGAGAGCAAGAGGATTGGCCTTTGCAGGAATGTAAATGGGAATGAAGCTGCAGAACAGACTTTCTGCTGTCCATAGTCTCAGTAGACCAGAACTTCAATAATTCTTGTGAGAGGGAAAAAAAAAAGGCCTTTTGCCCCTTTTCAGGAAGAAGCTGCATCAGCTCTTTCGTACCACTACTGATTCCTTGACTGGAGGTTCCTGTGCTGTAGCACCTTTATGTGGGTCACCACCATCCCTACTCTGAAGATGGTAACACCTTATCCCACTGTCTGCTAGTAGTAGATATACCCTGCTGTCCTATGCACAAGGTCAGCTTTTCTCTGTATTTTGAAAGGAAATGCATCTCTTGGCTTAAAATCATAGGGATTGATTCTTTTCAGCTGGCCACTTCCTTGTGATGTTTCCAGGACTCAGGAAAGAGCTACCAAAGTCCAACTGTGTGATCTCAAGTGCCAGACTGGATCCTGAGGCCTTCCATAATAATTTGAAGTATTGTTAGTTTAATTCTGTCATAATTACCCAGGTTCATTAATATGAAAAAGGGAGACTTAGACGATTTATTTCTGCTTTTAATGGAGTCACCTGGGCAAATGAAAGAAGGTGAAAGGTGCTCATACCATTCAAAGTGACTGCTGAAGTGTATAAATATCAGTTCTGTCATGTTTGCTGTGTGTGCTTCTTGCAGAGGAGCACCATAACGGGGGACAGGATTCATGACACTAACCAGGAATGTGAGGGATGCCTTTCTATCTTGGTTTCCATGGCTGTAGTCAAAATAGGAGACAGTGTCCTAGCGAGGCTGGCACACCAGAGAGTTTCTATGGTGTTGGCTGAAAAAAAGCAGGGTAATAGTTTTATTTGTGTGTCAGTGCTCTTTCTGAGCAGCAGTAACGGGGGATTGATGTGGCAGACAGGCAGGTGACTGGACTGTGCTGGCTCTGTGCTCCAGCCAGGCTCTGGAGCTGAGGGTGCACAACAGCGGTGTGAATAAGAATAGAGGGGTTCGTGGCCCCACTTCTCCGCGGGGACCCTGGCGGGTGAGCTGTACCTGGCTCGTGTAAGGGCTGGTAACAGAGGTGGCGTTTGTGGAATGGCGGCAAACGCGGCCGTGAGATGCGGGGCGCTAGCAGCCAACTCAAGGGGCTGAACCCCGCTGTTGGTCAGAGCAGGCAGGCAGAAGCATGAGGCGGTCTCTCGAGCAGGGTCAGGACTGCGCTGGGGCAGCACAGGTGGGACGGCCCGGCCAGGTGGGGCTGGGAGGGGGCGGTGGCCGCTCCAGCTCCCGCTCCCGCCTCCCCCTGAGGGGCGGCCGATGCGGCCGGCGCGCGAGGAGGCGGTGGGAGCCAATGGGGGGCGGCTGAGGCGGGGAGCGCGGGCCAATGGGAGGCCGCGGCGGCGGAGCGCGCGGGGCCCGGGCGGGGGAAGGCCAATGGGGAGCGGCGCGCGGCGCGCGCGCAGCCGAGGACGGGGAGGGGCGGCGTGGGGAGGGGCGGGGCGCGCTCGCGGTGCCGCCCCTTCCCCGCCGCAGTGAGGAGCGACCGGGCGGCCATGTTGTGCGGGGGGAGGGGAGCAAGGAGTTGAGAGGAGACGGCGGAGGCTCCCTCACACACACGGCATAAGATGGCCGGGGAGCAGGAGCAGCCGCTCGCCCGTCTCCCGGCGCTCTCCCCGCAGCTCGCACCGGGGACGCCCGGCGAGCGCTCTCGGTGCCGCTCCCGGGCGCCAAATCGGGCCCGGCGCCCTGAGGGCTCCGGGGCTTTGGAGGGCGGCGATCTGGGCTGCCGAACGGGGCTGCCGACGGTCGGGCAGCAATGGCGCCGGGCTGCGGAGCCCTGCCCGCGCCGCTCCCTCGCCGGGCGGGCGCGGGGCCGCCCTTGACCGCGGGCAGGGAGAGCCGGGAGCAGCGCCCCGTCCTCGGGGTCCCGGGTGCCTGCCAGCGGGGCTGCTCTTCGCCGGGTAAGTGCCGGAGTCTCCGGGCTCCTCATTGTCCTTTGTCCTTGAGAGGAAAAACAAAATGTCCTTGGAGCCGGGAGGGGGAGGGGGCGCTGCCTCCCCCTGCCCCCCCCTTCCACCCCCGCCGCTCGCTGTGGGGACCTGCGGATACACTCGGGGACCCCCGCCCGTGCCCCGGACCGGGCTGGGCTGAGGGGGAGCGGCGGGGCGAGGGGAGCCCCGGTGACCCTCGGCGGCTGCGGGCGCTCCCTTCCCTCTCCTGCAGCACCCGGGGAGCTCCGCGCGCCCCGTCCCCGACGCAGCCCCGGGGGCAGCAGCCGCGGGTTTTGGCTCCCTTGTGCAGCACCCAGCACGGGGGGGCGGGGGGCTGCAGACCGGTTCCCCCAGCGCAAGGGGGGTATCTGCAAACCAGCCTGGAACTCCAATGCAGCAGTGGAGGGAGGGGGGAGAGCTGAAAGCTGCACGACAGCATCCCTGAAATGTTTAGCCCCACGTCTGTGTAAAGAGCGTTTCTTGCCCGTCGCTGGTCGGATGGGGATTTGTTTTCGTAGTTTCTAAGAACAAAGACGCCATGTCCTTTTCTCTTAAAAATAAAACTTGGACTGTTTTTTTTGTGGGGTGTTGGCTTTTAACTCTTCGTAAACCAGTAAGAGAGAAACAGGCTGCGGATGAGACAGATTGGTACTTTATGAAACAATAGAGAGAAATTGACTTCACTGTGGAAACAGCAATTTAGGTGCAGAAGTTTAGAAGAAAACTCCTAGGAATTACGTGCAAAATTGATTTTGCAATTAGAATGGCAATGTAGAAACTTAAAAGCTTGAGAAAAACAAAGCTCGGTCATGCCAAGTCTACAGTTTAAAGTTGGCAAAATACTACAGTTGGGATTTAGACGACACTACAAAAAGAAAAGAGAGCTACTTAAATACGAATTACACAATAAGGAAAGGAATGAGTTTGAACTGACATTGAAAGCTTTTAACAGCATTTAATGGGTATCAGGTTTGATTTTATTATTCAGTTTGCAGGATTTTTAGAGACCTCACAGTTACTTCTCTTTACTAAACATTTTAATCGTTGTTTCGGTGTTCTGGTAATTTAGAAGTTGTACAACACCTATTGCGAGACTTTCTAAAAATGCAAGTTTAAATGTAATGGCTGACGTTTGTTTTGGGTAGTCTCGCGTTCAGCAAATAGCAATTTAAGGGTAAAATTGTAATTCTAAATGTATAAAAAAATCTCCGTAGCAGAGCAAGAGGTAAATACTAAAAACTTCGGTTTTAATTGGAGGTTGTGTATAGCTATATTTGTTGGAATTTAATGGTGTACAGTTCTGCAAGGTTATAAAACTCTGTGCCGATTTTAAATACTGCAGTTGGAGATAAATCTACGTTTTTCGGTACTTCCTCTGCAAATAAGAAACTGTCATTACAACAATCAAAGTTAGCCCTTTTTTTTTTTTGGAAATAGAAATACAAGTTTCAGCAACCATTGGACTTCTGTCACCTTTATGCAAAGTGTTCGGTGTCTTTATTTTAGATTTGGATTATGGTGGTTTTATAACCCCAGCAACAGTTCTGCAGTGTAGAACAGGTTCTGGCATACACACTTTGCCCTAAAGAAAGTTCTAGTTTTAGGTGGGTGTCTGCTGGATTTGTCTTAAGTATATTAGAGGATAATTTTTAAATAGTTTTGACTGGTTTGTTTCAGCAGCTGAATATAAAATATCAGGTAATGGTCTAGAAAATAAATCACTTGTAATTCATGTGTTTTATTTAATAGCTATGCGGTGGGTTTTTTGTTTTTAAGGTGTAGGGGTTTGAATTTTTATATATTTCAATCCAGCATTAAAATATTTTTTAAGTTGTATATTTACAGAATGGTTCTACACTTCTAGAGTATGAAGCAGTGCTGGTGATAAATATAATTGCTGTAAATAAAATGTTACGGCTTTTCACAAAAGGCAAGAAAAGTTGGCTAGAGGTAGTGCAAATATGGTGTTCCTTGTGTTAAAAGAGCATACTTTGAGATCTGATTAAAGGTTAAAGAAGCTGAAGGCTTTAAAACTGTATTCTAAAGGGCAAAAAAAGATGTTTTTTAGGAGATGAAGTAACTTGGGAGTTAAAATTCAGAGAAGCTGATGACAGAAGCCATTTTAAAATAACCTTGCTATCAGTAGAGATTTTATTTAATTTTGCATTGCATACTTCTGAAGACGTTAATGTGGAAAAAAAGTAAAAGGGCTGAGGGATATTTTGTGATAAATTACTCAGTTTAAAAAAAAACTAAAATTGTCATCTTAGCTTTAAGTCTTTCAAAATTAAAGTAGTGGGAGACAGAAGAGCAGACTGCAGTTATTCATGAAAAACAGAGCTCCTGCGTGTTGTATGTCAGTCACTCATCTCCAGTGGGTTTTTTTTCAGCCAGGAATGTACAGCCACTCATACTTTTATTTTTAGAGTTGATTTCAAAAGATAGTTACTGTGATCATAAGTTTTTCCTGACTTTATAATTATCTAAAGATTGATAGATTTCTGGCATATGACTTGAGCTGCCTTTCTAAAGCAAAATACTGAACATTTCCATACTTTGTTTTTTCAGGTAGACTTTTGTGAACAGAACTGTATTTCCTGACTGGCTTCCAGAGGATTTGTTCGTGCCTTATTTTTCTTAGGTAAGAACAGTTATGTCTTGCATTAATATGTTCATTTCCTTATTTTTTTGAAACTGGCATTTTTGGTTTTGCTACTGTGCAGATGGGAGGACAAAAAAATCTCATTGTTATATGGAAGGGGCACATTTGATAAATTGTCTGGACTTCTAAAAAGCTTTCCTTTGCAGTTACAGGTAGACTGTCTTCATAGAGTTCCATGTTTATGTGCTGTTTGGGTATAAATTTCAGCTTACAAAGACTATTTAATAGGTGGATTGTTTATTTTTATAATATATGGGTGTGTGTATATATATGCATACATTGTATTTGGTGGAAAAGGGCAGTATTTGCATGTAAACTGAAGTACTGTATGTCCCATTTAACCAGTAAAAATCTGCATTAAATTTTGAAAGTGATTGAGGTTTTTTACTTAATGAGTTTGTAGCCATTAATATGTGGGGAAATTGTAGAGTTTGTGTATGAAAGTATCAACCCAAGACTTCAGGGATTCATAGAGAAGGAGATTTGTGGGACCCATTTCTTGTTTTTGGGGACCTGGAGGCTAATGCTTAACAACGATAGAACATTGGTTTTGTACTGTTGGTAAAACTTTGGTTTATTCAAAAACATTTCTCTTGCGTATCTTCAGAAAGTTTGTCGGTCAAGAATGTTACGACTTAAAATGCTTGTCTGTACCTTGTTTTCAGACAAACCTGGTTTTGTTGTTTTTTCTTTCGTTTAAAGGGGTATTACTGGATATTGTTCTTCCAAAAATTCAGATGACTGGTTGGGCAAAAGACCTCGAGCAAAATTCTGCACTGTGCATACCAGGTATGTTACACTGTGTTGTGGTGGTTTTGTGTTTTTTAATTGATCCTGGAAACATTTTTCTTCAAAATAAAAATTAAACATTTAAGCTTCAGTGTTTACCTTGTTGAATTTATTTTCTTTCGAGCTTAGTGCATTTGGAAATTTTTCGTATGTACATACTGTAGGAATGGTAATATCTCTTGCATCTTTGAAGACTTTCATGGTCACTCACAAGTACAACTTTTTAACGATTTGTTATGACAGTGTTGACATGTGGTGAAGCCAAAGGATTGTCATCTCCTAAGGATACTGTCTAATCAAACTTCTGGAATGCCTTTCCTTAGTTCAAGGTATTGGTTCATTAGCAAGGAACACTTAAAAGCTTTTCCTTTTCAAGAAATTGTTTACACAATAAACTTAAAAATTCTGGTTTTGGTGTAAATTTTATTGTAAAAGCCTAAAGTGGTACCAACTTGTTATGAGGTATCTTGCTCTCCTCCTTGCAGCGTAAACAAAGCAGCTTTTTAATGTTTATTTTTTGATTCTGCATTTAGGATCAGAGTAACATGTTGCCTTTGAGTCAGGCTTTCACCACTCTGTAATTAAAAGTGGGGGATCCTGTTTCCCTGTCTTAACTAGCTCCTTTTCACAGCTTCCCATGCTCGTGTGCTTCAGTGCATACTCAGGACCTTGAAGCGTAAGGCGTCTTCATGAGGACACATGTATCAGGATTCCCAAAAATACTTTTGATGACTTGCTTTTTAAAGTTAGAGAACTCATCGTGATAACCAAAGAACACAATTGTGAATCTTCACCTGAGTGCAACCTTTTTTTGGCTTGGATGCAGCCTTCAGTCTGTTCACAGAAAAGAGATTGTATGCAATTTTCCATAAGCTTTACACAAATGTCTCTTCAGGTCGTAATAAACCTTTATCTGCAGTGAGTCACTGCTGATGTGCAAGGTAGAGTTCAAATTGTATTTATAGCTATTGGACATGTGCCACCATCATGGGTGTCCTGCAGCAAACACAGCTAACGAGCAAGGTGATACGTCAGTATGTTCCTGCAACTTCATCATGTGACTGTTTGATGGGAACTGTGAGAACGAGAACTTCGTGCTAGAAATTATCTCCTACCTTAAGAACAACAGGGCATATCTAAAATCCCACACCAACCTAAACTCTCAATTTAGAGGGTCAAAAATCCCAGATACTGCACAGTCTCTTTAAGGTGAAGGCAAGACCAGCCTGGGTCACACAAAAGTCTGATAATAGTGATGGGATTGTACCTGTCAGACTAGACTTACATTCCTGATACTAATTTCTGAAATGCTGGAATCTCCAATCTCTAACTGACCTGCTCTTAACAAAAGTTAGAAAAGTAAAAATCAAAAAACCACAGTGCTCAAGATCAGATCTTGGCTGACCTGAGCATTTTATGGTAACTATGAAATGGAGCACTTTGATATTAACGGTGTTGCATCTTTCCAGTATTGTCCTGATGTTGATTGTGCTGAATAGACATTACAATAAAAGCAGCTTTAACTGTCCCTTTGGTGAACTGTCCCCTCTTCAGCACTGCCTTTTCTTGCAAGATCAACTTGTTTTCATCTAATGGTGGCTTCACCTCTAGGTTAAGTAGACCTCAGTGGGTTAGATGCACACTACTGGGACTTGAGGGATGTTCCAAGCTCATGGCTACGCTACAGCGTGCTCATGAGGATTGAGGAGAATCAGGTTGGGTCCAAACCTTTTCAGAAGAAGCTGTTCCTCTGTGAGGATATGAACCCATGTCAAGTATTCTCATAGTATGCTGTCACTGCTACAAAAATCCATACATAGAGAAACATGGGTGAAGTGATATGCACATTGTCTTTGCCAAAATACTTTGTTAATTAAAAAACGAATACAGGAGAAAATGTGATAGTGTTTGGGTGTCTGACCTTGCCTCTTGCTGTAAAAGGAGATGCACTGTGCAATGGCTAGTGCCAGTCCCTGGGGGAAGGAGCCATGGACCTATGAGGCTGGGCATGTTTTGTGTGGCGTAGGCTGTTCAGAAGTTCAAGTAATTCTGAACTGTACTTGTGTAATTCTAAAACAAAAATAAGCCGCAGCTATTAGATTACTTAGAAAAAGTAAATTCATATTTATGTTTAAATAGGGGATGGATTTTTTTTGATCACCCAGGCTACAACAATTACAGCAAGTAGTCTGATTAAAATACTTAGATACAGGAAATGCAGTTGTTAACATGAGAGGTTAATTTTTTTTTCAGCCAAGAGTTGTATTTCCAAGCTCTGGTTTCTGTCTTGTGGCATAAACCTGTAGCTTTGGTGATTTATTCTGTAGTTTAAGAGAGAACATGTTTTGGATGTTAAAATAAAAATTCAAACTACGGGGGCATTTGAATGAAATGTAAAATCAACATCCCTGTGCTGCTTTTACAAAACTTCATTGTTTGGTTCATCCACTCACTTTGAAGAGAAGTGTCACTACTCTGTGATACCACTGTGACAGACAAAAGATGGCTTTTGCACAAGTGTGCCGAGGTCAAACAAAACTGGTGGAGTCTTCATAACACTGTCATTAGAGGAAGGTGCTTTGTGGTGACAGCTGTATTAAATACCCTCATTAAAGTTTCTCTCTAACTACTCCAGCTCTCTACTTGATGTAGAACCAAAGAAAACAGGAACGAGCTTGAAAAAAATGATGGATGTGTAGCTGTGCTGTAAATTATTAAAAATGGCTGAGAGCTGTAAACTGAGTCTTCCAGTCACTAACTTAGTACCTGTCTTCATATAGTAGCTTATAGTTTCTTAGTGGCCTTTTTGAGTGAAATGATTGAAAGGGCCTAAGTAACTCTGTTCCCCTGGTTCATTTTTCATGCCTTGGATGACTAGTGGATGCCTCCTGGCTGATCAGAGTTCAGCAGCCATGTTGTGTTTCTTCTGAAATGGTGGATGGGCACGTCACAGAAGTTCTGTGCTTCCATTTAATAGCAGCTGCTTGTGCACATTCACACAAATTTAAAAGCATTATTAATACAGTTTTAAACCTCTAAATTTCACATACATTAGGATATTCTACATGCTTCTGCCAGTCTACTGCTATGTTTTTTCCCCTTTTTAAAAGCTTTTTCCATAATAAGAGTTTCAAGTAAATTCCATCAACAGAGGAAATTACAGTCCTGGTCCCATCTTTCTTTCTACACGTTGGAGTAGCTGTCAAATGGAAGAGAAAAATTTACAGGATTGCACACTATGTTATCCCTGGAGAGGTTCATTAATTTTTATGTATTTTGGGCTATATTTCAATATAAGTAGATTCTGAGAGGTTACAAGAGAAGTGGTTTGCTTGTATGTGTGAGGAGGATAAACTTGAATGGAGAATTTCATGTAGTTGAAATTCACAGTAAAAAGGAGGTTCATGAGTTGTTTTAGGTTTTTAATCTTGCAACCTTTGCTTGAGGTAACTGCGGTTAAAGTTTATTGATACAGATTGCCAGTAGGCATTTTCAGAGTCAGAGTTCCACATTTGGACCTTGCCTCTATATGAGTAACTTTGAGATAGGGTAGATAATTTGTTCCACATAAGTGGGTTACAAAATTGCCCTGCATCTAGCTGATACCTTCTCTCAATAAAAAGAGCATTTTATTTTCTATTATGAAGGTCAAGTCAGTTTGCTTAAGCACACTTCCACTTCATGCCTGATTGTTCTTTTTCAAAAACTTCACAATTTTTTTTTCTTGTTTTTTTTTCTCAATGAATTTGTGGACTGGGTCTGAATTTCTTGGATTGTTTAAAGGTTCTTTAATAACAGATTTCTTAGTGATACTTTAAAATTTTTTCACAAAAATAATTTCTGTAGCACATGCTGTGAGCTGGGAATGCTTGGGGGGGGTTTGCATGATGTAATAAAAGCTAATGCTTGGTCTTGTAGGCCTTAAGGTCTAGATCATTTATTTTTAAATTTATTTTAATTGAAGTGTTTTAATATTCCCTTTTCCCTACAGATGTGTTGAGGAATTGATTTACTCACTGTAAGCAAAATAGCTGCTCTTGGTTGAAGTACTGGTAAGTTGTTATTCCTAATAACATTTACTTTTTAGCTTTAAAAAAAATAAACAGCAACCACACACAACTATAATGTTTAAGTGGCTGAAGGCTTTGGCTGAATACATTCTGAAGTTCATTAGTGTGTGGCCATGTGTGCATGTGTGTTTCAGAAAAGTTCAGTTAAAAGGGCCCCAGGATCATTCCTGCTGGGCTCTGGGTGAGTGAGCAGTACTTGGAGAGTGCTCTCTCCCTGTCTGGCTGCAGAACAGCTCTCAGATCTGATTCTAGTTCTGGGGGCTTCATGATTTGACCCCAGATTTCACTGAGAACTTTGATATCATAGTTCTGCTTGTTCAGAATGGTTTTTGGTATGCAGATGTCTGTCTCTAGAGAGATAATACACATAATTGGGATAACAAATGGTGTGGAAAGTATAGCAGGAAGAACTTGTTGTACAAGCATCTTGTGTTTGTCCTTATGCTTCTGTCAGGATCAGTGGGAACCTTTGAGCAGACAGTTACTGTCTCCTGCTCTACAATTGTTCTGTTCCTGTTCTTCACTCATAAAGCTCTGGCTTTGTACAAAGTGATAAATGCCAGTACAGTTTTCTGTTTATTTTTAAAAATTAAGCTGCTAGCTGATAGACTTTAAATCATTCCTCATACAAGCAAAACATAAAATTGGCAGGCTTGAGTAGGTAAATTAATTCAGTTCTATACTAGATGAATATAGGGACAGGATTTTTTCCCTTTTTCTTCTTTTCCAAAGGCATTTGGTCTTGACCTTTTGTTGTCTCTAGCACATTTTGTGAATTCCTTGAGAGTTCTCTGTGGAAAGACATAAGTCCTTTTCAGACTCCTTGATTTTGCATATTCAGTTAGGGCATCCATTGCATTTTGTGTACATGGATTAACTTTTTTTTTTTTTTTTTTTTTTTTTTTTTTGTTGGAAGGTCTATTCCTGTATTACTGTGTTTTGGAATATTTGCTTTTCTTTTAAGAGAGAGTTTCTTTTAGTCTGACATGCTACCTGATTGAGGAAGGCCTTCCTTAGGCTTCAGGTAGCTTGCGAAAATGTTGCTCCAAGATCAAATCCACTTATTTTAGTGGCTAGATGACAGTGAATTTTAGCTGTCCCATGGCTGTGTTTGTTAGCAGAGCTCTCCAGCAGCCACTGCCTTCTGCAGTGCCTCAGGTGCTGGGAGAGAAGCTGGTTGTGTACTCCAAAGTGCTGTGCTTCTCTTCACTCCATGGTGTGCAGACTAATGTAGAGCCCTTCTGTGGGGGTGAGGTGCCAACCTTGCCAGGCTGTCTCAGTTTGGCCTCCTGCTGCTTCTGAGTCCATTTCATTTTGGACCAATTTATCACTTTAAGTTTTCAGTCCTGAAGCATAAGAAGTAGAAAAAGATGTTGCAAAAGAGTTTATGGACTTCGAGGAATTAAGTTTTAATGTGTGTACACAAACTCAGTTTTAACAAGTATTTAATTTCTTTTACTACTGTCATCTGTAAGTTTTATTACTTTGTTCTTTCAGAAGTCTTAAGCTCAGGTGTGTGTCGAACAGCATGTTTCTTGGTATGTTTCTTCTCCAGCTGTTTCTCCAAACTCTTCCTATGCTATCCACTGGTGCCTTCCTAGAATCTCTAAACATGTTACTCATGTTCTGTTTTAATAGTAATCTTCATGTGATTCCTACATCTTCCTGTGTGCATTTTTGTTTTTTCATTGGGTTGTAAATTAGCTGTTGTCAGATGTGGCTTTGAGTAGAACTTTGGCTTTTCAGTTACACACTGAGTAATTCTTCCATCCTTTTCTGGTTTACAGTCCATCCTTAAAGAAAGACATTAATGTGAAATCCTTAAATAAATTACTTAATTGAAATAGTCTGCAAAGAAGTTCCTTCAAAAAGCAGTTGTGAAAACATTCAAATGGGTGGATCTTGAAAAATCTGGTGTTGCATTCTCTGGTTAACTTGGGGTTTAGTTGAAGCACTGACTTTTATTTTTAACTCTCTTTTAAGAAGAGAGAAAATACTGGAAAACACCAGGAGCTTTATTAAAGTTAGCATACTTTGCTTAATGCAATAAAATTTGTTATTTAAAAACAATACGCACAAGAGAGTGCATTTTAAGAGTTCCACATCTTACCTGGAATTAACCTTGAAATCAGTCAAACCTGGCAAATAGCCTTTCTTACCTAAAAATACCCAAACCTACATGAGTTGTGCTTTTACTGCTCTGCTTAAGGAATGTCTAATGGTGGCAAAAGCAGATTTAGGGCTGTCCAGAGCACTTAGATCCTGCTAAAGATGGTACAGAATAACCTAATGGACTTAACTGCCAATAAAGGACACTTCTTTCCTCCAGTGTGTAAGTTACCAGGGATGTTGTTGAGAATAAAATCTTGCTTTAATGAACTTTGAAATGTAGAACTTGAGGTTTGGTTTGCTCAGAACCTCATTCTGTCCATTCTGCTCCCTCTGTTGAATTCCCTTTCCCAAGTAGGTCACCTTGGTTAAAAGTTTAAGCCTCAGATTTCATTCTGGAATAGTTTGTAAATGTGGTGATGTCTTATGCATGGATGTTTTATGTGTTGGGCTTCGGTCTCACACTTGAAGGAATGCAGGGTTACAGTGGACCTGAAATAGCTGAAGCCATGGGTTTGGCCAAAAGGGATGTCTCTTACTCATGGCATCTTTTAATACAGCAACAACTAATTGCAAAAAGAGCTGAACAGAAAAACTTAGTGTAAACTCAGATGTTTTGTAATTGTTGCCTTGAACCTTTAGGCAGGTTGGGAATGGATGGCATGGAGTGTCAACATGTTACCAGTGGTTTGAGAGAAACTTTGTCAGTATTACAGGACTACCCAGGTCCCAGATTTATCCTGACCAAAGTACAATGCTTGGAAAACAAAACCAGTAACTGGTAGATGACAGAAGCTTGAAAAATGGGCAGATGCCCAATTCATTTTACAGAAGGAATGGTAGAATCATGTCATCTAGGAAAAGGGTTTTTTAATATCTACCTCAAGTGTAGGATCACTGCATATGTTTCCATGGAGGAGTGTATTTTTTTAACATTATTGAAATTTCTTAGTAAAATACGCCTTAATTCATAAGTAAACAAATGCTTTGAAATCTTTTAAAGCAAAATAAATTTCACAAGTGTAGAGGCTGCTATTAATATTTTGGCCATTCATGTGGCATCTTTTTGATGTATAATAACTTGGAGAACAAGAATGTTTTCTTAATTATAATAGCTCATCAGTTCTGTTTAGTGCTAATTATTTTGCAAGATTTAGAGAAGAGTTTAAGATGAACATCATGGGGTTACTTGCAAAGTTCTTGCTCCAACCCAGCATAGGTTAACCTAGCAGGGAAATTTGCCCTGAAATTGCTTTTAGCAGGTTCCGTCAGTGTGTGAGGCAGAGGGCTGATACCAACTGGAAAGAGCCTTTTAAGGGTGACTAATATGTAACTAAATTACCTTTTTTAGAGGTGGGGGAAGTTAATGTCAGTAACTGGATTTTTGTATGTCAAGCTTATTGAAAATAATTAAAAATTATTTTGATGGTCTTATTTATGGGGTTTCCCCTGTACATGTTAGTACTTCTGAGTGTTTGATTGTGTCAATAATGGACAACTTGGTGGTGCTTTTTTTCATGTTTTGATACTTCAGTCAAGGCATTACCATGAAAAAAAATTAATTCATCTTCAAATTCCTAAACAGACTTGAAATTAGTTTACTGAGAACTGGAAAAAATTCCAAAGCAACCCCAAGACCAGCTTAGTGTGAGGGAAAAGCACCTTTCAAAATATTTAATACATTGTCTTAAGTGAGGATGAGTTGAATGTTTGAAACAGAGCATTTCTTTATACCTGAAAGTTCTGTTTCTGAAAACATGAATGACCTGGGGTTGAATACTCCTGCAGCTATGCACATTTCACAGTGCACAGTGAAATTACCAGATCCCATATTCCACTTCCCTGTGCAGTACTTTGCCATTGTATTTTAAACAAGGAAGTCTATAGAACAGCATGAAACAGGACGCATGGGTACTTGTGAAAGTCAGACTGGGGCTTGTTGCACTGCTTCCAGTGCTCTTTGCTTTGCTGTAACTGGTTATTTTGAGATGAGACTGGGGAAGCTGGGATGCCGAGGCAGAGACCACTAGATGGCCCCACTGGTTTTTGCTGGACTGAGGGTAATTTCTGCATCCCTTGTCAGAATCTGCCCAGGACTATCAGGGAGCACACTGGTGGTGAAGTTGGCTTTCAGAGTAAAATGAGGTTAAACCTATACATATTCAAAAAAATAAATTGATGTTGGAGTGCAGATACTCAAAATCATGAGGACATTTTAAAACCTTTTTGCATGTCATCTTACAGTCAGCATTGGTTTCAAAATTATGTTTTTGACACTTAGTAACTTCCTGTACCTAAGTTTTCCATGTGAGGAGGAGTAAGATTTTACTTGAAGTAAATCGAGCTTATATTTCTTGGAAGATAGAAACGTTGGGTTTGTATTTATCCATGTGGATATTGCTTGCTCAGTTTGGTTTGTCACTCACCTTAGGGCTTGGTTGCTGTTCCATGAAACGTACAGTTGGAAAATGGCTCAGGAGCCTTGCTAAAGGCAGCTAGTGTGACTTGTGACCATTTTCATCTGATTTCTGACGTGTCCTTTCCCACCAGTAACTAAACCAGTCATTCCATTTGCTTGTGTGTTTGCTGTTACACTGTACATCTTTCATGAGCTGGAAAACTGGGTTAAGATGGTGGAATGTCTTGTGTCCAGTCACCATCTGTCTATAAGAAACCAGTTTCCATTGGTTTTGATGGATCTGTGTCTTCAATGAAAGGAGCTTGAACAGTACTTAGAAATTTTGGCTTGTTACAAGAACCTTGGTTCTACTAAGAAATATCAGCTTCAGGGGATGGGACAGTGCAATGAAAATGGTTGCAAGAGCAAATTCCTTAGATTGCCCACCACAGATTTCTCTGGTAGTTTAACACTGTGAAGAAATTTTGAATTCAATTCATGGATCCTGAAAGGATTCTTAGACTTCTAATAATTTCTCCCCTTTTTTAATAGTTTTGGTTAAACTTTCTGGTTTTGAGTCTTGAATTGATTATTTGACATCGTTTTTGATAAAAGTAGATATTGTGGACTGTGTAACATGGAATGAAGCATCAGTTACATGTTTAAATTATCTTCAAGGTACAGTAGTTGAATGTCTCAGTTTAAAGCAATGATGTGTATTCCAACAGCATTTTTCTTCTAATTTTTCATAAAGAATCCATTCAGATGAAGAGTGTCAAAAGGAGTCTACGAATGAGACACCAAGATGGCAGTTCCACTGGGGATTGAGAGGTTGAGGAAATGGACTAATGCTTGAGTGCTGGGATGTCTGTCCAAGAAAAGGATGTTAAAACGTGGACTCTCATGTTATTAAACCAGAGAAGATCTGGGTTGTGATCATCCTATCAAAGTGGACTTTGTGTTTGAATTAATCAGTCACTATCCAATGATGGATTTGTTTGAGGACTGGGTGGCAAAATTTTCCTTTTGGATTGTGCTTGCATGACAGGCAAATTAATTTGGTAAAAGATCTGTTGCTACCCCTTTTGAGAAAATGTAATTTATAAAGTGACTTTAAATAAAAGGTTTTGGTTTATTTCACACTTCGTGTTTGTCCTTTCTGGCTGAATATTTTTTATTGTGTTGATATTGAAGTGGTTTACCTTTTTGGTTGGTATTAAACTGAGAAATAATTTAGCTAAGTACTGAAGGCAAGGTAAAATTTTGTGCTATACTTGGTATCAAATGTGGTTTTCATTTGCAAATTATGTTCACTTTGCCATGACTTCCAATGAATTTTTATTCGCTGGCTTGTTCATTCAGGTGCTTAATATGAGGAGTTTTCAGTACTTGGCCTATTGTCAGGGCACTGCTGCTGAACTTTGTGAAGTTATTTTAAGATGGAATTGATACCAATTGAAGGCTGAGAAAATACGACAATAAAGGAGTACTTGAATGTTTTGTGTAACTTTTTAGGTATGTTCCTGGGTTGTGTGTGGGTACAGAAACTTTTCAACAGATTTCCTGGACTACAGACTTCCTGAACAGTTTCTTTGGTCTTAAAATTGTTCTGTGAAGTGTCCAATCTGCTTCACTGCTCTTGCATGTAGCTTTAGTGTCACGATACTGTGCCATGTGTTTGGTGAGAAAAAACGGAGTTATTTTTGATATTGCATATGATACAGATGACATATTAACCTTCGCAAATTAATTTTAAAGTGGTTCTCATATTCAAAGTCCTTATTTCCTTACAGGTTTCTAGTAATTTAACTGTAGGTATTTCTTCTCTGTATATTTCACCTGAAACTCAAAGCTGTCTTTGTTTTGTGCTGGAGGGCCAAGGTGATAAACCTGGTGCTAAGATAACCTTGAAATTATCTTTGAAAACCCCCCAAAAAAATCCTGTTCATTGTCTGTGTTTAACTTTGCCTTGCTCGGACTTTTTTGGAAATACCCATTTTTGCCATGATCAGTTGCTCATAGATGTTCCATCCAGCCATTTTGGTGGTACACGCTTGCCCCAGTTTGGTTTTGCCATGTATTTTAATGGTGGAATTGGATACTGGGACCAACCTGAAGGGTTTCTCATTCAAATGAGTGGATTTCTTGTGTGTTACCAAAAAATGCTTGGAATGGTCTTGCATTGGGTTTTTTTGGTTCTTGCAGTCAAGGTGCAAGGAGTCTTTTGTGAATAATTGGTAAAGTGGAAATTTTTTTCAATGGTTTGTGGCATTGGAGCGTTCCTAATGAAACCCCTTGTGGAAAGAGGCTGGATGGTTGTAGGAGATAAATGGCAGGTCTGTGGAGGAATTAAAGAGGATGGTGTTGGTTCTACTGGTGGAAGCCAATGATTTTGGGCTGTTGGGATGCTGTGCCGTGGATGTTCCCATGGAACCTTAAACTAGCCCATTGCCCCTTTGTCCTCCAGTGGTCCCCCAGCAGCTGATGCCTGTCCTCTTGTGATGCTTATGAATATGCTGAATGTCCTTGTGCTTTTAAGGCGTTGTTTTTGGTCATGGAAGACAACTGGCAGTCAGAACCAAGTGTTCAGGGAATACTTGGATCACATCCATTCCCTTGGTGATACATCCTCTCAATTCCAGGATGTTGTGTTGAAGATGTCCATTGATTGATTTGCAGTTCTGCAGCTTGGCTGTTGTGCAGCTTTAAAATTAATTTGTCGTGTTAAAATCTGTTAATGACCATGAATGGGTTAAGAAAGTGCATTAGAAATAAGCAGTTGGGTGGTGTTGGACTGGCTAGACCGTAGTGCCATGGTGTAGCTGATGGAAGTGGTGTGGCTGCTGGATTTGAGTTGTTGGGGAAGCCACTAGGGAGGCGCTGTGGAGCTGGAGGGCAATCTCAGCTCTGCAGGCTTGGCTTGGGAGCGGGTGATGCTCCTGTCCCCCCCTGCCAGTGCCAGCACTGGGGGGCAAAGGGGAGAGCTCTTGTCTGGGGATTCTGCCACCCAACTGGGGGGAAGCTGCCCCTTGGGTGGGGTGACCCCCAGGGTGGGCTGCTGCTGCCTGCATGGCTGTGAGCTCCACTTCCATGCCTTCAAAATGGCTTGTAACAGCACCACTTCCTGTCCAGGGAGGAAGTAATTTTAGCCCAGGCACTGAAATATTTAGCAAATCTTTAAAACAAAAGGCATAAATTCCATTTCTTTCTGGCTTCCAAAGGGTGCCTGAGCCACATTGGGTTAAGGTGCCCCTTGAGCTGGGGTAGTTGGAAGGAGCCAGGGCTGTGGGGTAGCGGGCACCCTTTAGGTGGAGGCTCTCTCTTTTTTTGGTAGAAATGAAGGGGTGGGTCTATGGTACATCACCTGAGTTGTGGGGTAAATGTAGAGAGTGTCAATCAAAGGCAGAGCTCAGAGCTGGGAAGGAGCTCTAGATGGCGGCTGTGCCTTAGAGAGAGCGCGCTCAGCTCCGTGCCTTCCCCAACACTTTACGCAACTTTCCCTAACTTTCAGGCAGCCTCAGGGGGCCCCCACAGCCCCTTGCCTCTCCTAGGCATTAATCGGGGGCCGAGCGGACCTTTTTCGGGCAGAAAAGCAGCTTTTGAGGGCTCCCTTTTCGTGCCTTGCTGGAAAGAAGAAGCCGTGGAGAGAGCCCAGGTCGTTGTTTTTCCAGCTTAGAAGCCATGGCGTACCTCCATTTTTGTGCGCTCTCCTAATGAGCTTTTTCCCCCGGACATTTTTGTACCAATTACCGCTTCTTTTGCTTTATCGGCAGCATATTTTTGGGATTAGTATATATATATTTTTTTCGTTTTCTGAAATTTGTATTTTATCGGTACAATTCTAAATATTTTGGATCTAATGTTTTTCCACTATCCGAAACTAATATCGACTTGGTCCTGGCGGCGGTGCATGGATCAGGTAGGTGAGCAATTAATAATAATAATTTTTAGATTTCTGCCCTTTTGAGTACTTTGATTTTCGACCGATTTGTGCTGTATTGGGATGACGCAATAAGATACAGAGAATATTTGCATCCAGTGTTACTTTGGGAAAGTTTGCAGGATGCTCCTCTCCTTGTTTATTCTCGGATTTTTCTTGTAAAAATGATTATTTGTTTTAAATCTCCGGTTTGCCGTGTTGATCAGTGCTGTGTATTGTTATAACAATATCATTGCAGCGTCAGGACTTTGTTCCTGATAATGAAAGCCAGTGAAACGAACTGGGACCTTACCTTTCTTTCAACTTTTGACAGTAAATACCTGGGCACAGGACTTCAAAGCAAACAGACACCCCTGACCCCCTTTTAATATTTAAGAATAAAAAGATGATGAGAAATAAGGACAAAAGCCAAGGAGAGGAGGGTTCAGTCCACAGCAATGCATCGAGGTATGACCTATCAACTTTCTTTTTTTTTTTTTTTTGTAAAACCTGTGAATACCCTGTTTACTTTGACAGCCTTGGGTTACTGTCAGTGCTTAATAGAAAACATTTTACTGATTTTGCTTCCTTTTTAAGGAATGACCTTGAGATTGTTAGCATGCCACACCCTAATTTTTTTTGGTAGCAATTTCTGAAACTTGTGTTGTGACTTAAGGGCCCATGTCCTAGGCAAAAGGTACTGTACCTTTATTCAGGGCAGCCCTTGCCCCTGTATGATGTTTTTCCAGCTTTTGAATTTCAGTTTTTAGGTTTTTTGTGCTGTGAAAAATGACCTTGTCGGTTAAGCCATTGCTGCATTGCACCATTTTACATACAAGGCAGATTTTTCTTTGAAGAATCTCAGAAGTCTAAACTTTAACTGAGGGCCATACAGAAGCCTGGTGTAGTAGTAAATTATAGTAAATAGGCACAAGAAAAAGTTACATGAATGAAAAAAAGCTTATTTTAAAATATAAACTGGAAAGTGCCTGTTTGTCAGATACCTCTTAACTTCAAATTTTATTTGAGCTTGTAGAACTTTGATTCTGTGGAGGTATTTTAGAACATTTTTATACAATTTAACCAGACTTTGCCCTGCTGGTGATGGCATTTTGTATCATAAAATATACACTGGGACTCTTAACAAGAGGCACCGAATTATTTGCTTGCTTTGTTTAGCGTATTTTTGCTCAGATTGTTTTTATTTACTTTTGTCAAGTAATGAGATTATTTACAGATTTTTAGAAACTTAACCTTGATGTGGGAAAAGTGTGAAATACTGAAAATGTTTGTTTGCTGGGAATGCAGAAGTGTGCAATTACCAAATTGCTCATTTTGTGTTTAAAAGGTCGGCTCTTCCAAAAATTGGAAATTAACCTATATGCGTTTTTGTTAGTTTGTAAATATCACTGAGTTTTTCATTCTGTTAATTTCAGTTGAATCTTGGCCTGTTTTTTTTCTTTTCTGGTGTTCTCTTCCTGCATTTTTAACCAACATTAATAAAAAAAGAACTCTGAACTGTCTGTTGTATCACATGTGCTCTATGTGATGTTCAGGTGTTTCAGTAGTATTTTTGATGTCCAGTATTTAGCCTTCTTAAGCACACGAACTTGAAATAGTGTGGCAATATATATATATTATCAAATTACTGTAACCTTCTAGTATTAACTTGGATGGTGTTCTGGGTGTATTAAAATGCAGTCAGTTTTCAAATTCTAAAATAAATATGGGTAAGATTGTTTAATTTGAAATTATTAATAACTAAATTAGCCTCAAGGATTGTTGAGACAGATCTTTTTAAACAGATCTTTTCTAATAATGCAGTCTAAAAACGCATCAGTTTTTCATACTGTGCTTTCTTTACTGTAAATGCACACAAAATAGGTAAAAAGTCACCGTTTATAAAAGTTATTTTTCAGGTTATATAAATTTTTATGCTTTGCTGAAGTGGAGATTATCAACAAGAGCAGCAGTAGACATTTGTTGAGGAAATTGAAAGTGTTTTATCAGTATTGGGAAGGAACAGGAGCTAAAATCTGAGCCATGTAGCAGGAGTCCCACAGGGGGTTTTGTCCTTAGGGGTATGAGATTTGCATAGTGTCTCGCGTGCTTTTGGGGTTTTCATTGAAAGGTTATTTATCATAATTGATCCATTTACGTATAACACCTGTTGTGTGAGGTTACCCTTTCCCCCCTTCACATCTTTTTTTTCTCAAAATAAACCTGCTGTGTGTGACACCAACACACCTGAAGTGTGGGAACAATCGAGCACAGGATATTTGCAAGTGAACCCTGTTGAGCTTATTTGTGAGTCAGCTCAATGTCATAAAATGGGCTTTACTTCCTGAGGTTGACCTGAAGTAGGGGAAATGATTTCTAGGAAGTCAAGCCACCACTTTGCTGTATTGTAACCCAGAAATGCCCCAGTGTCTGCACTTCACATGCTGCTGAGACCAGCTTGGCATCTGTGGAAGTACCTGAAGGAGGAAGTTTGCACAGTCCTGGTGGGAGCCCTGGGCGGTGGAGGAGGTGGATATGGCTGATGCCATTCACCTGGGCTGGAGAAGGGTGTTAAGAGTGGAACAAAATTACAGTTCTTGCATACCACTGTAGTGCCATAACTGAGGAACTGACTCCCACTTTCCCAGTTCTAAGGAAATGCTGAGGCCTGTGTGGAATAGACAGAAATGCCTGAGAATTGTCCCAAAGCAGATGACTGTTCCTGGGAATAGAGATGGTGTTAACTCTTTACAGTCTGTAGGCTGAGAGTTGTACTCCTGCCTTTCCAGGTGCCCAGCAACATCCGTCCTCTGTGCTTTGGCAGTAAACCGAACTTGGAGCTGAGTGATTATTTAATGTAATTTTGCCCAACAGGGAAAAGTTGCTCTGGGTCTGCTGCAGTTCCTGCTGACCCCCAGCTGCGTGCCTGGGATTTGCATAAGTAATTGAACACAATCTGCTGTATTTTGTAGCATCTTCAGTACTGTGTCCTTAAGGCAGGTGGTGTGGAGGTACATCCATGGTCGGCCCTCATGGGAAGTGCAGAGGCTGGAGGCAGGCTGGGGCCCCCCTGAAGCCCAAGAGCGAGTTCTGCGGGGATAGCAAGTAACAGGCGTGGGATACGTACTTTTCCCTTAACTGTATCTCCTGCAGTTGCTGTCCCACCTCTGAAGCACCCGGCATGGGAACGCTTTGAGCTTGCAGCCCCTGCAAGGCTGGACAAGCTCTTCTGTCTGTATCCAGCTCTGGGCTTCTCTAGCATTAAAACAGCTATTTTGAGGGAAAGAACAGCTTGCGGTGGGTTAGCTCCCAGGCCGTTTTCTGTGCAGAGCTGGAGCTCCGAGGTCTGAAATGGCGTGTTTTTGCTCGGCAGCCACCTCCCAGCGCAGGGCTTTGCGCAGCACAACACCCTCGCCTGACGCGGCAGCCATTTTACGGAGACGCCGGTGCACGCGAGCCAGCGCTCGGCGGAGCGGGGGAGAGGAGGGGAACGATCCCGTTAAGCACGAACGGCCCCCGGTGTGCGGCACCGGGGGCAGGGGGGGGCAGCCCGTTGTGGTTGCGGCAGCGGCGGGCCCGGCTCGGGGTGCCGCGGACGGCCGGCGCCGTCACAAAATGGCCGTTCTTTGTGCCGCACCGCTCGGGCGCCGCGGGAAGCGGCCGCGGGGTTCAAAGGCCGCCCTGCGCCGGCCGCGCCGCCATTGGCTGCGCGCGCCGCGCGGGCCCCCGGGAGCGGCAGCGCCGCCCCCCCCGCTTCCGCTCTCGGCCGGGCGGGGGCTCGCACGGCCCGCGCTGCAGCCGCCTTTGGTTTTCATACTGCGAGCTCTTCTGAGCGGTCACTTGGAAAGAAGCACGGCTACTTTTTGCTGCGGATTCCCACCCCCCCCTTTTTTTTTTTTTTTAAGGAGGGGTACTGTTTTCAGTATCCTGAAATCACCAAAATTCACTTGTTTGCTTTCAATGCACATTTTAAAACTGATTTTCTTTCAGCTGAGTGGGAATATTGAACACGCTTGTTAAAATGCCTCAAACTGTGGGTTTCAAGTTTTTATCCAGAAGACGAGTTATTTTTTAGCTGTTGTGGCCATGTGCATGTGCGAGGCTTTCAGTTTCATTTGCACCGCTTCATTCTTCAACGAGGACTTTCTTTCTCCCTTCCTTTTTAAGCTTTAACCCTTTGTGAAACTGTGCAGAACCTTTTTTGAAAAGGAAATATGCTTGATCAGTGCGGGACATAAAAGGAGTAATGTTCAAGGAATTCATATGAATCATGATGTAATCCGTGTGCAGCACAAAGGAGATTGTTCTTGTTTTGCTTTGTTACTGTTTCACATTACCCTCGTGAAGGAAGTGTCTCATCTAATTACGCATGCACAGTTCTGAGGCTTTCAACTCCTCTGTTCCTTGTTTCGTGATTGCTGCCAGAGATGGATACAGTATATACAGTGCTATAAAAAGGGCTCACCAACTGCAAGAAGCTACATTTAGCTGAAATTCATTGTCTTCTGGATTGTTCTTTTTTTAGTTCAACATCTTAAGCTAATTAATGAAGTTTTAGAGATTCTCTAAAATGCATGACTTTTGCTGAATAAAAATCGGAAAATGGGAATAAAGAGCTCACCTGGGTAATTCTGTAACCCAGTTTCTGTGCTGGGGCAGGGGCATTGCCACGGCTGAGTGCGCGTGTGTGCAGGCGTGTTCCCAACTGCATGAGCGCCTTCAGCCGAGGGAAGGTGACGTGGCTCAGATCGCAGATTGCAGCCTGTCCCCCGTTCTGTCCGGCGGGTTGATGTTTCACCTGCTGCTTTCTGAAGGCAGCAGTTGCTCTTATCTGCACCTTCCCCCACTTCCTCCAGCGCTGGAGCTGAGCCGTGGCTCCGCGGTGGCATTTCCAAGAATGCGGATCCTGGCTGTGCCTCGGGATCAGCGCTGGGGCTGCCATAACCACACTTCTACCTAAAAACAAACACTTCCACTGGGAGCTTTGACAGGGTTCAGAAGGAGGGCCGGGAAGGCACCGATGTTTCATTTTAATCTCTCCAACTCGGTAGAGGGATAAACCAATTCCTGTCTTTGTTTTCATATTCCACGCCTCAGAAAGTTGCACGTAGCATTAGCCGGTTACTGAACTGCCAAACTTGTCTCTGAGGAATTTTTATACTGGGACGTCTCTTAATTCAGGTTTGTCAGTGCTGGTTTTGAGGAGCAGGTGAGGGTACCTGGTCCTGATGTGAAGTGCCTGAGACAGTGAGCAGGAGTCTAGGGACTGAACTGAAGCTTCTGATCCATGGACTGGCTGCTCTTGAACTTGAGACAGCCCAAGTAAACCTACTTTCTGTGGGTTTGGCATCTTACACTGTAATTGCATCTCCCGATACATAACCTGGAGGTCTGTGTGTCCACTGTATCTTATTTCATGTTGGACACAGGGGTCCCAGCAGGAATTGCAATATTCAATTAGGCTTCTAAGTTCTGGATATGGAGAAAGCTTCTAAATCACTCCTTGCCCCTAGCTGAAATCGAGCTCAGGAAGGAGCTGATAACGGCTGGAGAAGGCTTCTGTTCTGCTTTCTCTCCTCTCCTTCAAAGAAAATAAATACAAACAGCACAGCACTGGGGGAGGGGACAGCCTGGATGACCACAGCTAGATAAAAGCAGCCTTCTAGCAAAGAATGTGCTGTTCTACTGACATGGTGTCTTACATCAATCTTTCTGGTGTGCTGAAATGCCACGTAAAGATGCTCTTTCAGTGTGTGCCGGTGTGTATGTGAAGCCCACCTTCACATCCCTTAGAGGGGCCTTGATATTAAAGAAAAAAAGCCCAGAGAAAAAGTTCACCCCTAGTACCTGGCAGTGAAGCTTTTCTGAGTCTGTCACACTGTTAATGCCTCATTTTCTTAGAGCAGGGAGTATCTTTTGGAAATAATGAGCCAAATGTTGCTGAGTCTTTCCAAATGTGCAGCAGCTCATTTTACATTACAGCTTGTGTAGCACTGCTGGTAAATGATAATTTTCAATCTCCACCTTCTTTTATATTTACCTGTGGACTAATCTGTACTACATGTGCTTTTCTTACATTGACTAATAAGGGTTAAAAATTAAAAAGTTTTTAACAGTGATCTCAAGATTCCTTTCTGGTATTGTGCTGGAAGTGCTGGCATGGCGTTTGATCTTGGCGGAGCTTAGTGGAGTGTGTCTGCCAAGCTCCACAGACGGGATGGGATGGGATGCTTAACACTTCACTGTTCACCAACCTTTACCCCAGCTATGAACAGGGGTGTTGCAATGTCAAAAATCCACTGACTCCAGAACACCCGACTCCTTAAGAAAAAGCCGTGTTGCAACTATTTCTGTTTCTTGCAAGTGTTATTGTTAGGTATAGATGACTTAATAGAATTGCTAATACTTTTAATTCTAGGAGTCGCTTGCCCCTCTCTCATGGGGAGGAATCTCTGTGCTTCACTACAGAGTTGTCACCAGTTGAGATTTGAATGCCATGTGTTGTCTGTAAAACTTAGGCTTAGTGATGAGCCTTAAATCTCTTGGTTAAAAACAGCTTTTAAGAGTCACTTTGAATAACCCCCTCTGACCAGATCAGCCTCCCTTTTTCTGAACTACAGGTCACCTGGAGCAATAAAGGAATTTCTGCACCATCATGTAGGGACAGCCCTGCCCGCTGTCCGAGGAAGGTGTGCACCCCCGGGCCTTGGGGTGAGGAGGAGCCCGGAGCTGCCAGGAGCCAGCGCGGGTCCTCCCCTGATGTGGGATGTGGGGCCTGGAAACGCTTCCCTGCCTCCTGGGAGGGAGAGATGGGCTCTTTCAAACCCTGAGAACTGCAATTGTTCTCCCCTTTCTGTGCAGGGAGAGGGAAGGATGCTGCCAGACAGGTTTTGACTCCTTTTGTTGTCGCTCTGCTTTTTTCTTTTCCCCCCTCTCTTTTCCCACTAAACATCCCAAGCATTTTCAGCCTCTGGCTTAAAGATCAGAGAGGAGAGAGCCAGCTCTCCCCATCATGAATGAATTGCTCCTTTTGCTTGCTTATGCAAGCACAACATAGCGTCTTCCTAGTGGAGGAAAAACCCTCACCAGCTTTTGGAAAGTCTGTCATTCCGGATAGCCCAATGTGCTTTGCTGAGCTGCAGCAGAGTAGCAAAGGGTATATTTAGCTCTGCCTTTGGCATTTGGGAGTCCTGTGCCAGGGTAAGTAGCATGGGCCAGAACAGGCTGGAAAGCCTCACAGCCTAGTTTGGGTGGGTATTTTGGATCCCTCTTGGCTGCATAATCCCTCAGCTGGTACTGCAGCACCATGGCCCAGCTGTGCCCAGAGCTTTGTGAATGTAATTAACACCCAAGCCTTGCAAGCCAAGTTTGCAGGCACAGGTGGGAGAAGTGTGGATTCTCCATGAGAACTTCTCACATGCTGAGAAAAAAACAGTAGTTGCTGATCATAAAGTTGAGGTTAGGGAAATTTTTTTATGCTTCTTTCAAGAACATGGTAATCTGGAAGGGGCAGCCCTGTCACCGTGGGAGTTTGTTGTGCCCTTTTAAAGCTGACCCAGATTTGGACAAATCATATTTTGAGTATTCAGAGTTGTTTGAGACTCACTCCCAAACAGTATGAGGAGCCTGATTGTGTTTAGAATATTGTAATTTAAGTTCCTGCTCCAAGACACATCGATGTGTAAAAGTACCATGCGTAGGTATGTAGAGTAGAGGAGTATTTTTCTTCCTTCCCCCCCCCCCATTTCTACTTTTCCCTGCAGGAAATAAACTGGGAAAAGCTCTTTCACTGAATGACCCTTCTCAAGGTTTCTCACTCAGAAAATCTTTGCTTTGGGAGACAGGCAAGGACCAATCACTTTTTAGTAGACTTCCAGAATAAAATCAAGGGAGCTGAAAAAGCTAGGAATTTGTTTATCTTCAGTGTCACAATCTGTCCTTCGCTTGGCTCTGCTGCACACTCCATGTGCTGTGTCTGTATGGCCTTGTCTATGATTACTGTGGTGTTTGCTCAGTCCTCTGTGGTACCCATGTTATCTTTATCCAGTGATCTACAGCAAGAACCTATCTTGCATTCCTCTCCCTAGCTTGTTTAGCCTAAAGGTTAAATTTAGTTTAGTGCCTTTTTACAGCTAGACCTGTGACTTGAGTACACATAACAGCATTGATGGTGCTTGTTTGTGTTTGCAGTATATATAGACATTACACGTATGTTTATATAGAAACACAGAATGGGTGTTGGAAGGCACCTCAAAGACCATCTCACTCCTGCCTCCCTGCCATAGGCAGGGACACCTTCCCCTAGACCAGGTTCCTCAGAACCCCATACATCCTGCCTCAAATGTTTCCAGGGAATGGGGCATTCACAAACTGGGCAGCCTACTCCAGTGTCTCAGAAAGCTCACAGTAAGGAATTTTTTCCTAATATTTAATCTAAACCTACTTCATTTCAGTTTGAAGCCATTCCCTTATCCTGTCTCTACATGCTCTTGTAAATAGTTTTTCTTCATAATGGGGAACATCACATTTATAGATCAGATATTCAAAGGAAATGTTTAACAGCAGCACAGTCCTCATCTCGGCGTGTTTGTCCTTTATGTGGTTTGTCACTGTGCTTGTGTATCCCACAGTTTGGGCAGGTCACTTTAGGAAGACAGACCTGTTTAAATACTTTTAAGTTGGTCACCTGCACTGGCTTTGCTGTTCTGTGCTTTGGAGTAAATCTCAGGTTGGTTCTGCTGGTGGATGGGAGTGGCTTGGAGCAGCTGTCAGCCTGGGCTGAAGAGCTGTGGGGGCCCAGGAGCTTCTGAGGTAGAGCTGGCTCTGCCAGACACCCCTGATCTGGATCCTGCCATGGTCCAGCCAAGGCTAGCGGGGCTGTGGGGACAGGACATAGAGTTGGGCTGACCCAGCAGCTGCCTTCAACCCTGGGCTGCTCACCCCTTTTCAGGATCTGTTAGATTGGAAAAGACCCCTGAGATCATCGAGTCCAAGCTGTTGTTGCATGGTCCACTCTGCAACTCTGTTTCCACTGTTCTGTTACTGTAAAGGCTGGGTCTGAGTTGGGCTGAAGCCATTGCTGACCTGCTGTTTCTCTGGGCTATCCAGGTGTGCCCTCAGGAAGCCCGGCCGGTCCAGCCAGTGCTGGGTGTGGGGTGCAGGGTGAGGAGGGATGGGAGCAGGGAGGGTTTGTGTCCCAGCCACCTGCTCAGGGCATTTTGGTGTCAGCAAGCCGTGGATGTGCACCTGGGTGTCAGTTACCCACAGCACTCGTGATGCTGTGACCAACAATGCGCAGGAGTTAAATACAATGGTTCCTGCTGTCATCCAGCCCCTGATGTGATCCAGCCATGGGACAATCTGCCAAGGTCCTTCTCCAGCCTTCACAGGGTGGTTTTGGTGCCGAATCCCTGTGGAGCTTGAGAAGCCCAGTGGAATGTTGCTGTTTGGATTCAAACTTGTTTAGATGCAAAACACTCACAACAGTTCTTAAAGCTGCGAGGAGCTTTGCTTGTGGGAGGATCTTGGATTATTCATCCTCTTTTAGTCCCCTGTCTGAATTGAAATTCTCTCCCTCAAAATCCATATTCTAAACACTGGGACAGAATGGTCCAGTTAGCCTAACTGGTCCCAGATAGAGCCATTCCCCGATCAGTTCTTGGTTTCACAAATGCATATTTGGGTCATTTTTTCAGCTGTCTCACACCTTCTGGAAGCATATCTACTGTTCTTACTGAGTGAGAGCATATGATTTGCTCTTTGCAAAGATGATCTCCTATAAAATAAAGTCATATACGAAATGTTAAATGCAAAGTCTGGAGGCTTCGGGCACGTGGTAATTGCCTTTTAAACTCAAGATGCCTCACTGTAAAGGGTCTTATCGCTGCCTTTCAGCTACTTATTTCTTGGAAAGAACCTGTCCTTCTTGGTAAGGAATGATTTAGTTGTGCTCCCCCTCAAGTCAGGAGCAGGATCTTAATTAAAACAGACTTACAGCCTGAAGTTTTTCTTAGAAACCAGAGGAATGTATTTGGCTGAGTCTTTGCAGATCTCATCATTTTTTAGGAGCTTCTCACTTCAAGGAAGTTACCAATGGTCCATCTGTTGCTTTCTTTTGATGTTCGTGGGTGTTTTTGGAGGAGGGTGGTCTGGCTGAATTGTGATTTTGGTGACAATTAATTATAGCTTATTCCTCACTTATAGTTTAATTGAAAGTAGGTCTTGTTTGGATGCTAACTCAGGGGCATTAAACCAGGACAAGTTCCAAAAATAACTTCTGAAAAGAGGACTTAGGTCTCCAGGTATATACAGTGTTAGGCGTGATTTGACATCTGATGTTGCTAATACATTCTATTCTGTTGGCAGGTAAAAATGCTTCCTCATTGTCCCAGTGACAGTTAGAAAGGATTATTTTATGAAAATAGGCCTTTCAGTTACCTTTTTTATCTGATCAACATAGAAGAGAAGACAAACACATATTCTGCCTCAATAACAGGTTGTTCATTAAAAAAAAAAGAAAAAATACTTTCAGCAGCCTTCAAAAGGGATAACAACTTCTTATCTGTGTTTCTTTCCTTAGTAGGGGAAGCAGGTGTGCAGGCAAATACCTGCACATACAGATGTATATGTCACCAGAGAAGTCTTCCTCTTTTCAGTTAACACAGTTCACAGCCTGAAAAAAAAAGAAATACAGTGTTCAGACAATGTTGTGGATAAAGCACATGAATTATGGCTATTGATGTGCAGAGAGCCTGTGTCCCTGTGTCCTTGAAATAAAGCTTAGGGCTTTGAGGAACAAAGAGCTCCAGAGGAGGACACTAATTACTGTTCTGACTCTAAACAAATACTGTCGGAGCTGTCTGGCCTCAGTCTTGCCTGGGCTGTTAAAATTCCTTCCAGCAATTGCTCAGAAATCAGATCAAAGGAAGAACTGTCTTCCTCTTCCGTAGTACATCCCTGTGGGACACAGAATGCCAACATGCCTCAAGCAGAGCCTGATGCTGCCACTTACTGTTGTGACAGCAGAGGTTTGGATGCTTCCAGATCCCTTCCTTTGCAGAGGCCCAGTGGGATGGTGTCCTGCCAAGCCCTGGCCATGGACACCATCCGTCCCCAGAGCTGCTAGAGTGCCATTCCCAGGATCAGTGTGGCAGCACCGTGGGCTGTGGCACCATCGCAGGTCACGTATGTTGGCACCACCAAGAATTATGGCTGTGGCCCCACAGGTTATGGCCGTGGCACCACCACAGGTCATGGCTGTGGCAGTGGAGGGCTGTGGTGGACAAGGGGGGGACTGTTGTAGAGCCTGCAGAACAAGGGGTGTAGCGGGACACAGTGCGTGAGGCTGCACCTTTGGTTCTCGTGGACAACCATCCATGGACAGGGACAGGTAGGAGGGACTGGGCAGCCTGCGAGGGCCGTGGTTCAACCTGAATTTCCAGCCCTGCTTGGAGGATGCAATGTGATAACCCCGCTCCCTCAAACCCAGGTTGGGACAGAGAAACAGCAGCCGCGGGTTATGGCTGCCCCCGCTCCTTGCGGAAGGGGCTCCGTTTGTGTCCCCTGAGGCTCGGAGGACCGCGCTCCCCGCGGTTCCCCTTCCCCGGGGATCCATGCGGGGATCGGGCACGGCCCCGCGGTCGCAAGATGGCGGCGGAGGGGCGGCCGCGAAATGGCGGCGGCGGCTGAGGCGCGCTGGTGCTGCCCCCTGCCCGCTTCCCGGCCCACAGCCGCCGATCCCGGGGCTTGTCCCGGGGTTTGTCCCGGCCCACAGCCGCCGATCCCGGGGCTTGTCCCGGGGTTTGTCCCGGCCCACAGCCGCCGATCCAGGGGCTTGTCCCGGGGTTTGTCCCGGCCCACAGCCGCCGATCCCGGGGCTTGTCCCGGCCCACAGCCGCCGATCCCGGGGCTTGTCCCGGGGTTGGTCCCGGGCCGGGCCGCGGCTCCGGCCGGCCTTCCCCGAGGGCGGTCCCTGCCGAGTCGGAGTAAGCGTACATGTGCCCACGCTTGTTTTTTGTTGTTGTTGTTTGGGTTGTTGGTTCGGTTTTCTTTTTGGTGGTTGTTGTTGTTTTTTTTTTTTTCCTTTTGTATTACTACTTCTGGAATCGTGAAATCTGATCAAAGCATTTGATGTACTTTGTTACTTTTGTACAAATGCAGAAATTAAAGATCTGTTTAATCCCTCTGAAGTTTTCCTGACTCTTCTTTCATAGTGTTCTACCTAAGTGAATCCTTAAATATCACAAACACATCCAGCTAGCAGTGCAAAGCTGACTGGGAAAAAGGTGCTCCTTGTTACAAAAGTTTATAGCATTGTGCTTATGTTTGTGGCACTGGGGTTTGAATGCTGCCTTGCCAGTCCACCTGTGATAAGGTGTACTGAGATTTCAGTTTGCTTTTTTGGTTCTAAAAATAAAAAAAAATATATGTATGTTTGGAGTGATTGGGCAAAGGTACTTGAATATTTTTGCCACCTAAAATCGTTTGGCCTCTCACTGTTTTCCTGAGGAGCCTTTATTTAAGGGGATACTCTGTGTGTTATCCCATTTTTATATAAAGATACACACACACACACAAAAAAAAGAGGGAACTACACCTCCTTAGTGTTCTGCTGTCCCATTACTGGCTTGAGAGATGCAGTGTGCACAGCACTGGTGTAATCCTTTAAAGAGGAGCTGCCCCAGCCACAAGCCCATATAAGTTTTAATCTGCCCTGTTGCTGACTTCATTATTTTTGCAAAAACCATTGTATATTAACATCATTTGTGGTGTTGTGGGTATAGTGATTGATACTGGCCTCTTCCAGAGAGTGGATATCAGATATATTTGGAACGACTGGCCACACTGGGATGCAGTGGAGAGCCATGCTGGAGCAACTTCTTATCTTTAATTCAGCAGGATGGTCTCCGGATGCTGCAGCTCCCACTGCACCTCACTCTTCCTCGCTCCAGGACGTCCGGATCCTCCCAGCAGTACCTGTGCTGCTGGCACTGCTAGTGCTTCTCTTCACCTACCACCACTGCTTTTGTGCTGGTGATGAGCAGGAGATCCTGGACAGGGATTTTTGGGGCTGTGCTCTCACCCGTGTTCATTGCCAGTCCTGGGAAGGAATTGTCTCTGCTGCAGAATGCCATTGTGGGGTGTCTGGGCCTGCAAGGTTCACATTTGCATTCAGGCTTTTCTAAGCCTGTTGTTGTGGCCCCCATGTCTCAGGTTTGTTGGCTGAGTATTTCACAGCTGTGTCAGTGCAGTTAAAATGTAACCTCTTCTTTCTCTACCATTAGTCACTCAGCATCTGAAGAAGCCTCTGGCTCTGACTCTGCAAGCCAGTCTGAAAGTGAGCAGGGAAGCGAGTCAAACAGCAGCTCCGAGTCCTCTGAGAGTCAGTCTGAATCTGAAAGTGAATCAACGGGTTCCAAATCCCAGCAGACCCCTCCTGAAACCAAAGAAAAACCAGCCTCTAAGAAGGAAAGGATAGCAGATGTTAAAAAGGTATTACCCCTGCTGCTCTGCACAGACACGTTACTTCTGTACCCACCACGGAAGGTCAGACAGCAGGACCTCAGTGAAGCTGTGCCCAAATTCCTGGCCACTTTGCACATGGACCAAACAACCTCTGACCTTCATTGTCCCCAGAGTCTGTTTGGTCTGTGTGCTGGAGCCCTGCTGGTGTCACCTTTGAGAGCAGGAGCTGCTGTGTTTGTGGAACGACGGCTGGGGCACCAAGCAGATGCTGGTGGGAACAAGGGGCAGGTGTCTGTCATCAGTACGTGATCCTGTCATTTCATCCTCTCCCTCTGTCTTTCCATTCCTCTCTCCTGTCTCTCTCTCAGAAGTAGTAATGCCTCCCCATGTAATAAATAATCAGGAAGAAGGTTTGTTAAGGGTTTGAAGTTTGAACCACTTCGGGTTTTTTTATATCACTCTTCCTCTCAAAAAAACCATAGGAAAAAAAAAAAGAAGAATGAAAAAGCTATTTAACTTCTCTTATTTATTAAGTCCAGAGCATTGCTTCTTTGTTGTGTTCTTTTTTTTCCTCTGCAGCTTCCCAGCTCCTCCCTAGCAATACCCCTCACATAGCCAGGTTTTCCCTCCATTTGCTGTCCAGCAGGAAAGGGGATTGTGGGTGTTACTGCACATGGTAATCCCTCTGCACCCCACCCAGGGCAGAAGCTGATCTCATGTACCTGCTTTACCTGAGAGATTGGAGACACTTGAGTAACACAGGGCAGTGTAAGGTGAGAAAGAGGAGCCTAAATACCATTTGGAGACAGGAACTCAATGAACTGAGTTTGCTTGGGAGGAGAATATTCTGGTTAGGTCAGCTTGTTTGTTTGTTCATGGTATGTAACTGTCCTGTTGTTCTTAGCTGTGAGTTGCCCTGGGCATAGCTTGCTCCTGAGAGGGAGTTTTATGGAGGAAGGTGCTATGTGTGGTAAGGATAAGGAGGAAGGACAGTGCTTCCAGCCTGTGCTCCCATGGACCTGCCAGGGAGAAGCGAAGGACTTTGTTACCACCTTCTCCCTCCCACAAAGCTCCAGTCTGCTGGCTCAGGTCATGGCTAAATCCTCTGGTGAGTGGACTGGCAACAGTCCTTATAAACAGAGTTTATAAGGCAGTTCTGTTAACACCATATTAAAATTTATGGTGTTTTGTTGATAAGTGGGCACCAAAGGAAGTCTTCTCTCCCTCTGAAGGATTCTAAGAGCACGTCCCTAACAATTAATGTTAACATAACCCTGTGAGGAAGCGCATCTGTACACAGGGTGATAATTAGCATGGATGAAACATGAAAAGGTCAGGACACCCTCTAATAAGAAAGCCTCTCCCTTCCTTAATCTGCCTGGTAATGGGTGTCTTCCTTAGCTAAGTGTAATCTAGACATGTTGATACCTCTTCCCCTTGAATAACCAATGCAATTAATTATTACATTATTGTTTATTTGGTATTTGTCCATATATACCCATGAAGGGGAGGTTAATTTGTGTTAGGTGCTATAACGATTTGCCATGGAAGATGGTCCCACATTCAACCCATGCCATTTAAGAGATGAAAAGACAAGTTCTGCAGATGGTTTGGGGAGCATTAAATTTGAGAGTTCACTCTTTCATGAGAATGTACTTCAGTACTTGCAGGCCCAACAGATATGCACTGTCACACTGTCCCTTATCCCGTTACTCCTTTAGCAGAGGCAGAACAATTGCTGGGCTGTAACCTTTATCCATCACTCTCTCAATCCAAATCACTGCTGCATCTGGCAGCGCATTTTGATTTCCTTTTCCTGCCAGTGGCTTGCAGAGATATTTGAGGATTGGAGGCAGAGAGAATCAGAAGGAAATGAATAGATATAGACAACTAAGAGCTCTGCTGAGGGAGAGGGGAATTGTTGGTGTAGGAATTTGAGGGGTGTGGTGGTGGTTTGTGTCTTCCTTGTAAGTCTTGTGTCCTGTGTCACCAACACAGCTCTGCATTCATCCCCCTCAGGGCATCCATTTTTGTGTCCCCTTCTCCTACCCATCCACAAGAACAATTGCATGCTCTTAAACACAGTGTATTGAACTGGTGAGGGCCTTGTTTTACAGCAAAGAGCACAACCATTCCCAACAGCCACCTCTGCATATCCATATGTCCTGTGCTGCCAAACCACATTCCCATCAGTGCATTTGGGAGAGGAACTAGCTGCTGCTGCCTTGCCTTGCCAAAGGACAGGGTATCTTGCTCCATTTGCCATCCATTGACTGGGCCACAGAATTCACCTTTGAAGCTGCAGCTGGCAACGTCTCCAGGCAGCTGGTGGGGCTTTCCACCAGGAAAGGAGTTGTTCTGGAAGCTATTAGTGACAGAGAATTGCCCTGTTGAGTTGGTAGATCTGTTCGTTTCACATCCAAGGTGTTGCCTCCATTCCTTTGGCTGCAGAGGACTGGTTACCTCAACACTCTGTCCTTCAGCCTGAGCGAGCTGGAGAGTGATTTGTGCCTTGGTTTCCTTGTGCCTTGGAAAGATGGACCACTGTAAAGATAACACTGAGATAAACACATGCTGCTTTAGAGAGGTGTCATATATCCCAAAATAATAATAATATTTTTCAGCCAGTTTTTTAAACTGTCCATCTACTGGTTGCTGACTCCCTAATGGTTTTTTGTTCATTTTTTAAAGCCACCATCAAACTTCTCTAAAATGTCAAAAATAATTGGGGTGAAGCAGGCCTTCTGATGGTCTGTTTATTTTGCAGATGTGGGAAGAATATCCTGATGTTTATGGGGTTAGGAGGTCAAACCGAAGCAGACAAGAACCGTCACGATTTAATATAAAAGATGAGGTAAGGATAAAAAAAAGGATGAGGGATTACTGAACATATAAAACCAGCCAAACCCAAAGAGGAAAGGGAAGTCTCAACTGCATTGTCTTGTAAACACTGAGTCCCAGCTTGGTGCATGGATGTTGGAGCTCACAGTCAAGGTCCCAGTCCTGTAACTGGATCCTTGGCCTGAGACCTCTGGAGTGAGCAGGACACTGCGTGGGCTGAGATCTGCATGCACTGCTCTGATTGCTGGAATGAGGCGTAATGCGAGTCATGCTCTGCTGTAGGAACATCCTGGAGAGGAATCTGTGTAATAAAAAACTCTAGAATGGAACCAAAATGCAACACAAATCCAACCAGGAATAAAGGAAAGTTCCCAGAAATACCTCATAGCTACAAAACAGTCATTGTTGTCCACCCTGGAATGGATCCCACTAATAAATGTATTTGTGTGTGTGCAGCTTTATGACCCATCACTTTTCTTTGGTTGAATATTGGTGACTCTTTTATGCTTCAATTGAAGGTGACAGTGGTCAGAGCCTGGCAGCCAAATCTTCTAATTGTTCCTGTTTCAGAACACTGTTTGGGTTTTTTCTGAAGATGTAGAAATTAGGTGCCACCTTCATTTGCATCTGACAGGTTTTCTGCCTGGAGAATTTCATCTACAGGTCTTCAGGAAGGTGGAGTAGTTATAGCAGAGGGGAAAGAGAACCAGAGAGAGGCATCTGTGGAGAGCCTGGGGCTTGGGGCTGGGAATGTGAAGATAAGCAGCAGACTTTGAGCAGAGCAGGAGCCCAGTGACTCAGGCTGTTTGTGCTTCACCACCAAGATGTGCGTTTGGATGCGCTGGGTGTCACACGCAGGTCTCCAGCTCCTTGCTCTGGTGCGTTATTGCTGAGCCTTGGTGGCACCCCAGTGCCACCAGCTGCCCCCCAGACTCCTGTGCTGGCTGTCCCGCAGAGCAGAGGTCAGGAAGGGGCTCAGGGTGCACCATTGACGTAGCTTTTGTTTTCCTTTTCAAGTTGGCAGAGGCTGGGCTGGCCGGCCGCCCCTCTGTGCGATGCCCCGGCATGCACTGTGCCGGCGACCTCACACCCACCCCAGAGCTCCGCTGCACACCCCCCTGCCCTCTTAGGGGCCCAGGTAAGTCCCTTCTTTTTTTGTTTTACAATATTACGTGGTTTTGCAAATGTTGTTTTCTTTTTCAATATCTTTATTTCCTACTACTTAAGGTAAAATAAAAAAAAAAATGAGATGCAAAAACTTTGCTATACCACAAAATATTGTAAAAAACAAAAAAAAACACAAACAAAAAAAACCCCAACAAACCAAAAACCCAAATGCCCTCCAGATGACCCCCACTGCAACTTCTGTGAAACAGCTGAAATTTAAAAAATTGGAGCATCCCTGCCCCCTCTCTCCCCAAAGCAACTCTGACTGCTTCCCACAGGGCAGCTCCCATCTGCAGCAGAGTCCAATGGAGGGTGTGACCTGTCAGGAGCACAGTGCTGGGGCCTTGCAGAGAGCAGGAGGAGATGGAAGGGCTTGCTCTCAGAAGACACCAAGAGAGAGGAAATAGCATGGTTCAAGCCTTTGTGGTGCAGAGCGCTCCTTGCTGCTGCTGGAAGGGGCAGAAACCCAAGGCACATCTGAAGATGCTTTTTGCCTTCGCAGGGTTAATCCTGTCGCCAGTGACCTGCACCTCTCCTTGCTGCTTGGGACTTCCAGCACAGTCTCTGGGGGCTTGTCATTGCCTTCTTCCCTAATGCTTCTCTGGAGATTAGCTAAGAGCATCGTGCAGGCAGTGTGGCAGGCTCAGAGACCAGAGCAAGGATGAGCCATGGCAGCTCCCAGTGCTGCCCAGTGACTCACCTGTGCGGGGGAGAAGGTGCCTAGGTGGAGGTGATTCAGGTTTTGGGGCCCTGCTCAATGACTGTGTCCTCTTAAAGCAGCACTCTGGGTAGGGTTATTTGTGTGTTAGAAATTGTTACCTTCTGGGGGTTTCTGGGCTCGTTGTGTAGGTGTCCGAAGTGTGATCAGGGAGGGTGATGACTTGTGATCAATACCCAGGCGTGGGCTGAGCAATCGGGGAAACGAAAGTACAGCTTTGCATAGGAGCACAGATCTGCTCAGAGGCCCAGAGCTGTCTCCAGGAACAAGAGAACGTGTGAGTTTTTTTAGTAAAAACACAGCTTCCCCAGGCATTTTCTTTGCAGTTGATTAATTAACTTTAGTTTTCAGTCAGGGGATGTGAGGCATGCAGAACCAGGTGTCTTTCAGAGTATTTAAATTGGTTAAATTTAAATTGGTTAATTAACCAATTTAGATACTCTGAAAAGGGGAAGATTTAGGTTAGATATATAAAGGAAATTCTTCCCTATGAGGGTGGTGAGGCCCCGGCACAGGGTGCCCAGAGAAGCTGTGGCTGCCCTATCCCTGGATGTGTCCAAGGCCAGGTTGGATGGGGCTCTGAGCAACCTGATCTAGTGGAAAGTGTCCCTGCCCATGGCAGGGGGTTGGAACTGGATGATCTTTAAGGTCCCTTCCAACCCATAATTTTTACCATTCCATCATTCTGTGATTCTGTGCCACTTGAGAAATAAATGTGTCCCAACCAGACACAATCTTTTTACTATAAAAAGAATAGTTTCATATTGAAATCGGTGACAAATGTCAGTGTAATTTTTCTGTCAGAGAGAGGCCAGAAGTCACACACCAGTGTGTTCTAAAAATACAGCTGGTTTTCTTATTGGAAAAAAAAAATCTGCTCATTTGCATTTTTGGTTAGTGATTTGCCTCATGTATTTGCTGAAAATTCTAACTCTGCTGGTCTCACTGGGAAAGAGAAGTTCAGCAGACATAAAACTAACCTGGTGAACTGAGATTCTGCTCCTTTTCTGGAACATTAGTTTGGCCTCTGTTAAGCCTGAAATGAGCAAGTCCTCACTTTGACTTTAGTCTGAAATACTTTTGGCTCTGTTTAAGCAAGTCATTAGCTCTCCTAATGCAAGCTCCAGAGGCTGATTTGGACTTCCTCTCCAATGGCCTGGAATCTCCTTTTCTCCTGGCCTGGGCTAGTGGCAAGGGCATTCATGGATAATGTAAAGGAGCAGAACTTTGAATTGCCCTGTGTTGTTCTGCTTGGTGCTACATGTGCAGCATCATCATGTTTGTTCAGTGTTGCTCCACAGCAAAATACAATACAATTAATCTAGTAAAAGTGTGTGCACTTTATGTGCTGGGAGAGGGAAAGAATTGATGGGAAGAGTCAGTGAGGCATGGAGAGGGAAGGTTGATCCCTTTAGCTGGAGATGGGGGAATTGTAAGAGGCCAGATCCTAGTCCAGCTGGAAGTAGTGGTGCAGGATTAAGTTGGGCACATTTTGATAAGGGGGAGCCAGGATTGTCTTTTCCCTTGGCAAAAGGGAAGGAGCAGCACCCCAACAGGGCAGCCTGAGCCCAGCACTGGCACTTGGGCTCTGGAGTGAGCAGTGTGACCCCAGCATCTCGTACTGGGCTGACAAAAATCCCATTGGGACTGGGATGGACTTTGCCGGTCTAGCTTGTGTCATTTGGGGAGGTGACATTATTAAAATTCAATCTGCGTGTGATTTCCCAACCAGTCTGTTCTGCTGGTGGTGGTGGCGGACGGACAGGGCCTCGGGTGCATGCTCTGGACCTGGCACACCCTGGATCTCTGGCTGTCCTCTGTGCTTCCTAAAACAGGGACTTCACCATCAGGAGACATGAGGGAATGGGAGGAGATGCTGAGGATCTGCAGCACGGTGCTTCCCAGCACTCCATATTGGGATGGGGAGGATGTGGGAGCACAAGGCAGGCACATGACTCGGGGTGGGGACTGCCTGTGTCAGGGGAGATAGGGCTGGGCTTGACACCATCCAAAACAGACAAGGCTGTCTTTGAAAAATGTAAGAGAAGGTGGCTGAGCTGCAGTCACAAGTTACATTTTTCAGGGTGGAAGAGGGGAGGAAGAGTCATTTAGAGATAATCATCAGCTTTGTAGAGGCAGTGACAGAGCAGGGGGAGAGTACAGGCATTAGGAAAATGGACACCAGAAACTTGGAAAATGGGATTTTGGCACAGAAGTGGTGTTAACTTCAAAGAGCTAAAGGTTGTATTTGGTTTTCTTCCAATGTGATCTCTGACGCAAGGCAGAAGAGAAATCCACCTCTCTTTACTTGCGGCTTGCCAAAAAGCCAGCAAGAGTAAACGTGCACTGTGAGGCAGCTGTTAAAATTATGCCCAATTGGAATGGAAGAGTTTCAGAAATGGATAAGAGATTAAAAGAGAAAAGGAAAGCTTGTAAATTTTGTGTGTCAAAACTGAAATCTGTGGAATGCTTGGCTTGTGTTGCAAGGGTGGGTAGGACTCTCCATGGTGTTTGCCAGGCACTTGCTTCATGGTTGGTAAATGAGACAGGGATTTCATGCAGGGCTGTGAAACAGGTGGATGAACATGTGTTTGTAGTGAGATATGGTGCAAAAGGTGTTATTGTGCCACATGCAAGTCTGACACCAAATCCAGGAAAGCTCATGGTCAGACATGGCATCCAATATTTTAGTGGATTTTAGTGGGTACAAGTGAGACACTGATACGAGTGAGACAGAAGTTTCTGTGGGTGGAAGGAAAGCTGGAAAAGGGAATGAAGGATGCACGTTGCAGCTTGCACCATTTCACAAGGTCCTCGTGTGCACTGCTGTGTGAGCTCTGTCCAGGAGGGCAGGGTTAAGGGATGCAAACATGGTGATGGACAGACAGTGCCTGGACCCAAAACTGAATACTGTGGCAAAAAGCAGCTAGAAGTGGAAGATTTCCCGTAAGTGTGTGGAGCAAGCAGTCTTGGAGGCTACTTCTCTCATTTTAATACTTCTTTAGAAATCTCACATGGGTTTCTTCAGTTTTGTTCCTGCCTATTTTTGTTTTCTGGGGGAGGCTAAGGAAAAGTCATGTTATCTGTGTGGTGATCTGTTTCCACGGCTGACTAGTTTTTATGAAAATGGGGTTGTGTGAAACCAGCATAAAGAGATTAGCTATCTTGGTCTGTGGGAATTCATGATGCCCGCTTTTAAAATAGTACAGCAAGTAGTTAAAATAGCTCTAGATATATTTAGCCAGAAAGACTTCACTGGTGGAGACTGTAGGACTAGGAGGAAGGAAAGCAGCAGGACTCGGCTCTGACCCAGTAAGGTCCTTGGTGACTTTTGCTGTGGGAGAAAAATCCCAACAGCAAGAGAAGGACACTTTTGATGAGAATACTGCCTTTTAATGACAGTATTTTAATTTAATTCCTTGTAGGAAGTTTGTGCAGTGAAGGCAGAGATCATATTGCATTTGTGGGGATAAATTCACCTATGGGTTTGCAGTCCCTGGGGTGTTGCACACACTGCAGGTCTGCCTGGCCACTGCTGCCATGGTGTCTGCTGGGCACTGGGGTTGGTGCTGAGGGGTGGATGGGTCCTGAGCTCAGGGACTTCAAGACAGGTGATGTTCTAGAGCTCTCCAGGCTTCCTGCAGAGTTTTCTTCTTCACACTGAGAGCAGAGCAGCTGGACTGAGGTGGCTGTGTTGGGAGGTGACTGCTCTGCACCAAAGTGTCCTTCAGGCTGCAGGGAAAGGACTCCAGCTCATCCCATGAGCTCGTGTTTCACTTGCACCCTCCAGGAGCCAGTCCACAACTGAAGCCTACAACTTGATTTTCTTTCTTTTCAATTAAAGGCAAGTAGTGAATCTGAAAATGAGAGCCCAAAAAGAAGACGCCAGAAGCAGTTGAAAAGAAAGTAAGTTTCTAAGGAAAGGGTTTTGAGTGGTGATGCCTTGGTTTATATCTCAGAACAGTAGTGCATTGGATTGCTTGGTAGGAGTTGTCAACATGATGAGCTTGTAAAATAAGTACTTTAATAATACTTGGGATTACTGAAATTGAAGTATGAATATGAGTCTATAGATGGATGCAATTTTCCAACTTTTGTCTTTATTTTCCTGCTGTGCCTGTGATGGAATCTGAATGAGTCAGGTTCACTTTCTGTTGTCAGTCTTTCACTTTTCCATCAGGTTACTGATTCTCCTTCAGAGATACTTAAAACAGTTTAATCCCTTCTCCTCCCACCTTTTTGATTAACTGAGAATAAAATGCCAAATTATTATCCTCTTATCTTTTATAACCCTCTGTTAAAACAAAATAACTTCCATAAAGAATGCTTTGGATGTCTAAGCGCCATAACTTGAGTTCACTAACAGTAGTATTTTACTGCCTTTTCCCATCTAAGAAGTACCTTCTAGTTTTCCCAAACACTGAAGTGAAGTAGGGAACTATGAGCTGCCTGATGAAGAAAATCTAAACACATTATCCTTCTTGCTTTCTCCTGCATCTTGTCTTTTAACTTTTCATTTAGTTGTACCTATCAGTGTGGAAGGGAAAGTGATAAAGCACAGGGAGGACTGTGGTAGTATGGACCTATCCTGGGCAAGGGCAATGATGCTTGTGGACCCTCTATGTTCTCTTGGAGAGAGGAGGGGCTCCTCCAAAAGGCATTTTGGAGCTGCAGTTTTGTTCCTAGTTGCCCCCAGAGAATGTGCTTCCTTCCACTAATGGTACAATGTGACTTGGCTTCACCCTTGGAAACTTGAATTGGCAGGAGAATTTCGATGGCAGGAGACTCGTTCCATTTTCTGGGCTCCAAGGAGCTCATGTAACTGTGAACGTTGTCGCTCATGCTCTGTGACAGTGAGCAGTTCTCTTCAGATCCTTCCAGCCCATCTCAGAAATGCAGAAATAGAGAAAAAAAAAAATCATCAGTCAAAGCCCTTGCCCACCCAAGTCTGAGCAGTACAGCTCTGCCACCAGCTCATGTGGTAAGAGCTGCTCTCACTCAAGGCAATCCTGCCACTGTGTGAACAAAACCCAGGTGACTGAGATCCCCCTCCTAAGAGCAGAGAATCACAGCACAGCATCCCCCCTGTATTGCACTAAACAGACAAGGATACAGTTTTGAACTTCTTTCCTGTAATTATGGCTCTGATGGTTTGTTCAGCCCATTTGTATTTGTGTAGAAATATATCATTGCCCTTCATGACCCACATTTTTGACTGCAGAATTAAATGGAAAAGAGAGGTCTCTGCTGGAGAAGAGGATGAAGATGGAGGGGAGCAAGGCACCAGTGGAGAGAGTGAGCCTGAACCGAAGAAAATTAAAGCAAGAAGACCTGTCCAAAGGAGGTAAGGAATGGTTGGTTCAGTCTCTTTTTCTGCCTGTGCTGTGTGGAGAGGAAATCCCTATTTGTCACTAATGAATGTGTATTTTTCCTGCAGTATTACCTTAGTTTATGATCTAGTAAACCTAGGATCTAGTTACTCCCTCATCTCCCCATCTCATGCTCCAGTGAGCACTAGAGTGGTTTCCATGAGAGAGCAGATTACATCCCTTAGGAGTCTAATATTTGAGATATGTGCTTCCTTAAAGACGTACTAAAGTAGATATTTACATAAACCATGCTGTATTATGGCTTTATTAACTCTTATTTTAGAACAGTGGCCAAAACTGGTGTTAAAAAGCCCCACAAAATCCAGCGTGGGAAGAGGAAGAAACCAGACTCATCTGAAGATGATGATGATGATGAAGACGACGAGACACCCAAGAGACAAACTCGGCGAAGAGCAGCCAAAAATGTCAGGTGTGAAGAAGTGTGGGGTTAGTTGGGGGAGAGAGCTGGCTGGGGAAGGGGGCACTGGGGGCCCTGACTCCACCTGTGGTCCTGCAGAGACCTGTGGCTGAGGTGTGGCTCTGTTGACAGGTTCTTGCTGAGCACACCCGGGGTTTACCTCATTTTGCCATTTGTGAAGGAGGGATTGTTTACCAGTCCCTCTTAGAGAAACGTGAGGGGGTTTGCATAATATTTCTAGAGCAATCTCAGATGAGTTTAATAATTGCAAGCAATAGATGAAAATGAGCAAAAGGGAGCAGCTGTGCTGGGCTGGACCAATTGTCTTGGTCTTTGTGTTGAGCCGGGGTGGAGGTAAAGCTTTATCCATTTCCCTATGTACCTTCTCACCTTTCAGGCAGTCCCAATAAGGAACTTGCAAAGAGCCATCCCAGTGATATTTTGTGGTGGTTGTACATTCATCAAGGATGAGAAGTGCAGTTCCTAGGGCAGCGTAGGCACCCATGGAGCCTCTCCATGCTCTGCGACCTCTATAGAATAATCTTTCCTTCAATAATGGAGACTTTCTCTGTTATGGCCTTGCTTTGGCTGCAGGGATTGTTCCACCTTATGAATCATCTGATGCTGGCCATGGTCAGAAAAACTGTATGGGCAAGATAGAGGATTAGTCTGATAAAGTGTAGCTATCTAAGTGTCATAGGGAAAACACTGAATGTGTGTGCTGAATGTGCACTGAAACACAGATAAATGCTGGAGAAGGTGCTCCAGTCTGAGCCTTTCTCAGTGTTGGTGGGCTGGGAAGAGTCAAGGGTTTTATATCAGTTTGGTTTTGATCTTACTCAGCTACAAAGAGGATGATGATTTTGAGACGGATTCTGATGACCTGATAGAGATGACTGGGGAAGGAGCTGATGAACAGCAAGACAACAGTGAAACTATTGAGAAAGTCTTGGACATCAGGCTTGGAAAAAAGGGAGGTGCGTGGCTCTGGAAGAAGCCTTTATTCCTGAGGGCAATCGCGCGCGCTCACGGTTTCTCTTGAGCTGGTGCAATGCTTTTGCAACTTTAAAGTGGGGCCAAGGGTTGTTTCATTGCTTTTCATCTTTTCCTCTATGCCTCTTATTTACATCTTGTAATATGTAATAGCTTTTGCAACATATAATATTTAAATCCAAAAATCTCTATAGTTCATGTGCTCGGCAGCTTCCATTTAGGCTGCACACATTTTAAAGATGCAGCCGTGGTTCTGCAATTCCTGCTTTTCTCTGCTTTGAAATACAAAACAGATCTAAGAGAGTCAGTTTTCATAGCCCCATTGACAAAGCCATAATGAAAATAAAGCCAGTGTTTTCTTCTCAAAGCCTTACAAAAGTGTTTTTGTAAAACTGAATGGTTGTGAACACTTTCAAGAGGCCTTTGAATTATACTTAAAGAAAAGCTGCTTATGACAGATTTAAGAACATTCTGTTGTGCGGGAAACTTCTATGTGCCTGCCTTATACGGTTGCAGAATCTTTTGGATGTTCTTCGTGGTGCCAAAAAAGATGTATTAGAAGAGGTAACTCACTGCTCTAATGCAGTTGCTGTGCATGGTTGATAAGGAGGGTACCAAATGCAGGCTGGTTTCTCTTGCAGCCATTGGAGCTTCCACCACAGTGTACGTGACCGAGGCCAACGGCAACCCCAGCGCCAACTTCGACCCCGAGAAGGATGAGGGAGAAGTTCAGTACCTGATCAAATGGAAAGGCTGGTCATACATCCACAGCACGTGGGAGAGCGAGGAGTCCTTGCAGCAGCAGAAAGTGAAGGGCCTGAAAAAGCTAGAAAACTTCAAGAAAAAAGAGGAGGAGATCAAGCAATGGTAGGCTTCACTTCAAGCAGTAATTTGGCTTTGAGGAGATTGTTTTTATCCAGAAGTTTGAGAAGTCATGACTGAAAATGTTTGATTTCTTCTTAAAAAGTTTGTTTCATGTATACTCTGGTCTCTCTTTGCCTGCTGAGGAACATCCCGCCCCCCTCCCCAGAAATCATATCTGTGGTGTGGATGGAAATGGAGAGGACAAGGCATGAAATCCACACTAGTGCCACTTCCTAGGCTTAAGAATTGGGAAGGTTGACAACAAATAAATGATGCACAGTCTCACCTGGCCCAGGAGGTGCTGTGACCCTTGTTAATTATGGGCTTCGCAGTGTGCAAGTTTTTGCATCAGTTTATGTCCAGCTTCCCCAGGAACTGTTAAGGGAGCTACAGTGTCTTTCCAAAGTGCTAAAGCTGGAGTAGCAGCTTCCATCTCTTTTTGGTTCCTGTTTTGAGACTGATTCTTGCATCAGAATAAGGCAGCATTTAACAGGGCTGCAATCTGAACATCTATGACATTTGCTTCTCAGCAATAACTTGTAATTTCAGGAAATCTAAGAAACATGTCATATAACAGCAGTTTGCCCCTGTGACTTGTCTAAATGACAGAACCATATAGGAAAGTAGATTTTCTATATGCAGCATTCCATGAGCACTGTGACAGAAGCATTATAGTGTGTTTTTTTGTTCTGTTTTGTTTTGTTCTTTTGTTTTGAATTATTTTGTATCTAGGTTGGGCAAGGTATCACCTGAAGATGTAGAATATTTCAACTGCCAACAAGAGCTGGCTTCAGAGCTGAACAAACAGTATCAAATAGTGGAGAGAGTAATTGGTAAGTGGAGCCAAGACTTTGGTAAAGGGGTGAAGTAGGAATGGAAATTTATTCCATGTGACAGCAGAATGAGTGTGCAGCTCTCTCTTCTTCCCTATCCTCCAGTATCCCTGAAGAAAACCCCATGGTGTTTACTGTATTTCATTGTGTGGAATTTAGGAATTTGGACAGTAGAAATCCAGGTTTACAGATTTGTATTTACAAGCAATACAAATCAGTGACTCTCCTTGCCTGGAGTACAGGATGACACACTAGTTTCCAACAGCTTGCTGAAATTGTTGCTACTGAAGTTCTTTGTCTTCAGTCCTTCGGATGCAAGGTGTTTGTTCCCAAAGCAGCAGCATGGGCCTGGCTTTTGTGAGGTCCATTTTCTGTTGCGTGGTTGAGGGTGTGGTAAGGCTGCAAGGCAGCTCAGGGGTGAGATTTTCGTGATTAATTAATAAAAATCAAAACAGAATTTACTGAGCACTTCGGTAATATCGCAGTCACGTCAGTCGAGGTGCCAGCACCCAGTTGCTTTGGGAATTGGCTTGGAGAGCTGTTTGACCTATTTCCAATACAATTCCTGTAAAAAACGTGGGTGTGAGGCAGTGATCGCCTGCCCTGCTCCCTCTGCTGGCTGCCAGCATTCCAACCCTCCCTTCCCTTCTCTCTCCAAACACAGCTGTGAAGACCAGCAAGTCTACCACGGGGCATTCAGATTTCCCAGGTAAAGGAACATTTTTTTGGTCTCTCTACACTTTTCCTGTGAGCCAAGACCTGTATTGTGGCTGTCTGGACAGTTCAGCCTGTGAACCATGCTTGTGGTTCAGCTGCTCAAGCACAGGTGCTGAACTTTGGGCTTCTTTGCATATTTTACAGCAAACAGTCGCAAAACATCCTCGAATGACCCCGAATACCTGTGTAAGTGGATGGGGCTGCCCTATGCTGAATGCAGCTGGGAAGATGAGGCTCTGATCAGCAAGAAATTTCAGCACTGCATCGACAGCTTCAACAGCCGTAACAACTCCAAGACGATTCCTACCCGGGACTGCAAGGTTTGCTGGCTTGGCTTCTCTTCTCTCCTCTCCTTTGCTGGGTTCCTTCAGGCTGGGGGAAGATGCAAGCAGTGGGAACATGAGATTTTGTCAGGATAAATGTCAGAGAACATTTTCCCATCCTCCCACCTGCGTGTGAAGAGTTGTTTGCTGTTCTTGTGTTGTACTTCAAGCAGAGACCTGAACCCCTATGAGTTTCATTTACTCTGTGCACAGTGAGAACGTTATGTCCCCCTGGGGAGTGGGAGGTTTAATTAATCCTTGCAAAATGCTTTCTCCTCAGAAGGAGCTGCAGCAGTTTTAATATCAGTTGGATGAAAAAACAGCACACCTGGGAAAAGAGGAAGGCTGCAAGATGCTGATACAGTGAAGGAGAGGGACAGAAATAATGGGAGAAAAATCAAAAGAGGACAAAGAAGGAAGTGGAACTTGTTCCAACTCCTGTGTATTTTATGCAGCTTACTACACTCCTGGGGGACTCAGAGCCCTGATCATAAACCAGAGGGCAGCAGGCAAATCACAAGAAATGCAGACACTGCACTGGCTAGGAAAATGTGGATGGACTTGAACCAGTGAAGAGATACACACTCTTTGCTAAAGTCATAGATTTCATTGCTGAATTTTTAGCCTTTCAGCCCCTGAGAGGTCTGCCTTTCTGTTCAGTGGACTTATGGCAGCATGTGTTTCAGGTGTTGAAGCAGAGGCCGAGGTTTGTTGCCTTGAAGAAGCAGCCCTCGTACATCGGTGGGGAGAACCTGGAGCTGCGGGATTACCAGCTGGAGGGCCTCAACTGGCTCGCTCACTCCTGGTGCAAGTATGTACACAGGCTGGCATGTTCATTCTGTACCTTTTTGTCCCAGAAGGGTTTTGCACTCCTCCTTTTCAGTGAGGTCTTTACCCGCCCTCCTTCTGCAGCTTGGAGAATTTCAAATGTTTTCATGCCCAGCTGTATTGCAGATATTGCAAACAGGAACTACCTAAAGCATCAATTTAAGAAACCTTGTGTGAAAACAAGAAAAGATTTTCCCTGTCTGGGCCTGTTCACATGATGAATTTGGCTGTTGTGTGAGCCTGGTGCATATCAGCCCAAGATTTCATTGACTTAATGGGAAAAGTGGTTTCTGGCTCGGTGTGCTTATTTACTCGTTGAAGTCTTTGAGAGATGTCCTTGTAAATTTTGGCCACTGATTCCCTCCTTTGCCTGTTTTCCTCCAGTTGGGAGTCATCATAGTTAATTTTTGTACATTATTGTTCCATGTTCAGACTGGCTCTTCTGGGATCCACTTGGAAGTGTTCAAATAGCTATTTTTTGCACTGCCCCTCTCTGTCCTTGTCGTGGATTGCTGTTCATGTGGAGCACAGTAAATTAGTAGCAGCAGAAACATGCACTCAGCATTTTTGTTTGTTCTCCTCTTTCTCAGGAACAACAGTGTGATCCTGGCTGATGAAATGGGGCTGGGCAAGACGATTCAGACAATATCATTCCTGTCCTACCTGTTCCATCAGCATCAGCTCTATGGCCCTTTCCTGGTGGTCGTGCCCCTGTCCACCCTCACCTCCTGGCAGAGGGAGTTTGAAGTGTGGGCCCCCGAGATAAACGTCGTGGTTTACATTGGAGACCTCATGAGCAGGAACATGGTGTGTAATCAGAGAGCAAAGGGTGAGGGCTCAGGAGAAGCACTGGGTGCAAGGCAGCAGCTTGTGTGTGATGTGTGTGACACATAGTCAGCTGGAGAGGCTGGTGGGGAATGCTGGCAGCACTGCAGGCAGCTGGAGCTGGTGTAGCTGAGTGTGTGGGTGTAACTCCCTGTTGCAGGGAATTTTCTGTTGGATTTTGCCTCTTGGAGTGACTACAGGAGTACTGGCTTCTCTCAGAGTCTGGAAGCCAGTATTGATCTGGACTGAAACATGCAGTGAGAAGTCCAGCAGTGTAAAAGTGCTTGTCTTCAGTGTTTGGAACTATTCAGACAATGGAACACACAAGTGTAGGGACTCTAGTGGTGTCCACAGTGAGGTGATGTGTTCATTAACGTCACAACAGCAGATTAACCTTATTTTGTTACCTGTGCAAGGGCAGTTGAACCATGTGTGCTCTAAAACAAATTGTTCCTTGGGCACCTTGAGCTCATCAAATGGCACCTTGGAACAACAGGGATTTGGACTTGGTTGGAGTCTCTGGCTTACAGCTGCACTAAAATAACAATTGTTAACTCTTCCCTTTTGATAACATGTGTTCAAGTTAACTTTTGTCTCCCCTCACAGATACGTGAATATGAGTGGATCCATTCTCAGTCTAAAAGATTGAAATTCAATGCACTTATCACAACGTATGAGATCCTCCTGAAGGATAAGGTGAGTAATGGTCCAAGAATGTTTTTACTTAGACTTTCTCTCATTTTCAAAGGGGAAAGTTCTCAGCTAGTGGGTTTCACCTTCACCTCTGTGGTGATGGGAACTACAGCCACTATTTGCTTTTCCTTCCCAATAGTGCAAGCAAACGTTGGAATGTGGGACACATTTTTCAGTGTCTTCACTCTTGTACTGTACAGTTGGGTTGGTTTTTTTTACATGCAAGGCATCTGGCAGGATCCAGCAGTACCTGGATTTTTACCTGGTTTAATTTAGGCTTGTTAAGAGGACAAAACATTGCACTGAACCTCTGGCCACAGTGTTAACAGTATTTACATTTTTACATCTACAAGAAATCTATCTGCTTATTCATCAGCCCTGTCAGTGTATCACCGAGTCCTAGCAGAAAACAAAAAGCTTAAAAAAAAAGAAAAAAAAATTAAATCAAAATTCTTGGTTTACTTGAACTTTTTGGGCTTGTTCATCTGCTCTCCCGTTCTTTCTCCAGTGGGATTAGTGCTACCAGGGCCCCAAAGGCATGGAGAAAAAGGGGAATAAAGAGCTGGGGAAGGACTGTGCTTTCTGGGTAAAGCAAAGGAGGATTAGGAGAGGAGTACTTGCTGCAGGACTATTGAGATAGAGCAGGAGTGTTGTACAGCATGGCTGAGTCTCACTTTTCCTTTCTGGGAAGGTACCCTGGTCCCCAAATTTTGTTAGCAAGAAAATCCTGTGAGGGTCCAGGTGCAGAGCTGGCTCAGGACACCCTGGGCAGCACACACTGCAGGGCTCCCTGCCCTTGGAGAGAGACATTTGTGCAAGGTGCTTGGGCCTGTCTGACCCAGCCTCTCCTCAGCACCTGTGTTTTTCCCTTCTCTTCCTCCAGGCTGTTTTGGGAAGCATTAACTGGGCCTTTCTAGGCGTGGATGAAGCCCATCGGTTGAAGAATGATGACTCCTTGCTGTACAAAACCTTGATTGATTTCAAGTCCAACCACAGGCTGCTGATCACTGGCACCCCGCTTCAAAACTCACTCAAGGAGCTCTGGTCCCTGCTGCACTTCATCATGCCAGAGAAGTGAGTCTCCTTTCAGGCCTTCCCAGAAATGTCTCTGTCCTTTCTTGTCTGTTAAGTAGGCTCAAGGGAGTGCAGAATGGCAGAAATCCCTGAATTAAATCCTTGAATTAAACTCTGTGGTGTGACAGCAATGATAGGAGAACAGACATTCGTGGGGAAAATCAAAGGTTAAATAACTAACACAGGGAGTATTTCTGGCAGCAAACTGAATGGGAAAACCTGATACATGCCTTACAAATCTGTCTGCTGTCTTCCAGCCATCTCTAAAAAGCTGAGCTTGTTTTAAGCAATAATTTCAGCCATTTCCAGTACACTGTGGTTCAGACACTTCTGCCAACCATTTCGTGGCAGCTCTGGAGATGCTGTCTGGCTGATTGTGTATCCACAGTGTAACAAATGTTTTGTTTTCTTTAAAATTAAATGAGCTATGGGCATCTCTAAGGCTAAGGCAGGCATGCCTCAAAGCTCACTGAAATTATGTTTGACTGCAAGAAGAGCTGTCCCCCAAATTCTTTTTGTTGGATCACAGAAAGAGTGAAGGAGAGGCTTGAGGTCTCCCAAGTGGAGAAGAGCGGATCTCCACATTTCAAAGGATCTGTCAGAGGAAGCAACAATCCCAAAAGAGCCTTCAGAGCAGGGTAAGCCAGTCAGTCCAGTTGTCAAAGCCGTGCCTGGGGGAGGCACTGAGGAAAGTTCAGAAACTGCTGCCAGGTAAATGCCAACAGAGTAAAATAGTGGGAAACTTGGGATTTTGGGTCCTGGGAGTCAGTGTGAAGCTCAAATGTAAGATGTTAGGAAGGTGTCTAAGCCCAGAGATCTAGCTTGGCCACCAATCTGTTCAGTTGACCAGAGCAGAGTGAATCTGTTATTTTCCACTCTGTTTCCATTAAACTGCTGGTCTCCTGTCTTGTGGTGCAGTGTATCCAATGGATGTTGCTTGGTTCCATAAGACAAGAGGTATTTTAACTCCTCCCTTCTCCTCCTTTCTGTTGCTAGGTTTGAGTTTTGGGAGGATTTTGAGGAGGATCACGGGAAAGGTAGAGAGAATGGCTACCAGAGCCTTCACAAAGTCCTGGAGCCGTTTCTCCTGCGCAGAGTGAAGAAGGATGTGGAGAAATCTTTGCCAGCCAAAGTGGAGCAGATCCTCCGGGTGGAAATGTCTGCTCTGCAGAAGCAGTATTACAAGTGAGTCACTGAATAAGTTACTGGGAGTGCCAGTAGAAATGGACACATCTTTCTGTGGGCCTTGGCAATGTGTTCCAGTATTCTGTGCGTGCTGTGGCCTTCAGAGTGCAATGTGACACTATTACCTGTAGTACTGGGAGCTTCCCAGTAGGAATATGAGATAGGGTAGTTGATATCTTTCCTTCTGGAAGATGTTTTTGTAGAGTGATACAGTTCAACTCTGTCTTTGCAAGACAGAGGTTATGTCTTTTCTGGGGGAATGACAATATGCACAAGGTTGGGATGCTGTTCAGTATTAAACTGTGATAATATCAATAGGAAAGTCAGGTCAGGATTTTTAGAGAGGAAAGAGCATCCTGTAAGAGAAGCAAGGAGAGATAAAAGGAGGGAAGTAGACTGATGGCTGAATGAGCTGTTCCTGATGGTTTTGTTCCTTCAAGACTCTGCTCTGCACCAAGTAATGATCTGGACTTTAATTTTCCTGCCTGCAGGTGGATTTTGACAAGAAACTACAAAGCTCTTTCAAAGGGAACAAGGGGAAGCACATCTGGTTTCCTGAATATTGTGATGGAATTGAAAAAGTGCTGCAACCATTGCTATCTTATCAAACCTCCCGAGGAAAATGAGAGAGAGAATGGCCTTGAGACCCTGCAGGTGAGTGGTGTCCTTGGTCACCACCTGTTTTCCTTAAATTTCCCAACAAAATAATATCTGGTGAAACTTCAGCTTCTTCTTTTAAAAATATTTCTCACAGCTAAGCCATTTGAACCCCCAGCCTTCCACTTCCACTGTAGTCAACAATTTATGGCCTTCTAGAGCAGGAGTTGTGGGCAGTGTAAGATCTGTCTTGTGTGATTCACTGTGTGTGTGGGCTCTGCTGTGTAAATCCAGATGATTAGATTAGAGATGTACAAGAGATGAATGACCCCAAAAGGAGCAACTCTGTGCTTGTCTCTGTGTGATATATATATAAGGGTAAGATTGGAAATGATGGTTATTTCTTCAGTCCTTGATCAGGAGCAGTGGAAAGCTGATTCTCTTGGACAAGCTGCTGACCAGGCTGCGGGAGAGAGGCAACAGAGTGCTGATCTTCTCCCAGATGGTGAGGATGCTGGACATCTTGGCAGAGTACCTGACTATCAAACACTACCCTTTTCAGGTGAGAAACATCAGTGTAGAAAACAGTGAGGTCCCCTTGAAAGTGTGAGAAAAAGTAGAGGGAGCTGGAGGAGTGGCAGTCACTGAGTTCCCCAGAGGTGGGTGGCTGGGATTTCAGGTGGCACTTACTGGAGGGAGCTGGGGGGTGTCCCCTCATTTCAGTGTGGCCCCAGCTCTGCCAAACTCCTCTGACAGGCCCCTGCTTTAGGCTGTGTCGTGTGATAAACCCTGAGAACAGTGGGCACAGAGAGCCTGGCTGGGAGCCTGTAACGGGAGCTGCGGTGTCACCCGCTGTGTGCCTGTTCCCCGAGCATCCCCCAGCCCTTGTGACACAGCTGAAGCCATGCAGTTATTTTTAATTGGTGGCTATTTTTAACAATGAAACGGGCAGGCAGCAAAGGGGGCTGTAGGGCTGGCAGCACTCGGGTGCAGCAGTCCCTCAGGGCTCCTTTACCTGCTTTCTTTTATCACTGTTGTTGGTTTTTGCAGCGCTTGGACGGCTCGATCAAGGGGGAGATCCGAAAGCAGGCGCTGGATCACTTCAACGCCGACGGCTCCGAGGTACTGCAGTCCTGGGCAGAGGGTTTGTGGCTGAGCCACAGGTTGTGACTGACACCAGGGGATTAGTTCAGTTCAGTTCAGCTCTTTTTACAGGACCCCAGGTACTTTCAAAGACACGGGTACGGCAGGTTTTGCAACCAGCCGTATTGATTATTTTAAATCTCTCACATCCCAGGAACAGGGCTGCAAGTCACATTTCCAGAAAGTCCTGAAGACGCTAGGAAGAGCCAAAATTTAGCAATTCTCTCCCTATTGGTCTGGAGAATGAGATGGTTGCTGTGTGATTCCAGTCTGAAACTGTTATTGAATATGACATAAGGCAAAAAATGACAGAGGCAAAAGAAGGATTTTGAGTGTTGGCAGGCAGTGGAGTCTGGTGCTTGAGGTGAAAGTCTCCAGTGTAATAGGAGAGGGCATCTGAAGCTTCTCATCTGGCTTGCTGACTCACAGTGACTGGTGCAAGACACTTGTTTTTGTGTTAGTCAGCCCAGCTGAGGAATACCTTTCCTTACTCCAGAAGCCTGGGCTGGAGCGGAATTCTTGGCTCACGCAGGAATTGTGAGAGATCGTGGTTGCAGGAAAGTTAACAAAAGGAAGGGTGAGGGGGGAAGGAGCAAGAATGCCTATAGAACTGCCCTTTTCCCTGGCCTGAGGACATCCATGGGGGCTCAGGCATCTTGGCTCTAACCTGGCACCGTCTGATCATTGCTGATGTCACTCCTAACAGGATTCAGGCAACAAAAAACAGGTGTTTGTTTGCCTGCTGCCTTTGTAGGAGTCTGGTGGGCAACGTGGTCTGATCTGCAGAAGTGACTCCAAGGTGCCCTTGCCTTGAGCTGCTTGTGTTTCTGTCCCATGTTGACTCGTGCACGGAGTAGCACACCCTTCACCTGGGCCAGCACTGCCTCACCTGGGTCTGGGCTTAAAGACTGGTGCTGCTCAGCCTGCATGAACAGGGTATATGGGAAGGAAATTATTTTTCTGCTTTAAGAAGAATACGTACAACAGAGCCTTCCCTCTATTTTCTTTTACAGCTTTTAAGTCACCATTGCTGTTTTATTCCCACAGTTACAAGCCAGTTAACTCATGGATGCTTTTTATTTTTTCATTCTCAGGACTTCTGTTTCTTGTTGTCAACACGAGCTGGAGGGTTGGGAATTAATTTGGCCTCTGCTGATACTGTGGTTATCTTTGACTCGGACTGGAATCCCCAAAATGATCTTCAGGCTCAGGCCCGAGCTCATCGGATTGGACAAAAGAAGCAGGTCAGAAGAGCTGCCTGGGTTGTTTTCACTGTGGCTTCAGTGTGTGCATCTAAACATCCTCTCACCTCACCAAGGCTTCTGAAAACATGGGCTTTTTGTCCCAGTCCTTGCTCCAGAGAGTGCTACCAGAGGGACTCTTATTTAAAAAGTAGGAGACAAAAAAACAGCCCAGATTTTCCAGGTGCCAAGTCTTTCTGTTGGTTTTGAGCAAACCCAGAACCCAACCTATGGCATTGCACTTCTCAGCCTAGTCCTAGTGGACTCTCTTCTTTCTTGCCCTGAAAAACTTAAGTAGAGCACCCACTTTTAACTCAGGGTTATTAGATATGTGAAAAGCTAGTTTGATGCTAATTTGAATTTAGAGTGATTGTTTCAGAAGATTTTTCCACTGTGCTTAGGCACACTACAGGATCTAGATTAACCATCTTGATTTTAACTGGATCTCCTGAGATACAGAGAGAATGTGCCTGTTTTTCTTCTGAAAAAGCACATCTGTACTTGAAGAGACAATGTCAGCAGCCCAGTAAAAACAGCTGAGGGATGCATTGCTGTGTCAGCAGAGCCTGTCCAGGAAATAGCTGTGTTCTCTTTTTGCTTCTCAGGTGAATATTTACCGCCTGGTCACAAAGGGGACAGTGGAGGAGGAGATCATTGAGAGAGCCAAGAAGAAAATGGTGCTGGATCATTTGGTCATCCAGCGTATGGACACCACTGGCCGGACTGTTCTGGACAACAACTCTGGGAGATCCAAGTATGTGACTGTGTCAGGAGGCAGAAATGTCTGGAACATGTTCAGGAGGGAGAAATGTCTGGAACATGAGGCATAACCAACTTTGCCTGCTGGCATTTCCCAGAATTTACTTGATAGGGTACAGGACAGAAGGCTAATAAATAATGGCAGCTTCCACTGATTTGGCTTCTGCAGCCATTAATTTGGACACACACTAAAAAAAGATGATCAGTAATTTAAAACTAGTTTTAGGGCACTACTTGGTTTTTGCTTCTGTCTTCCACCCAGAGATCATCCTGGTCTAAGGGAACCTGGCTGTGGAACAGCTGCATTTTGGCAGTGACCTCAGATTTTCTTCATTTCTCCCAGTAAATGGAGGTGGTTCCCATTGGAGTCTTTGTGCTAGAGCAGGAAAGAGATTAATAACAAAGCTTTTTATAGTGCTGGGTAGAAAACTTGCTCCATGCTTCAATTAGGAAAAACTTTGGTATGGTTTTGTGCTATAGCAATTCTGACTGAACAGCTCAAAACACCTTTTCCTTCCCTTGTTCTTGCAGCTCAAATCCCTTCAACAAAGAGGAGCTGACAGCTATTTTGAAGTTTGGAGCTGAAGATCTTTTCAAGGAGCTTGAAGGGGAAGAGTCAGAGCCTCAGGTAGTTTGAAATTGAAATCACAAAGCAGTCTATAGTGCTCTCCAGGTCTGCAAGAGGGACAGTGTGGTTGCTCCTGCTTTGTTCTTGCCCTGTGCATGAGAGCAGGCTGGTGAATAGGACATGTGGGAGTCTGGAGAAGCTGGAAGAAGAATCTGAGATTGGGGAATCGGGGATTGAGGAGAGCCTTGTTGTTGGGGATTAAATAGTAGTGATCACCAAGGGACCATTGTCTTGCTCACCAAGGCATGTCCCTTGTGTCTTGAGAATTACCAGCTAGTGACAGCACAACCTGCTGAAGGCTCCTCCTTGCCTCTTCTGAGCACTTTTCAGCATCCTCTCTTGGTGGTTCTGGGCGAGGCAGGAGTCAGCACAGTGCAGTGAACAGCTTGTTTTCTGCTGCCTCAGTGCAACATTGCTTGGACAGTTTAGGATTGAGTGTTTCGACCAATTCTCTTAATGGCCCAAACAGCAGAACTTCCCCTCGGGGAAACAGTCAACAGTTCATGCATCTCACTGCCTGGAAATTTTCCCCACTGTTCAGCCTTGATGGTCCTTTCCTTCTGTTCTGTCACCTTATTTGTACTTTGTTGTACCACTTGAGATAGTTCATCCCTGCCCTCTGGGGTGACACCCTGCAGATATTTGCACTTTATTTAGCTCATATCAGCACACAAGTATGTTCTCAAAGCCTCTTACTTCCCACTGTGCCTGGCACCCTCCACTTTATCCCTCCTTGTCCCTGGCTGGCAGGAGATGGACATCGATGAGATTCTGCGTCTGGCTGAAACACGGGAGAACGAAGTGTCCACCAGTGCCACTGATGAGCTGCTCTCACAGTTCAAGGTAGGGACCCCCAGGCTCTGCAGTGGGGTGTGGAAATGTGGCTCCCCACACCCTGCCATGGTGGTGAGGTCAGTAACAGGCAGGAACACCTCGGAGAGATCACAGAATCACAGAATGGTTTGGGTTGGAAGGGAACTTCAAGATCATCCAGTTCCAACCCCCCTGATGTAGGTATTCATTTAATTTCAAGAAAGTGGTTTTGAAGGCTGTGAATAAAATGCTGAATTTACCAAATTTGGAAACAAACCCAGTAATTTACAAATACTCAGCAGTACTTCTTAAACTGCACGTACTTCCTCAAAGGCTGTTAGTCCAAAGACGTGGAAAGGAGCCAGAAATGTAGTGACATAGGGATCAATTATGAAGGAGTTATGGAAATGTTGGCAAGATTCCTATGGAGAAGGAGTTGAGGCTTAGCAGACAGCTCTGGGGTGTTCCTGCCAGGGGAGGGAATTGCTAAAACTTCTCCTTTGCTTGTAAAAGGTTGCCAACTTTGCAACCATGGAAGAGGAAGAGACAGAGCTGGATGAGCGGTCCCAGAAGGACTGGGATGATATCATTCCAGAAGAGCAGAGGAAAAAGGTGGAGGAGGAAGAAAGGCAGAAAGAATTGGAGGAAATCTACATGCTGCCTCGAATCCGAAGCTCAACTAAAAAGGTACAGCCCATCTTGAGGGGATGAGAGGCTGGAGGAGAGAGCTGGCAAAGAGAACTGTTCAGAGGAAGCCTCCTTGCCGTCTAAGCATCTTTCCCTCCTCCGAAATTGATTGGGAATAAAACACAGAGGTAGCACAGTGACCCCTTGTTGGCACTGTGCATTGGATGCAGTGGTTTGGGATGCAGTGTGAGGGCCCAGACTGGACCTGGTGCGACTCATCTCACCTTAGCAAACAAAATAAAAAGAATCTGTAGTGACCACAAAGCAAAGTATCCAGTTGTATTGGATTTTGCTGCAGATTTTGCCATTTTTTGGCTGTCTCTTTTCCTTGGGCTCTCCTGCATCCTGGGTGGCTCTTGCATAAATCTGGATCCTGAGGAGCAAAAGAGATAGTGTGTTCCCTTTTAGGTTTAGGTTCTTTAGGTTATGGGATCTACCCCAGTCCAAAAGAAAGCTGACTGTGCAAGGATGCTCTGCTGGGACATGGGACTTCAACAGGTTAGAACTCTTCTCTGGGCTGAGCAGGGGAAAAACATTGACATGAAAAACACAGAGAAGGATATTTCGTATTGGATGAATCCAGATTAATTTTTGAGGTGTCCTGGTTTTCAAAACAGTCTAAGGGACTGTGGCACAAACCCATGGCAGTCAATATTTTAACATCTCTTAGTAGATCAAAATGCAATTGTGAAACTGGTGGCTGTTAAAGGAAGATGACCACCACAGCCTCAGCCAGCTGGGAACTGCAGGGATGTGCAGCCTCTCTGGGTTGGTCACATGGGCTCCTGCATCTTCAGGAATGGATGCTCAGGTGTTTTACAGTCCATTAAATAGTGCCAGTGCACAGAGTGACAGAAAAGGTTGATTAGATGAGCAGTTGCTAACTGTACTTCTGTTTCTCTGGTACATGCAGGCTCAGACAAATGACAGTGAATCTGATGCAGAGACCAAGAGAAGGCTTCAGAGGTCATCTGGGTCAGAAAGTGAGACTGACGATACGGACGACGAGAAGAGACCCAAGCGCAGGGGACGCCCTCGGAGTGTTAGAAAAGACACTGTGGAGGGATTTACTGATGCTGAAATCAGGAGGTCAGTGCTGGGCACAAGAGTCAGTTCAGAAAACAAAGACAGAAATCACATGCAGGTGCAGAAAAATCCCAGGTTAATCCAGGACATGTTCACCTGTAAGCACATCACTGGTGGTTCACTGGCACAGCTTCTGCACCTTTATATAATTCAGTTTTAACTCAGCTGATGACCTTAACATTCAGGTCAGTGCAAAATGGACTGGATTGTCTTTAGTCAGGTTACAGTGAAGCTCGTACCTTCCTAAAATCTGTGCTGTAACTGCCCTTTGTGGGCCAAGTGGATTGAGGTAATGGAATATAACATGTGAGGTCTTAGGTGCCATGAGCTGCAGAGCTGGAGAAGCCAAGGGCTCTGGCCTTCCTGACATTTTTGTGGCAGTCATCCTGCTGATTTAAGCTCTCAGTGAAAGGCAGGTTCTGGCAAAATGACCTAATGAGAAGCACTGGTCCTGTTGATCTGAGTGGCTGTGTGTCTGTCTCTGATGTCAGCTGGGGACTGAATTTCAGAACATTGTTTTCTTCTCCTATCTTCTAATTCTTGAGTCTTTCCCAGAGATCTTTGTCTTACAGTTCTATCCAGATGTTCAGCCAAAGATGGAAGAGAGGGAGTTATGAGTTTTCCTTAACTCTTTCTGTCTCTGAGCTGGTGTATTTTTTAAGCAGGAGATACAAGAGTTTTTGGGGCTATGATAGCTGTCCCATAACCATTTTGAAACCATGGAGCAGGAAGGACATATTACAATATGCAATATAGCATATTTAGGTTATTATATAATATAGCATTTAGGTTATTGTGATGTAGCAGAAAGAGGCTGAAAGAATACAAAACGAAAAAAAAGAAGGCAAAAAATTAACAAATTTTAAAAATAACCTGTAGTTGTATCCATTGTGTCTACTCCCAGCTGAAGGCAATGTTTGATTGCAGCAACTCTTGCCCTGAAGTTGTGTTAGCCACAGCAGGGATTTTCACAATAAAAATAAGACATGAAAATAAATAGCAAATCTCGTCTGCAATCGTCTGTGGTCGATTGAACCACATTTTGCTCTTTTGTGATGGGTTGCTACATTTACAGCCTGAGCTTTAAAATTACTAATGATGTTGATTTAATGCCTCTTTTCTTCCTGGAAAAATGAAGTTAATAATTACCAACATAGTGTGAGCCAATGCTTTCTTCTATGTTTTTTCCCCCTACAGTTACCACTCTCCTCTTTTTTTTTCCCTCATCAGTCAAACATTCAGCATTCATAATAATGTGGTGTTCTTCTTCAGGCAAGGTCACAAAATTCTTCGTGGGGGCTAATGGGTAAGGCTTCCCAGTGCTGAGGGATGCTGAGCTGATCAGTGAAGAGTGCAAGGGTGATAATGTGACAGGCTGTAATTAATATATTCAGGCATATTTGTGATACCGGACCTACTTTTTTATGGCTGTTATTTTAGGGTTTTTTGCATTTTTTTTTCTCCTTAGGTTTATCAAGGCTTACAAGAAGTTTGGATTGCCTCTTGAACGGTGAGTCCCAACCTGGCCCTGCTCCAGAGGGGAATCGTGGAGGCACATTGTACTCTGAGCACAGCCAGGAACACACTGCTCTGGGTGTTTGACACAACCTCCACAGACAGCACCAGCCTTTCTGTCCTGCCATCAGACCCCAAGCTCTGCTGTACAGTCCCTGGTGTCTCTGTTGATGGGCACTGATGAATGCTGGCTAAAAACCAGCTGGAGCAGTTGTGGCACCAGGCTGTGACACAGCAGTGTCCTGCTGGCACAGTCTGTCCCTTGGGGCATTCCCACTCTGCCCAGAAAAGAGAGGAAGCAGCTGTCAGAACAGCAAATGCTGCCAAAAACACTTCCCAAGTTTCTCTATGCATGTTAGCCTCAGGACTGAATTTGGAGCATCCTTTCATCCTCTATCCATCCTGAAGGAAAATGAAGAGAGGCACCATCCTTGAAAGTAGATCTGCAGAGCCCTGGCCCTGTGCTGGCTCTGGAAAGGTCTCAGGGCTGAGGCAGAGTTCCCTGAATGCATTTATTGTAGTTCAGTGCTTTTTCAGCTGGTTCTGCTCTTCTGGTCTGAAACACAAGGCTTGTGTGTGAGTCTTCATGTTACTGACTTCAGGCAGGCAAGAGGGACAGCAGATGGCAGCTTTGGACCATCAAATGGAGTTAATGTGGAACTGGAGAAGCCTGAGGGAATACTGGACAGTCATGGAGAGTCCCTGTTGTCCCCAAGACAGACAGTTCTCACCTTAGCTTTGGTACTAAAAATTCAGAGGATTGTATCAGTTTTTCTACATCTGCACTGCAGCTGTTAGACCAAAAAAAAAAAAGACAAAAACTGGGTTGTTTCCTGCAGGAACTCAACTCATGCATGTTTCATACATTCATATTTGTACAGCACTGAGCTTTGAAACAATTGAATAGGAAGTGACTGAGAGAAGATAATCTGTATCAAACACAAAACTCTCCCTGTTTCCCAGGCTGGAGTGCATTGCCCGGGATGCTGAGCTGGTGGATAAGTCTGTGGCTGACCTGAAGCGGTTAGGGGAGCTCATCCACAACAGCTGTGTGTCAGCAATGCAGGAATATGAGGAGCAACTGAAGGAAAATCCAGCAGAAGGTAGGCAAGGGGGTTGTGTGCTGCTGCAAGGATGCTTTTGGGAGTGTTCCATGGAGCTTGTTAGGAAACCATTCCCATGCTGGGCAGGGGGGCCACGTTGTGACTGAGAAGCAACGGACAAGAACACGCTCAAACCACCCCATCTCTGCCAGGCAGCTCTCACCCTCAGAGAGGAGCACCTGAGCCTTCTGTTCAGACTGGACAGTGCCACTTGGGTCTGTCAGCTTCTGCTGGACATGAGTTTTTGTGGGGAGAGGCTGAAGTGACCAGCTTATTGAATGCTGGGCCATGAAGCAAAGCAGATCTTATTTTAACTGCTCCTGGGACTAGAAATCAAACTGGTGCTGTGTACTCCATGGTAAAGCTGGATCCACAGTTAGCAATTCCCAGAGCTGGAATCACCACCCACTCTCTGTCTGGCTGTTCTTTGCTGTTTGTTTGGACATACAGAGTCAGGGATGGATTTCCTGCTGGGTCTCTGCCTGTTGCAGCTGACCAAGACTGCAGAATCAACAGCTCCAGCGTACTTAGAAATATTTTTAAGAAAATGATACTGGGAGGTGTTTAAATTGCAGATGTAATTGAGTTAGTGGAAGAAAACTTGTATTTTGGGCCATATGTTTAAATAAGAGGTTGCAGGCAAGGTCTTCATCAATGTCTGTGAAGCCATTTTACAGAGACACTGCCTTCTGTAAGAGTTCTCTTAATTGCTGTGTTTTATTGCTGAGCAGGGAAAGGACCTGGGAAGAGGCGAGGTCCTACCATCAAGATTTCTGGTGTCCAAGTCAATGTGAAATCCATCATCCAGCATGAAGAGGAGTTTGAAATGCTGCACAAATCCATTCCCTCGGACCCAGAGGAAAGGAAGAAGTGAGTTTGGCTAAGCAGGCAATGCAGAAAGAGGCTCAGGGAATTTGGATTTTGTAGTGGAAAGAGAATAGCCTGGATGTGTGGATTTGCTTTATCCTCCACAGCATTAAAAGTAGCTCGTGTTTGAAATGCCTTTAGGTACCGCCTGACGTGCCGTGTCAAAGCTGCTCATTTTGATGTAGACTGGGGAGTGGAGGAGGATTCTCGCTTGTTAGTGGGAATTTACGAGCATGGTTATGGAAACTGGGAGCTAATTAAAACAGATCCGGAGTTGAAGTTATCTGATAAGGTAGGTCGCTTTGCTTGGTGCTTCCATTGGGTCCATTGCAGTGCTCATGTGCATGAGCAAACATGCCTCATTTACTCCAGAGACAGATGTTTATGCTTGTAACTGCTCCAAAAATCATGATAAATAATAATGAGGAAAACAGTGACCTTCATGGAATGTTGCATGCTCGATGGTAAGCAGAGTTGTGTCATTTGGTGGGCAGCACCAGGTGAACCACACTGAAATGATGCAGGCAGGAAATGGCAGTGCTGAGATGTGTGGTTCCACGCACAGGATAGAAGAGGCTGTGACATGATGTTTCCTTGAGCATTTCACAAGAAGCTGAGTGTGAATTTCTGAGTGGAAATAATTTTTCACGGATTTGACACTGCTTATGTCAAGGCTGGTCCGTGTTAGCTTTGAGGGTATGGTTACAGGACTGGGAATGGCAGCAAAGCCAGCTGGAAAGCTTCCATCTAGTTCCTGTGTTCCTCAGTCATCCCCACAAGAACAGTTTGCAGGCACCATGTTGAAATGATCTGGGTTAAAAATAATCCACCATCCGTTGTGTCAGTGTGGTGGAAATAGTGTGGAAATGGCAGCACAGGGCTGAGGAGCACTGGGAATCTCCACACCAGCTTTGCTGCCAGCATGCAGCATTTCCATGACATCCCCACTGGTGCTTCTAGCAAAGATCAGCCTCTGCCTCAGAGCCCTGCATGTGTGGAGCTCAGAAAGGCATTTTGCAATGGAAAAAGCTGCCTGAGACACGCCACCCATTTTCCAGTGAAGTATGAAGCAAACCTAGCTGGCAAGCTGAGATATTTTCTCCACAAAGTGTCACCTTTCAGCCTTGTTTTCCACTAAAAATTGTGCATCTGTGCCCCTGCTGCAGCGATGTCTCGGGTTACCAGGGTGAATGGGCTGCTGTGACCAAGCTGTCACAAACAAATCTGATGTGTCGAGGCCAGTGGACTCAGTTTTGCAACTCAAGGTCTCAAATATAGCTTGTAAAGGATTTTTTTCCTTCAAGAGAACTCGGCAAGCTTACAAGGCTTAGCAGGTCTTGGGATCTTTTTAAGTTCTGCAGGATTCCAAGGGGAGGAATGCTTGCTTGCTGGGAGCTTTGCCTTTGGCCAGAAAGGGACAGTCTGAGAGGGAGAAGGAAGGCTTGAGCCTTCTTGCTCCCCCAGAAGGTGCAGCATCTGCTGCCCTTTTCTGGGCCTGGAAGGGCTGCTGCTAATGTGTAAATCTGTTGTCAAGCTTTGTGCATATGGGTATCTATATATATATTTTTTTTCTGCTTTATCAAAGATCCTACCTGTTGAGACAGATAAGAAACCTCAGGGAAAACAGCTTCAGACCCGAGTTGATTATCTACTGAAACTGCTGAAAAAAGATCTGGACAAGAAAGAAAACATGAAAGATGGGGAAGAGGTGAGATGTGGCTGCTTGATTCTGGGGGTTTCAGGGGGAGTGGTTGGCTGATGGCAGGAGACACACCCTGTGTTGCCCGGTCACCAGACATAATTTCTGTGAAGGAGTATGGACTTGTCTGTTGTCTGATTGCATTGTGATATTTCTCATTTAAATAATAATTAATAAGGGGCAGGTTATTACTGCACTTAATGAAGGATTTGGACTCATCAGACTTCCTGCCAGCCTGCAGGACCTGCAGCTGTTTTGCACAGTGTTCAGGAAATGGGAAATGTCCCCAGAAAGTAACTGTAGCTATTTGCTTTCCCTGACTTTCTTCTGTTTTTACCAGGGCAAGCTGAAGAAGAGGAAACCACGAGTAAAGAAAGAGAACAAGGCTCCCAAAGTCAAAGATGAGCATGGGAATGAACTCTCCTCTCCTCGGCACTCAGACAACCAGTCAGAAGAAGGTGAAGTCAAGGTGAGTCAGCCTTGGTGCACAGTGGCTTTTCCAGGTTTCCTTGGGCTGTGCTGTTACTGCCCAGTCTCACCTGTGGAAGCACTCCCAGCAAAGCCCCCAGGAGCCAAAGGCACTAAAAGCAAATTCCCACAGGTCTGGCAAACTCACAAAACCACCCATACAGCTATTGGTGTGAAAGAAGGACCTTTCCCACCTATTCTTTTAGGTCAGTGCTTTAAGGGATTTGGGACATCCCAGAATGGCCACAAACATCCACATATTGACTCAGGGGAAAGGTTGTCTCAGGACAAAGCCTGTTGCCCTTATAAAGGAGAGAAAGAAGAATTGTTTCCCTCTCCTTTTGGGCACATCAGCCTGTGGTGAAGCTGGAGTTTACCAAGGTCATGCTGTTACTTAGAAAATGTTCAGTCTTTGAGTGGTTTGGCTTGTAGTGTGAGGCTTTTTGTTCATGTGCTGATCAGTATCTACCTCAGGGCCTGAGTGTTCTGGAGCACAGCTGGCACAGGAGAGCAGGGCTGCTCTGCAGCTTGCCAGCTTGTCACAGAGTGGGGCTGGTCTGGTTTTCATACCCTTTTGTCGTTTGGGGGGATGGCAGCTGCTTGAGCAGGGCTCGCTGTCTGCTTAAAGAGGTGTGAGGGTAAATCTGGATGGACCTCAAAAGTTGCCTGTGTTTCAAGGATGTTTTATGGAAGAAAATGTACATGAGGTGAGGGACTCCAACTTTGTGCTGTGACTGATGTTCTAGGAGGATGGCTTGGACAAGAGCCCAGTAAAAAAGAAACAAAAGAAGAAAGAGAACAAAGAGAACAAGGAAAAACAGACATCCTCTAAGAAAGAAAAGGAAAGCGATAAAGAGAAAAAGAAGACAAAAGACAAGAAAGAGAAGGTATGTGGTACTTCCAGGAGCAGCTTGATAGGGAAGTCCCTGAGCAAGGGACTAAGACTAAGGCTTACTTAGGATTCATTAAAGGCCCTGTGTGAAGAGGCATCAGTGAAGCACCGTGGGGTGAGGGGGCTATCCCTTTTTCAGCCCTTCTGAATTGCCATAAAAAGTAGAAAAGGCGATATATGTCCTAAAGCCTCATGGAATGTGACCAAAACGGAAGAGATTTTGTCAGACTGCCTTTAAAGTACAGCTGTCCTTGTGACATGGATGTGGCCACAGAGCTGATGTTAAGGAAGATCAGGGAAAGAGCCTGGAGCACTCAGATCAAAGTTCTGTCCAGTTGTGATTTATCACAGGCTTGGCAGCTCCTTGTCTGTATTCCCCTTTAATTTAAACTCGCCCAAATGACCCAAGTGTCCACACCATCAAGACTGTAAGTTGTCATTGTCACTGTTCAGGACTCAACAGAATGAGTGTTTCAACATCACTGGTATGCTGGAGACTGAACTGTCTCTTGAATTTTGGGTACAACTGCCCTGAGGCTGGGTGCAAATTGGAAGGGGGGTAAAAGCTTCCATAATAATGACCTGAAGTACTTGTCCAAGGAACAGGTATGTACTGCATGCCCAGTGTGTTTTGACATTGAGGTCACAAGTGCAAGCTAAGAAGTTTTGTTGCCTGGGTAGGGGAAAGTTTGCTTTCCAGTGATTTTTGATATGGCTTTGACTGCAAGTAAGTCATATAGGTAAAAATATACATGAACAGGACATAATTTGAGAAGTAGTTATATCACATAAAATTGCAGATCCTTGTAGACATCAGCTCTGTCCTGTGCAAGGGAGAGATACTCTTTATTTTAACCTCTCTTCCAAGTCTTCAGCACTGGTTTCTCCCCATGAGTGTGAATATTGCATTCATGTCCAAACTGTTGGCTCCGACTTCTTGCTGCTCCCTCAGGGATGACATAAAGCTAAACAGAGCCATTGCAGCTCAACAGTTGGAGGTTTGGGGAGGAAAGTTGTAGGAACAGTGCCCAGGTTTAGCAACTGCCAGTAACAATAGTGTGGAGGTTGTTAGTTGGGTCACTTGGGATACTCCATTCTTGCTCATTGTGTGATGTGTGTAATTTGTCCTTGTAAAGCCTAAAGGTGGTGAGGCCAAATCTGGAAGTAAAGGGAAGAGATCTCAAGGTCCTGTCCACATTACTGCAGGGAGTGAGCCAATCCCCATTGGAGAAGATGAGGATGATGATCTGGACCAAGAAACATTCAGCATAGTGAGTATTTTCCTCGAGACGTGGGAGGGCAGTGCCCAGAGCCCAGCGAGGCAGCCAAGGTCTGCTCAGATGTCATCCAAAGATGTGTTTTAGGTGTTGGGGTGTGAACCCCCTCCTAGTGCCCCACAGGGGTTTCCTCTGGCTGATCTGAGAGCAGAGCAGGACAACCCTGGATAAGTGCTGCCCACCAGTGCTACCAGCCTGTCAGCAGAGCGTGCACAAGGGCTCTCTGCTTCAGCTGGTGACTTCCCACTGCTCAGCTGGCAACCCTGGGTTACAGAAGACCCTGCAGCCTTACATTCCCTCTCCTGTAGAAGCCAAGGAGCCACTGAAGCTCTTTCAGGCAAAGAAATGCAGGAGAGTTTTGAGGGTGATCTTGTAGGAGGTGCAGACCTGTGTAAATGCTCTCACAGCAAACATGCCCACAAGGCTCATTGTAAAAATTGCCTTTCAGTAAAAGTTGTCATGGCAGATTCTCCTTGGTTTCTTAAAAGCAGTTCTCTCAATGAAAATATCTGTATTTGCTGCAGGTCCTGTGGGGTGTTCTATCTTTTTCTTTAACTTTCCTTCTGTGATGCACAAAAGATCCAGGCAGGCAGTGAAAAACCTGTCTGATTTCCTATCTGTGCAGTGTTGATATGTCCAGGCCAAAAAACATGGTGCTTTCATCTCATGTCTGCTAGTTTTGGTAAAAGCAAGTATTAAAGTGACCAGAGATGGGATTAGACAGGATTGAGTTGAGCAGTCTTTTAGGTGGGGTGGCTGGTTCAGTGTGTGGAGGCTTGGATGCACTTCCCTGCCTGCTGTGGGATCCGTGCAGGGGCAGACCACGTGTGGTTGCTGATTACAAAGCAAATTGTTCCCCCCTAAAAGGCAGGGGCAGTGGAGGTGGGGAGACTCTTGTCTTTTACTGATTACCATCTGCAGCTTGTCTAACAATTTGCTGTTTAATCGCTGATTTCTCCTTGCCTAATGGGCAGATAAAGCTAAATGAGCTTCTTCTCAATTAACAGGGCAATGACGTAGAGCCCTGTGCCAAATTAATCACCTTCTCCTCTCTATTGCTCTTTCAAGTGCAAGGAAAGGATGAGACCAGTCAAAAAAGCACTGAAGCAACTTGATAAGCCTGACAAGGGATTGACAGTTCAAGAACAGCTGGAGCACACACGCAACTGCCTCCTAAAAATCGGTGATCGCATCTCTGAGTGCCTTAAAGCCTACACTGACCAGGATCACATCAAGCTATGGAGAAGGTGAGGGATCATTTTGTTTTCCTTAGCTGGTCTAGGACATTTTGAAATGGTAGTCAGAGGCTGCTGGTTTTTTTCTGTGGATGGATGTGCCATTTGCCTCTTACTTAACCTGTGAAATGTTGTGTTTTCTGGTCCACTCAGTCTACAGAATCATGGAATGGTTTGGGTTGGGAGGGACCTTAAAAATCACCCAGTTGCACCCCCCTGCCATGGTCAGGGACACAGTTCACTAAAACAGGTTGCTCAGAGCCTCATTCAGCCTGAACCTTGAACACTTCCAGGGATGGTCTTCCATGACCAGCCCCGGCAAGTGTTTTGTCTTCAAGTTGTCCTGGTTTAATTAAAATTGATTTCAAAGCTAAATCACATAAACCACTGCAAACCTCTTTATTTTACTTGGAAGAATGTGGTTCCAGCCCTCCTGATCATCCTGTCCTGAGCTGAGACTTTTTTCCAGAGAGGGTAGGATGAATTTGATGTTGGTTTTCAAGCCATTGGCAATTAAACTGCTGCTGTAACACTTAACAGAAAATGTTCATGTCCTTCTAGGAACCTATGGATATTTGTGTCAAAATTCACAGAATTTGATGCCAGAAAACTACACAAACTCTACAAGATGGCTCATAAAAAAAGATCACAGGAAGAGGAGGTGAGAGCTGAAGTGCTTTCCCTTTGATTTCTGTCCCTAAAAGTTGCTGCACTGGAAGTGCCAATTCTTTCTGCCTCTTACCATGGGTGTTCCTTGTTGTTGGCAGTGTGTGATTTTCTCAACATACAAACAGTCTGATTGCATTTGCCTTCTTTTTCATGTGGCATTTCTGGTCACTTTGTCCTGGCTGTTCTGACCAAGCAAAAGCATTGTTTGGTGTGGCATATGATGTTCAGTTGCCCTGTGGAGTGAAAAGCCTGGGCACGCTTCCCTGTAGAGATCAGGTGTAGAAACAGAGCTGCCAAATTGTGCCTGTTCTCCACCACGTTTGTGCCATTCTTGAGCACAGAGTTGGCTCACCAAGTCCTCAAAGAGGAAAATCCAGAGCCTGGCAGACAAGGCCATTGCTCACTGTCCTGATCTTTTGAGTCAGCAGCTGAGCTGTATCCCTCTGTTCACCTTGCAGGAGCAGAAGAAGAAGGAGGACATGTCCAGCATGAAGAAGCCGTTCCGCCCAGAGCCTTCAGGCTCCAGCCGTGATTCCGTGATGTCCCAGTCGCACGTGCCTCACAATCCTCATTCCCAGAAGATGCACATGCCCCCTTCCCACACCCAGCAGCCAATGCACGGGCACCCAAGGGACAACTACGGCCATCCAAACAAGAGACATTTCAGCAACACAGGTGAGTGCTGGCAAGCCAGGAGAAACCTTCCCTTCTGACCTAGTGCTTCTGGATACAAATCCTTCTGGGACTTGTTACTGGTCAGGTTTAAAGGTGGTGGTGATGCCTTGGGTTTTAGCTTTTGTATTTTTCAGAATCTCTCAAACCTCATATTAGGTGACAGCAAGTTCTCTTCACAGGGTAGTTAGACAAAACAGTTTCTTTCCAGCTAGAGAGTCACGGACAACTGGTACCCAAAAAAGCAGAAACAATGGCGAGGGAAAGGGGACAAACCAGGGGGGGCTGATACTTCATAGCCTGGGGCTGTAGTCAGATAATTGACCCCAATATGTAGATGAATGAAGACTTATAAAAGTGTAAAGACTTGTGACTGGGATCCATCTTGGATTTGATTTGGGTGTAGCCCTGGCTGGGCTCTTGCACTGCCCAAGGTGTGTCCTTTCAGTAAACACCTATTTTATTCCTTTTGCTCTGTCTAGTCTCTCTTCCAGGTCAGCCTTTCCAGGCAACAGTTTGATAGAATATACACTACCACTCTACTTACTGCTGGGCTAGGAAACATGGTGATGTAGTGAGGAAAAGAATGTAAGAATGGGACAGAATAACATTTGAGAGGATGATTAAAGAAACAGTGATAAAGATATTCAAAGGATAAAATCAGGCCCACATAGTTCAGGGAGGAGAATGTTAAAGGGGCATCAATAGCTATTATTTCTTGGAAAATTCAGGGAAGTAAATGGGCTTAAACCAAAGCATGAAAGAGACTCAGAGGCGCTCTTTGCTCGTGGCAGACCGAGGAGACTGGCAGAGGGATCGAAAGTTCAACTACGGTGGCAACAGCAACCAGATGTGGGGCGGGGAGCGGCACCACCAGTACGAGCAGCACTGGTACAAGGACCACCACTACGGGGACCGGCGGTCACGGGGAGATCCCCACCGGAGCTCCGGGAACTACAGACCAAACAACCTGTCCCGCAAGAGGCCCTACGAGCAGTACAACAGCGACCGGGACCACCGAGGCCACCGGGACTACTACGACAGGTGATGGATTGGCCTCGCTCAGGCGGGCTGGGGGTGTGGGTGAGCATCGCTGCTCACGGGGGCCGGGTCTGGGGAGCTGCTCTCCATCCGGTTTTCTCTCCGCAGGCACCACCACGATTCCAAACGTCGACGTTCCGATGACTTCAGGCCTCAGAACTACCACCAGCAGGATTTCCGGCGGATGTCTGACCACAGGCCGCCCATGGGGTACCATGGCCAAGGACCTTCGGACCACTACCGGTCCTTCCACACAGACAAACTGGGAGATTACAAGCAGCCCCTCCCTCCATCTCACCCTGCAGTGTCGGACCCTCGCTCGCCCCCCTCTCAGAAATCCCCCCACGATTCCAAGTCACCTCTTGATCACAGGTCACCTCTGGATAGGTCATTGGAACAGAAAAACAATCCAGATTATAACTGGAACATTCGGAAAGCATAAAGTGACTGAGAGGGGGAAGTGCACGTCTGAAATACTGGGCTTGATGCGACGGTGGCTGCTTTCTCCAAGCCAGCAACAAGAAACTCTGAACATGCTGCTATCATCTGGCTGGGTCAAGGAAGATTTTGGGGGAGTGGGTGGAAGAAGATTTTCCCTAGTTCTTGATTCTGGTTTAGATTCCCATTTCCTTTCCCCTTTTTTACCATTGAACTGTTCTGTCATGGAACCAGCCTTGCTGCCTTGTTCTTTGTTTTGTTTTTGTTTTCCTCAGTCCAGTGGACCCAAGGGAATTTTCCCCAGCCAGTGTTTCCTCAGAAGGAGAAGGCAGATTGATGCTGCTTAGGGTGGTGCAGAAGGCTGTGTGCCTGCTCTGACTTGATGTTATGTGACAGATGCTGCTTTGGGGTTGGGGATGGGATTTGTGTGTCACCAGCATGGGGCAATGGGAGGATGTATTCAAGGAGGGACAGGGAAGTCCCTCAGCAGCCAGACTTGGTTGAAAGAGGCACTTGATGTCCCTGCAGAATTGACTCCAAAGGAGCTGGAGCCATGCTGGTGACAATCCATCACTTTCCTGCCCACGTTATCATTTCCATGTCTTTATCCATTTCAAGAAGCTGACTCTGCTTTGATTGCTGTTGTGTCCCCTGCAACAGAAGAGGTGGGGGGATCTTCCTCCCATCTCCAGAGCTGGAAGGCAGATCTTGACTCTGGAGGTAAGAGGGAGCTGGGTTATGGTAAAAAGAGGCCAACTTCTTTAGCAAGGGCTTAGTTCACTTCTAGCCAGCAGGAAAGAAATTGGGATGAGAACAGTATTTCCCTGTGGACAGGGCTCAGAAATTCATAACAAAACACTTTTCTGGCATGGGTAGCTTGGGTGGTCCAGGAACTAATAGATGCTGGCTGGGAAGTGCAAGATCAAAAAGGTGGCTCTGAGGATCCTGGAACTCGTAATCTTCCTGTCACTAAAGTCTCTGGTCTTTGGGCAAATTACTTCTTTCTGTGCTTCACAAAGCAGTGATCACAAACCTTTAACTGTAACTGAAGGATAAGGGATGGTAGAACAAAGTGAAATAGGAGTCCAGTGGAGTGATCACTGTTCAGGGAATAGTCACCTTCTTGCCACCTTTCCAGCAGTCAGCAGTGACTAAATTGCTAAAAGTACCTGCATTTATAGACCTTTTGTTTGTCTAAATTGGAAATGAATCTTAGGACTTAGCACCTCAGTGAGCAGGGAGAGAATGAGGAATTCAGGACAGAGCTGTAAAGATCCTTGGAGCAAATGTCTTAGAGCCCAGCATGGCAGAGGGAAAAGCTGTGAAGCCCAGCTCAGTGGACTTCAGGGCAAACCCTCCAAGTATTCCAACCACATTTAACCATTTAATGTAAGCCAGCATCTGACCTGGACACTGGTGTGGTGAGAGGGGTTGGTTGTGCACATACTGCTGGTCAGAAAGCACTTTGGGTGATTATTTTCCAGGCTGGAGTTCCCTAGAGACCACAAAGCTCTCCCAAGAGCCAGGCTTCCCCCAGCATGGTGGCTGGGGCTGCATCACCACCCAGAGCTCAGTATTAAAGACCAGGCTGTTCCAGACTCCTGTTTGGTGGGGCACAGAAGCTGGGCCTCCTATTAAGATGCCAGTATTTGACCCTAATAAGCTGTGATATCCCTTCCCCAAAAGACTGAGGGCAGATGGTGTTCAGGGCTGGCTTCCTGACTCCAGCCAGTGCCTTGGAAGGTGCATGCAAACTGACACTAAAACTCCTCCATGCAGTGTATCCCTGGAAATCTACTGCCATCACTCTTCCAGATCCCACTGCTCTAACGGGACACATGGGAAGTGTTTTGTTCCCCTTTTGTTTTTTTGTTGCAAGATTTCCACCAAATTCAGGGCAGTTTTGTTTCCTTAGGGGCACTCGCTGCCCTGATCAAGTGTTACACTTGTGTTTACCTGTGCAGGGTGAGGTGAAGGCAAGTCTTCCACAGTCCCCCTGGGAGGGGTGGGAGGTGTGGAGAGAGCACCTTTCTGTGGTGTTTCCCACTAAGCTGTGACTGCAGGCTCTGGTATTCAACAAAGAGGTCCTTTCTTTTCAGAGGTATTAGCTTTTAATGTGCAAATGGAAGCAACCTCAGAGGGGCAAAGAGAATTTCTCTTTTTGCCACAGAAGTTTGTGCCATACTTGTGTAGCAAAGGCAATACTGGCCAACCAGTTCGAGGGTTGGTGCAGGAAAACTTTGGGTCCCAGCAAGAGGCATTTTCTGTGTCAAGGTGTGGGGGGTTCTGCTTATCCCAGGTTCCAGGCATGAGGTTGGTTGGGATTTCTTTCTTGTGGAACAGCAAAAGCTTTACCCATATCCAGTGGAGAGCTGTCCCCACTGGCACTTTAGCCTGATGGTGAAGTCACATCATGACCACTCATGGTGTGTGGGTCTTGGCTAGGTTTGGCTTTAATGAAGCTGGAGAAGGAGATTTGGGAGAAAGTCTTCCCTGAGCACACACAGACACACACATTTTATGTCCCCTCAGCATAGGGACCATAACCAAACACAATCATGGGGACGAGTGGGATCAGAGGGGACACATCCACAGCCATTAACTTCCCTGTGGTGTTTGTGTCAGTATCTGGTAATCTGGTACAGCTCTTCCTTCTGAACCAGCGGTGGGATTCCCTCCAGCCTCTTTGAAGGAAAAAGCAGTAACTTGCTGGGGTTCAATTAAAAAAAAAAAAAAAAAAAAAGAGTTTTTAAGCCTGACCTCTTTGGAAATGGTGTAAAGTTACGAGTTCACACAGTGGAAATCCTGCAGACCAAAACCTGCTGTGGGGACAGGCAATGTGGTCCCAACCAAAAAGGACACAGAACCAAGAGCTGAAGTCCTTGCCTGAATGGTTCGTGATCCACACAAAAATATTATTCTGCTTTCACCCATTTCCTCCCCACGTCTGCCTCCCCTCTGGGGAGAGAAGGACTCTTGCTGTAAAATTACGGACTTTTAAACCTGTTGACTAAAAACAGTAATTAATATTAATTTATATTTGTGAAAGAAATGCCACTGTCCTAGTGATTTCTGATGTAAATATGTTGTTTATATAGTATGTATGAAATTTTCCTACATTGTAAAACTGCTGTACTTTTGATTCTTGTATATTAAAAAGTGTTACTGAGATTTTCAGAAGGGCCCCAGCATGGTGTCTCTGTGGGGTCCTGTGGCAGGTCTGGGGGCTGGTTTGGGATGACAGGGCCCTTTCCTGCCAACCACAGGCAATATCCAAAATATCCACCGTGGATATTTTCGCTGTGCAGGAATAAGCATGTTCTGCTTGTCTGTTTTTACATAGTTTCACAGTCTGTGGTGATAGAGACTTGGAAGCCTCTTCAGATGGGAATTGCCACCTGATCAGAAGGAGCAGTATGTTATCTAACCCAGAGCCACCAGGATTTCACTGGGATGATACTGCTGATTATGTGTTTATCCCACCTCTACATTTTATGGATCTCTGAGGATGTATAAATTTCTTTTTTACTTTTTCTGGGGAAAATTCCCCTTTCTCTAGGAAAAGGGTTGCTCCTGCTGCATCAGTGAGTTGTCCTCTCTGTCTCCAGCCCCTCCTGGGCAGGATGTGCCTATCCCTAGCTGGGATGTGATGGCATCCAGTGACTGCTTTGGCCTTTACCTTCCACTGCTCACACTGAGGCCCACACGACAGGACATGGATCAGGGATTGGAGCTGTTTCTCCCAAGTTATAAAAGCTCATTGTAAAAAGCACTTTTCACACCTGTAGCCACTGGGTTCAGCCCTTCCCAGTCTCTCTGCTGCTGAGCCAAGTTTCAGCCAAGAGTGAAATTTCACAGCTGAGTTATATGCTCCTGAAAAATGGATTTCCTAATGGAAAGAGTGACTGGCTGTTAGCCATGGGGCTCAGCAGGGAGAGGGGCTCAGCTGCAGGGAGGCACAGGGACTGCAGGGAGCTGGGCTGGGTGTTACATGCCTGGGTGAATCTACCTGAGGGCAGTGAGTTTTGTTTGCTTTTTTGTTGTTTTTTTTTATTATTATTATTTAAGCAGGCAGGTAAGGATGTGGGCACCCTGACGCCCGGTTGTCTCCCCAGCACAGATCAGCCCAGCTTCTCCTGCCCACCCATGTCCACATCATCACACTGAGAACAGTTCACTCCTAAGGCCTTCTCAGAATGGATGAGGAAATTCCCCCTTCCCACCTGTCCATGCCAAGCAGGTCTGGTCTGTCCCACAGGAAGGTATCATCCATCAGGACATGATCCATGCAATGCTGTGTGCTGGCACAGGGAGCAGGACCCCCAGCCCTGCCTTGCACCTGCCCCAGTGAGGGGACAGGGCTGTGCTTTACAGTGGGACAGACCCTCCAGAGGGCAGCCAGTTCCCAGCAAAAAAACCACAGTTTTTGGTGAACAGCAACGTTCTGCAGTTGTGGCTGCTCCTGGACAGCTGATCTTAGCTCACCCGAGCAGTCAGGTGTGAAGCTCAGAGCCCAAGACAGCGGCCAAAGGCCAGGGGATGGCCAGGCACAGCCAAAGCGGGCTGGAAACCCACCCCAGGCCCCAGGTGGTGGCACTTGAGCTGTGATGGGATGGGACCCTGGATCCCCCAGGGGCTGCCCCCTCACCAGCCCTGAACGTGGTCTGGAGAGCAACTTGTAACTCTCCCAGGTGCCACAAGGCCACCACTGCCACCACCAGTGTCCCTGCACTGCCTGTGCCTTCCCCACTTAGCTCCTGGGGATGCTTTGCTGTCTTGTGTGGTTAATGGGGACAGGGCATCCTTGTGTCTCGGGGGTCACCATTCCCTCACATCAGGAATTTGTCCTACTGGAACATGCAGGTGCTGCCTGCTCACTGTCCCAGGCTGGACAGCAGGGGACCATTGGTGACCTCCTGGGAGAACAGTACTCAGTGAGGGACACCCCTGAACCTGCACTCTGTGCTCTTTCTAGATGAGTTTTTCAGGTTTAGCCATTTCATATGGCTGAACCTGAGCTCTGGTGCAAGGAGTGGCGGAGTGGATTTGGCTTTTCCATTTGCTGCCAGTTCTCTGGGCTTTGAAGGAGGGGAAAGCCAGATGTCAATCACATCTCTGGTGCTGGGCATCATTACATGGATTCACCCAAATAATGTGTTTGAGATGGTGTGAGTGTCCCACCTGCCGTCAGCATCTCCCTGTCCCAGCTGCTGTGACAATGAGTCCATTCAGACTTCAAAACCGGAAAATGTAACAGAAAAAAAAAAAAAAGCAATTTTGTTTTTCCTCATTAGAGGGCAGCAACAAACCCAGCTGGGACAGGAGAGCCGCCCAACAAAAGGGAGATGAGGAATTACCATTACCGGGATGTCCACCCCAATCTGCTGGGGTGAGGAGGGGAAGGGTGGTGGTACCCCCTTGGACTCCATTGCTGCACATCTCCTTTCCCGGCAAGGCAAGGCTCTAAAGGTTTATTATCTATATTTCCCTCCCCACCACCCCCCATCCCCTTTTTAATTTGCTCATTTGGCTGTAGAAAAATCGAATTCCAGAGTGAAATTCTCAGGAGAATTCAGGACAGAGATGATCTCTCAGAGGGTCCTTCAGGTGGAAGAAAGCTGCTCTGGAATGAGTGCAGAAATGGGGCAACACTTGCATCCTGAGTGGGGAACAGCATCAGGCAACACACAGGGAACAAAGTGAGACCCACTCATTTATTGTCAAAAAAACCTCAAACTTTACTTGCGTTTCTCTCAATAAATAATTTACAATATTTACACGTGGTGACACTCCCGTGGGTCTCAGCGCTGGGAGGAGGTGGGGGGGCCTTTTCAGAATGCCCCCCCTTTGCCTATGTTTTTTGTTTGTTTGTTTTGTTTGTTTCCAAGTATCAGGTCCTTCTTGGCCACACTTCACCTTTAACCAGAACTGGGTCAAACACAACCAAAATAAAGTGCTTCACTGTTTGCTTCTAAAATAGTGATACCCCAAGCACCTCGCCCCATCAGCCACCACTGGAGTGCCCACCTGGACAGAGGGAATGAGCCATGCCATAACCAGACTTTCCTTGGGTGGAAATTGTCCCTAAACCACAGCATGTCCTGACATGGGGTGACTGTTTTATAGGAAGGGGAGGCCTGAAGGGAATTATTGACCTGTTGGCACACTGTGGCTGGGCCAGCTCAGGCAGCTTTCAAGCACCACCATGTGCTCAGAGGGAGGCTGCACACAGCTGCATTTAGCTGTGGGATAAACAGCCTCTTTGCCCAGAGACAGATTTTGGCTTTAAAAAAGGTGTATTTTAAAATTCTAGGGAAGACAATTTTTTTGTCTCTAGAACAATAGGAAACAGAAAGTCCAAATCGGCCTGGCTGAGCATTAGTGCATTGGGAAAATTAAACTGTCCAGTGCAGTGGTCCAGTGGCTGCTCCCCTCAGCACCTCCAAACTGTGATATCCTTATTTCAGAATCTCCCTAAACAGACTATCTGGGGCATCAGCAAACAAAGCAAGGAGCAAAGTAGTAAACACATCTTTTTGTTTCTTTTCTTTCTTTAAACATTTAAAAACCAATTACATCTTTTCATCTGTACAGTCACACGAGATCAATGCCAGGGCTCTATATATTAAAGAGACAATATAAATTACATCAATTGACACAACTTTGCATTTCTCTGCTGCTTTACAAATGGAGCTCTACAGCTGTAAGGACACAATGAATAGTCATGTTCAGTATTTACACCAGGCTGCCTCTTGGCACCAGTTCAGACTGCCAAACCAAGCCTGTTCCCACCTCTTTTGGTGCTAGCTTGTCTCATCACGCCCAGAGACCTCCCTTTTGAGAGCAGGAGGTGCCCCCAAGTGTGACATGTGTTTTGGGGCTTGTTTGTGGGAACTTCCCCCTGAGGAAAGGTGGGGGAAACCCACCAGGAGGTCCTGAAGGCGCAGACCAAAGGTGGTCTTGATGTTTGTTCAGTGAGCGATGGGGTGAACCACAGAGGAACGTGGAGTGGAGGACATGGGCAGCATTACGTGGTGGGGGAAGGAGATTATTGATGGTTTTGAGGCAGGGAACAGACATCTGGAGGCAGCTGGGGGGTCCTCTGCTGCATCCCATCTCCTGGCTGAATTCTGATATTGCCCCATTTCTGATTCAAGCCCAAAAGGGCTTAAGGTGCAACTGGTCTGCAATGGGGTTGCAAGTCGCGGCCCCAGGACGGGGAGCAGAGCAGAGACCTAGCAGCAAAAAAAAGAGCACCACGCTCCTGCTCCATCCCAGGGCTGGGCCAGGGCAAGCCACAGGCAGGGAGGGGCTGGAGGGACGTGCAGGTCGGGTCTCCCACTGAGCAGCCACCCTGCTGCCAGTTTTAGGGGACCAGTGAGCGAATGGTGTGAGGAACTCATCCAATGCTGGGCAGAAGTTGCAGAAACCACTTGAATACTGGCCAGGTTTCTCCCGCTGCCATCAAGAGTCCATGGTGGGTCCAGGCAGAGACAAGGGAGACAGGACTAAAACTACTGAGTGAATCAGCCAGGTGAACTGGCTAAAATAGGGGATGCCTTTGAGCCACAAAAAATGCAGGCCAAGGTTTGAGGAACGTGTCCTCTATCCACCCAGAAGGTGCTTGGCACCAGCAGCCAAGCAAGTGTGGGATCATTGCCTACCACCTTCTGCAACAACAGGGCTGTGGGCAAAGCACGACGTGCCGAAAAGCAGAGCCCAGCTCCAGTGAGCAGGACATCCAGCCCTGCTGTGCTGACCAGGCTTGGTCCTGTCTCACTGCTCCGTGCCCTCCTCGTGGGCTCTGCTCTCCCAAGACAAAGCCATGTTCACACACGCCAGTGTCACAGTCACCACGAGCACGGCTGGGACCAGGGGAGTGCTACAAGGAGAGTAGCTACAAGGGTTCCCCAGCACCCACTCGACTGGGAGCAGGATGAGGTGCAAGTGAGGAAGGTCCAGACAAGGTACAGTCCAGCAAAAACTCCTGACTGGTCCCACTGGCAGCACGTTCCTCCCAGGCAAGAGCTGGGAAGGTGGAGGACTTGCACCAGGAGAGAGACTGAGGTCTGAGGACAACCCATGCGGCTCTGATGTCCAACCTCTTGTTTTCCAACACCTGCATCTCATCCCTGGTTGCCTCCTGTTCCCCTTTCCCTTCTCTCCAATGTGTGAAGGAGCAACCTCTATAACAAGGACAACCAACACAAACACAGCAGTGCTACCCAGAGGGTGGAATGCGTTCCTGTGGGAGCCGTGTTGCCCGGGGTCAGGACCCGTGTCCTTTCATAGAGGTGCAGCTTGTCTTTGTTGGAGTGAAGCATCTTCACGTCCTCAAAGGCATAGTAAGCAGCCAGCATGAAGTTCACATCCCCTGTGGTGAGGAGGTCAAAGACACAGGACTGGAAGTAGAGGTCCTCCACGGGCAGCTTTTCCCTGCACTTGGCCGTGGCCGTTTCGTAGGTGAAGGCCTCGGGGGGCGTTGGCAGGCTGGGCCCCTTCCTCCGGGCACGACCCTCCGTGGCCTGAGCCAAGCGGATGGTCTGGAAGTCAATCTGTTGGTTGAGTGGACAACCACGGAGGCACAGGTAGAGGCCCTGACTGTCCCGGTCCTCCACGGCGTTGACCACCTCCTCCGGCATGCGCACGGCGAAGGTGAGGTACCGGCCCACCTGCCTCACCACGATGGTGGTGCCGATGTACTTGGCCTGGATCTCGATGTGCTGGCCCGACACCTTCTCTGTGATCTTCAGGCTGTTGGCTCCGTGCTTGTCCCCTCCGTTCTTGGAGCCGTCCACAAAGGCAGCGGGGAGCTCGTCCATCTCTGCCTGGTACACTTTCTGATCCACGCACTCCTGGAAGCTCTTGAAGATGATGGTGAGCTGTGGGGGAGGAAAGGAGCGTGGTTACAGACAGTGACGACCACCCGAGAGCACACGGCCACCACTGGCAGTGGGGTGGGAGGTGGAAGGGCTGGATGCTCTGTCTGGACAGGAGTGTGACCTTCAGCTCATGGGCAGGTCCTTCATCCTAAGAAGTGGCCCTGACTTTTGCCCCCCAGACATGGTGATCCTGCTCCAGCAAAAGGGTGAGGACACTGTGTAGAGATCCAAGACCCAGCAGCTTGACTGAATGTACCACCTGGATCTGCCTGTTATCTCCAGGCCCAGCACAGGAGCTTCCTTGCAGCTGGAGCTGGGTGGAGTATCCCTACTCACAGGCCTGTGGCAGCATGCCCGTGCACGCAGCACTGCCTCGCCTCCAGGGCTGGCAAATGGCAGCAGGGACCAGCCCTGACTCCCTTGGAGGCAGTGGAGCTTCTCCTCTGACTCCCATGACATTTACATCCCAAGGGCTGGACCAATTTGTTTCCCTAACCAACTGCAGGCCGACAGGATTTCTCCCATGGGCCCTCAAACATGCCCTGCTCCATCTCAGCCCCACAGGCACATGTGTTCAGCCTGTTCCAATGGGATGGCCTTTCTATGGCGGCCTTGGCAGTGCTGGGTTCATAGCTGGACTCAATCTTAAGAGGTTTTTTCCCAACCTTCATAATTCTGTGGTTCTATGACACAAACATAGCCCAACATGCCTCCTCACCCCTGGCTGGCTCAAACACAGGTCCCTTGCCAGAGGAAGGACCTCACAGTGCTTGACCTTCCTTGCTGGCCTGGCTTTTTGAGGGAAGACCTGGGGAGGAAAATGAGTAGAATTTGCATGTACAAACAGTACAAACTACATTTCCTCTTTCAGCTCTTGCAGAGTTGCTTTTGCACCTCTCTGCCCATGAGGGAGAAGTGGCAAAGGGGACCTCCTGCCACGTGGACCCCATGAAGGAGCCAGAGACCTGGCCAGAGTGGAGTGGGGCTGGAGAAGAGAGCAGAGAATGAAGAGCCCCAAGGATGGAGCGTGCTCACAGCAGTGCTTCCCACAGCTCACGCTGCAGATCTCATGACTAATCCCTCCTCACCACAAGCCTCTGAGGCAGATAAGGAGAGAAAAGGCTCAATGAAGGTGGTGATCCTGCGATCCCAGCAGGTCCTAGGATCCTTAAGGACCACCTTCCTCAAGACTTCCTTGCAAGCTTCAGCAGGTTTTGATGTCTTTTACCAGACAAGGGCATCAGAGCATCATTAGGTATCTTTAGGGGGTTTATCTGCGACAGGTCAGAACCTCAATGCCAGTTTCAGCCCAGGATAAAGGGGTGACATCCAGAGCAGAGAAGCAGCCCCTTGTCCTGTATGTGCTTCCCTCCTCTCTCCACACACAGGAAGAAGCAGAACTCCCAGACAGGGTGGCACAGGACATTTTCCAAAAGCAAGAGGATGCCTCCTGCTGAGCCTCCCTTTTTCTTTGGCACAAGAAGTGCCCTGTTAGCTTTAGAGCTGCTGCACCAGGGGCAGCACACCAGGCCCCTCAGCTCCAGGTCTCTCCTGAAGCTGAGGCTGTGATACACAAGTCCTGCTGTATCACAGCAGCACATTTTCACTTGGACTCTCTGTGCTTGCCTCGTACCTTCAGGATGTTTATTTAGTCTGTCAAAGCACCTCCAGAACAGACTGTTCCCCACAAAATGGCTTGACTTGGCTGCAAACCACAGAGACAATTACAAGCCTGGGTAGAAGGGAAGGCAGTGTGAGGAGCTCAGCTCCCTCCAGGCTTTTCCTGCAAGTTGGAGCCGCCCTGGAGGGCATTCCTGGGTTTTCTTGGGCCTTGGGGGTCCCCCAAGAGATGCCAGCATCATCCCTGATCTGGCTGTTCACAACAATCTGGAGTGCCAAGGTAGGAGCCCTCCTAATTTGCAGTACCTGGCTTGGCCACGAAGGCCCCCTGAGGTGCAGCACCTCAGCCTGCTCACTGTGATGGGGCTGGACAAAATGGGGCTCAACAAGAAACCACAATTCAGTGAAGGCTGGGGACAAAAGTAGGATGCACATCTGATACTGAGGGCCAAACATTCAAATTCAGAGGAGCTCACACTCTTGTCTTACCCAACCCAAGGAGATGTGGAAACCGGGGAAGACACAGAGGAAAGAATGGCTGTTCTGAAGCCTCTCTGCCCTCGCCCACCTCTGTCCAGGGGGACAAAGCTCACCTTGCTGGTGGCAGTGGCCGAGGAGCCAGGCAGCACCGGCGTGTTGGTGACCTGCACGTTCAGGTAGTTATTGTCTATGAGCGGCCAAGCCCCCTGCACCTTGCAGGTCTGGAAAGTGTCCGTGAAAGTCCTGAGGTGGGGGTCCCCAAAGAGCCCACAGTGGGTGTAGTTGGGGGCGGCCGAGTGCTTGTGAAAGCTCTTCTCATAGTGGCAGATCTCGGGGCTGTCAGAGCGCTCCTGGCTGTCCCCGGGGGGCAACGTCCGGAGGCGGGGCTGGGACGTGGGGCCATCCTTGGAGCAGTTGTGCTGCACCATGAGATCGTCTATGCCATGCACGGCGGAGTGGTAGGCCAGGTCTCCCCTGCAGGTGCGGGCGGTGCGGCGCGTGCAGTGCGCGTAGGCGCGCAGCGCCGTGCAGAACTCCGGCGCCTCCTCCGCGCCCAGGTGGTGCGAGCCCGACGTGGCCGCCCAGAACTCAGAGTTGCACTTGAGGATCTTGCATGGAGATGTCACTGCGGTAAGGGAGCAGAGCATAAAGGGGTCAGTGCCGGCTTGCCCGCGGGTGGGATGCCCAAATCCATCCCCATCCAGAGGCAGCGTCCTCCTCCCGCTGCCCAAACTCATGACACCGGCCCGGCCGCGTGACGAGGCCTCGCTCACCAGACGTGACCCTCTCACATGGCCCAACTCCCATGCATCAAAGCCAAAGAAACCAACAGGATCTGCCCCAATTGAAGCCAAAAAGGGAAAGAGCATCCAGTCTTTAGATGAATGATCATGGGGGGAAACCATGGTGTGGAAGAATGGGACATATTCATAAGCAGTGATGAGGGAGGATCATTACTGTGGGGGGAGATGCAATGGGGTTTTTAATGCCCTTTTAGGGTTTGACATTGTAAGCCCTGTGCTGTGTGAGTTACTGGGTGCTGTGTCCAGACTGAACTCTACCAACGCAAAGCTCTCTTCCTTTTCCTCCTTTATGGGCTTGGGAAAACCGAGCAGCACCACAACCACTGTGCCCACCTTAGAACAGGACCAGCGCCACGTCCCACCCCCTGCAGCACAGCTAGAGGCCATCCACCATCACCAGTGCCACAGCAGTGACGGGTGCAGCAGCTGTCCCTGTGCCTCCGCAAAGAATAAGGAGCCAAAAATCCTCTTTCTTGACGTCTGTGCAGCTCTGCCCAGCCCTGGGAGCCCGTTCCCCACCACGGCCCGCTGAGAGAGAACAAGAGGTGGAGGAGAAAAACCGGCACAGCAGGTGCGGGGATGCCAGCGAGCCCCCGCCTCCCCTTCCCACCCGCCGTGGGTTGCCCAGGTGCAGGCGAAGCCAAGAGGCTGCAGGGCCTTTGCTGGGCTCAGCCACAGCCCTGGTGCTTCCTGGCAAGACAGAGGAAGGCAAAGAAAATTCAGATCCTGTTTCCCCCCCCCCCCCCCCCCCCCGCCCTCCACACACACACACACAACGTCTGCTCCCTAGGGCAGTGTGGCTTCCCTGAAGCAGACTTGAAAGCAGCTGTGCAAAAAAGCACATGGCCATTGCTGAATGTCACAGACACTGCTCTGCCCCTGCCAATTTGAGTCTTGCTGGGTGAACCCAGGCTCACACTACTTAAAATTCATGGCATTTTCCTTCCTCTCCTCTTAATCGACCCCCTCAGAGCAACTGGAAACAGGATGGGTTCAGGCAGAAAAGGCAGCAGGAGGAGGAGAAGACAAGCCCCACCATTTCCAGACACTTTCATGGTGCCTTTTGCAAGCGTATCTATATATTCCTGTCTCCGGGCTTGGTTAGAAGGAAGCCTGGCAGGGCATCTGTGCCAAAAGTATCTCAGATTTGTTTAGAAAGAAAGTTACAAAACCCAGTATTGTTTCAGGGAAAACAGTATGTTTGAGTTTTAAACATCACAGTGCTGGAAACCTAAACAGAGTTGGTGCTGGAAAATCAGAAAGGGAGACTTAGACTATAAAACACTTGAGCAGCTCGGCTGTGAGAAACAAGCCTGTCTCCTCTCTGTTTCCAAGAAAACTGAAGTGCAAATAGGAAATGGTGACAGGGTCCTCACAGTTTTAAAATTCATGTTTAATAAACTCAGATGTTAGCAACAGCACCGAGAATCCGTGAGCTGTTTGGTCTTGGCAGCATCCCACTTAAACCTGCAAGGAGCTCGGTGGAAAGCCTTTAACTCATCACTGGCCAGAGGTGACTCAACAACAAGGTTCTGACCTGGGACATGGGCTCACGTTTCTGTTAAGTCGTCTGAATGTACAGGTCAAATTTAAAGATATTTATTATTTCACATCCTTCTCTTGTTCATCCCAGGAGTGTGGTTTTCCAGAACTGTCATAATGGAAGGCAGGAATCAAAAGAGCACGCGGGAGTGTGACCAGCGCCACCACTGCTGGTTATCCCAAACCCTAGTGGCATCAGGCAATTAAAGTCATTGCTCTCCTAGCTGTTATGCTAATACACAGCTTGAGGATGCCTTGGGGTTTCACGTGGCAGAAGGTGCTGTCACTACAGCCCGACCTGCCTGCACAGCCCCAGGAGAAGCTGGAGGACACATCCCTGGACACGCAGGAGCCGCACACCCCACAGCTCTGTAAAGAATCAGGATGCACTACACAAAGCATCCCATCCAGCCAGCAGCTTGCAGAGTCCCGGCTGCAGCACTTTGCCTGCTCCAGCCCTTCAGCTGCTGCGTTGAGGGGATTTTTTTAGTAGGAATAAACCCACAGCCTCCTTCTTTAAGGACTTGCTTCGCTCGCTTGGATGAGGAGATGCAGGCGTGAGCTGTGGCTGCCTAGGGACAGAGAGGCTAAACAGCCCCAACACCCAGTGCTGGACACATCCTGGTGCTGAGCATCCCTCGCTGCTGCCCTGCCAGGGGTCACACATGACTTTATAAGGCACTGAATTAAAAAATCCCAACCGAAGGGAGGGCAGGGAAGCCCATCTCCTTCCTCCCTGCGCCTGAAGGGGGAGCGTTCTGCTCTCCGATGTTATCGCTCCACTTTTGGCACCCATCCCCTTCTGGCTGTTTCGCCCAGGGCCCCATATAAGGCCACATCTCCAAATCCAGGTGCCCCGGCGCTGTGTGAGCTCACGCCTGGCCTTGCCCACGGACATTTCCCCAGCTACCCTTGATGGCAAATCCCTCATGCTGCTGGGCAGGGACCACAGTGGACAAAGGCTGTGGAGGAAAGCAAACACGACCCTTACCCCTCCCAAGCAGCCTTGCCTCGTCCCCTCTGGCAGCAGCTTTGGCACAGTGGTGCAGGCTCATTTGTACCCTGGCCAAGAAACGATGTTTATTCAATTTCGCATAATCTATTTTCCATCGACTCACAATGGTTCTGTTTTTCAACCACAGATGACTTAGCATGGAAACAAATCCCTCTCAAGCAGGAACCCAGCAAGGCTCTCCTGGGATCCGTGAGACATCCCCAGGTCTGGGTGATTTCTTGCCCATGGCAAATAAGCCTTCATCCAACCCCTCCAAGCCACCTTCCAACCCTCCCCATGATCTTCTTTCAAGGCCTTGGTGCCACTCAAAACCGGGGAACAAAATTTCCTTTGTTATCTTGAAACCAACCGTTTCAGAAAGTTAAAGCCGGAAAAAAATCAGAAAACCACCTGGACTAGGACAACCCCCTCCCATATCCCCCATTTGTTCAGGGACACTTCCCATGAGGACTCCTGAGGTCTGTGCTGACTGAAAAGCCACCCCATTCTCCAGGCGGGCAGTTTCAGCTGTTTATCATCTTTACAAAACACGGGCCTTGGTTCTAAGTGGATTTTATCTGACTTCATTGTAAGGACATAAAAAGAACCAGCGATTTTCTCCAAAGCAGTAAAAGGTCAGTTAGTAAGGAGTATGCTTCCCACAAAGATATTCACACATTGCAATCAAGTCCCTTGTCAATCCTCCAGATAAGCTAAACGGTTTGCACTTTTAAGTTCTCGCTGGAAGGTGTTTGCCGGGTCCCACCATCAGATCTCCCTCCAGCAGCCTTGCTTCCCGCACAACCTACCAGGGGGATAAAGGACACGCTCACAACTGTCCCAAGGTCAGCCCTTTAACCAGGACATTGCAATGAATTGTGACCTTTTCCTGAGCTCCTCCCCGTTTGGAGAGCCCTGGTCCTCCATTCAACAACATCCCATGGACCACCCAAACACACGCTCAGGGTTCTGGGGTATCACGCAACCCCAGTCCCACCGCTCTGCCCTTGCCATCAGTACACTGCATTACTTGATGTCAAATTAAATGTTCAAACATATGCACGCACCTAACTTGAACAGCATTTAATTACCAGTGCCCCCCTATTCCCCCTTCACCAGGTATCAAGTAACCTGGATTTCATTTACCCAAATCAAGCTCTTTCAGAAAACTAGCACAAAACCAACATTTCATCTGTTCTCCTGTAATTCCTGTAACAAAGAGAATTACTGGAAATTAATTTCTGTAAGCAAAAGCCAATTCTTTTAAGAGTCTTGAATGCACATTCACCAGACCTGTTAATTTTAAAGTGTTCATTGCTAAGCAATGTTTTTTAATATCCTCTTGGTTCCTAACGGGCTGGAAAGTATTTCATCACCCAGATGTGATGCAAATACATCATCCTGCATTTTTCCAAATACATGGATTGAAGTGTAGATGTGCAAGTCTCACACATGCAGTAAAGGCCCTTTTTGGAGAACACAGTAAAATGTAATTACCTTTGGCCTCAGATCTGAGCACCCAGACTTAGGCTCCTAAACACATATTTATTTAAGTAATCTAAATAAACATATTTATGCTGACACCTCAATAGGAAAGGCACAATTCTCCAAGGTGCTAAATACCAGCAACATCTGCCAGCTTCAAGGAGATGTGGGCTGCTCTGTTCACAGGCAGCAGTCACCACCAACATGAAAATGACCCCAAAACAGTTTAAAAAAAAAAATCACATTGCTCCTTAAAAACACAGCACGGGGGGTTGCTTCCAGCAAGGTTTCACGAGTCCCAGGTTGAGGGAAATGAACACTGCTTTGCATCCACAGCCCCTTGTGCTGCTCCTGTCCCAGGGGGTGTCTCCATGAGCCATTCTTCATGGTGGCCATGCTGCTGCCCACCAGGGCCATGAGATTAGATATAAAGAAGGAATTTCTTTTTACAATTAGGGTGCTGAGACACTGACACAAATTGCCCAGAGAGGTGGTGGTGGGTTCCCCATCCTCGGGGACATTGAAGAGATCCCTGCCCATGGAAGGGGGGGGGGGGGGGGGGGGGGGAGGTTGGACGGGGTGACCTTTAAAGGCCCCTTCCAACCCCAATCATTCTGTGATTCTATTTTATGACACGGATCAGCCGGCGCCTTGTCACACCAGGGAGAGAAAGGAGTGGCTCGGTGCAGCCCTGATGGATGGGATGTCACGGGCAGGGACAGATCTCCCGCAGCCCCACGGGGCGAGCAAGAGCCAAGGGCCACCTGACCCAGGCTTGGGGAAAGGATTTGTGCGGGAAGGCAGCGCCGGGCTCTTCCAGCGACCTCCTTTGAACTGTTAATCAAGCACAATCTTGCAGAATAATAGCCTGGTTATTATTGCCTTGTTTGCATAACAAAGAGGCCCAATAAAACTGATTTGACTGTGCTCAGAGGGGGTGTGAAAGATCAGCCCTGAGAAAAGAGCTGCAGGAATGCAGCAAACTGCTCCAAAGCCTCAACCCAGGAAGAAAGACAATGCAATTTGCCATCAAGAAAAGCCCAATAGACCAATAAATTACCCATGTGCAAAGGGATTAGATCAGGTTTCAGTTGCACTGAAGTGGGGGGAGGACCGGCAGGAGGGAACTGAAGGAGAAAAATAAACCTGACTCTCTTAAAGAGCTGGGGCTCGTATTTTCAAGGGTGTGCGTGGGGAGGCTGGCTCGGAGGGGCCACCTTCCACGCTGGGGCCGGGGTTATGTGCTCATTTCCACCGGCAAAAGCAGCAGATGCATTAAATCCAGGCAAAGGCCCTACTTTGTGTACGATAAAGTAACTCTAGATCTACCACAGAGCGCACCTCAAACCACGCAGCTTCCTTTAACCCAGTCCTCGTCTTGCTCAAGAGGACGCTGGGGAAAGGAGAAACCAGTTCCTTGAAGTCAGAAGGACACAGAAGGATTTTTCTCATTTCAGCCCGTGTCAGTCGCTAAAGCGTCCGGAGGACCTGCCATGGCCAATTCCTTTCTGTCCTCAGTGCCGAGTTCACGGCCCCCCATCTCTCCTCCGCAGGCATCGCAGAGACGGGGGGCGAGTACAGGCAGGAAAGCAGCAGAGTCGATGTCCTCAGCAGCTACGGCACAAACTGCTGCACGCTGCCCAAGGAGCCCTCGATCGCTCCTGTCACTTAGTCAGCTCTTTTGGCTCCAGCCTCAGCTTACGGCTGATCCGGCATGCTCCGTGCCAGCCCGGGCAGCTCTCCCCAGCCCCCAGCCAGCACTGCTCCTCCAGGCTCACCTCGGCACCATGGGCAGGGAGAAGGGCGAGCAGCCACCATCCGACAGGGCACCAACCCTGGAGCTGCCAGCCAGGGCCGTGCTGCTCTGAGAACTACCAGCAAACCTTGGGGAGTTCAGGCATGATGGGCTGAGAGGGGGAACCAGCGCAACAGACAGTGCAGCAATGGAGTCACAGACGTGGTTCTTGAATGTTCCTCCTGGGATTTGGGCCTCGGCGCTGCCTTTGCTGCAGCTGCTGGGCTTCTGCCTGCTCAGAGGAAGCACTGCCAGTGGGTGGTTCAGGAGACGCAGGTTTTGCTCCTCCACGAGCTGGTGGACGGAGGATGCACAGGGAGGGAAGTGACAGGGCAGTGATCTCCTCTGACTCTTCATCTGCAGGATGGCACTAACAAAGCCGGCTTTCCAGCACAGTGCGCTGCAGGCTGGGAAGCTATCCTGGAGCTGCACAGCTAACTTTCCCCGTTGGGAGAGCACCTGACACTTTCACCAACAGCTCCCAAGAGCTGGCAAATCTCCTCAAGCAAATGGTCCGGTTTAGAGATGAGGACACTGAAGGATGTTAAGGCTTTCACCCAAGATGAGCACCTTGGGAAGAATTTGCACTTTCATGCCTTGCATGAAGCATCACCCTCACTTTCCTCCTCAGCCACCGCCACTCACGTCCCCATTGCTCTGGAGCAGCAGTCCCTGGGTAAGGTCACCGCTGCCAGCCATCCCCACCGCCGAGTGTTTCAGGTTTCCAGCAGACATCACTCTCCCCACGCCAAAGCTGTTTTCCCAGGGTGCCTTTGAAGGCAGCGCTGCCACCCACCAGTGCCCGGGGGCCCCCCAGGTGTGGCAGCGGGTCCCTCGCCTCCTCCCCCTCGCCCCGGCCGAGGCAGGGCTGGCAGTGAAACACTTTCTGCTCACAGGTGTGGATTCCCTCTAGGAATAATCAGCCCTGCTGTGCTCTTGTGAAATTTCAACCCTTCAAACGCAGAGGTAAATGAGATACAAAACGAGGAGATGGAGAGAAGCCCGGAGCACATAAATCTGGATGAGGCAAATTTATACAATTAGATGTCTGCCAAAAAATTGCAGCATCTCAATCGGAGGCGTTGGCTTGCACAGGGTGTGGGGTGGCAGCAACCCCACAAGCCCATCAAGACACCTGACTGATGCTGGAGTCCCACCTGGGGATGCAGGGGACCTTGTGGATCCCTTCCTGCAGTCTGGGCTCCCACCCAGCACCAGACTCCCTCCCCATTGTTCATACCCCATGGAAACCACAGTATCTCTGCTTATATTGCACAGCCACAGACTTTCAGAGATTTATTTTTAAATGCTGCCTCTCCTGGACCTAGGTTTTAAGACAAACAAAAGTAATTTTCTAACTGGAACCCAGTCCCCCAGTCCCACTGTTACCCCACTTGAATGCCAGCACAACGATGCTTTCTCATCACCATGGGCTGGTGAAGTTCGGAGTCATGTCCTGCCACATGCCCTTGTCATCTCAGAAAGGGCCAGCTGCAGTGTGTCACACAGCAAGAGAAAAAGGTAGCTTGTCCAAAACCCAAAATGCCATAGATCATTACTAAGGCCCTGGGGACCAAAGTCAACAGCTGTCCAGGAAGGAGAGGAAACCAAGGGAGGAGAAAATTCTTTGGCCTCAAGTGAAGCTTGCTCTCTGCCTGACCCATAAAACCTGTATGTCAGGGACAGCTCTGCTTGCTGGGAACTGAATGGCAAAACACTTCTGGAGGCTCATGCAGTGCAAAGCGGGACCTGACACCCTTCTGAAGGACCTGCTGTCCCTGCAGCTGTGGGGACATGAGACCCTGGCCACCCCACACACCACGGCCAGGCAGTCAGACAGAGTGGCTCAGTCTGCGCCTACCAGGGCTGCGTGTGTGTTGGAGCCAGCTTGTTCTCTGCAGTGAGAGCCTGATGACTTCATCAAGGGGATGGCATCTGGTTTTGCAGTTGGCTATAATTCAATTCTCCCCCTTGCTGCAGGAATTTCAGCTGGTGGAGCAGTGATTTACTCAGCCGGGGCTGCACTTGAGTGCAAAGCAATCTTGAGGCTACAGTCGAACGCACTGTTATTTTGAGAGCTCACAGACAAGGGAATAAATATCCTCTTTTCATCCCAGTAGCTGCCAAGTGCAGGCTACAGAGCTTTTTAAAGGCATTTAGGAGCTCTCCTCTTAACAAGTGCACTCTGGATGCTGTGCATGGTCAGGCAGGAAGGACCCTGCCTGCACAGCTCACTCCTGACCAGTGGCACCAGGATGGGATTTGCAAGGACAGCCAGACACAGGCCAGGGCACCCTTACCTGCCCACCACATCTGCATCTCCAATCAACCCCCATCCTGCCCAAAACCCCTTCCCCATCACCCCAGCACACATCACTCCTGGATTCCAGCAGCCCTGAGCTTACCCCAGCCCCCTTCAAACCACCTGGGATCCTGAGGCTCTTTTGGTCCTGGGTTCCTACATTCCCCCTTACTCCAAGTCTAGTATCTGCTCCAACAGGAAAAGCAAATCAGACCAAATCAAACTCATCCAGATGGATCAAAAGCCCTCATCCTTGACCTCTTCTGCTGTCTCACCAACACTTACCCCTTGGGAGCAGTAGGGCTTGGCTGTGGCATCCCCTGAAGGACTGACGGGCTGAGGAAGGGCTTGCTTGGGCCACACACTGCCATGCCAGAACTTATGGATGCTTTATGGAATGTGCCCATCAGGGAGCCAGAGGAGAGACCACAAAACTCATTGTCACTGGGGCCACAGCTTGGCTCTCCAGGGAGAGCAGGTCAGGGCAGAGCCCATAAAGAGCCCCCAGGTCAGGAAGTTTTTATGGTTGCCCAGCCCTGTAAGCACTTTCATGTGCACATCTGACTCAGCACAGCTGTCCAGGCCACAGAGAAGGAAACCTCCACTGCTCCCATGATAAACCCAAAGTCACTCAACACTGCCTTGTCCCCAGTAACCAAGGGCCAGGAATTCCACTATTTTCTGTGGAAAAAAAACCAACATATCCACCCCATCTACATTAAAAACAAGGCGCCTCCTTCCAGCCCCACAACGTGCCTTGCTGGCAATGGCAGAGAACTCCCTGTTCCAAGTACAAGACCAGCTCCAAGCTTACAACAAAACAGGGAAGCCAGAATATTTCCAGGTTTACGTTTGAATCCCTCCCTTCTTCTCTGCCCTGACAACATCCCGCACAGACACATTCCTCCCCTGCCTCCACCTTCCCTGGGATGGGCTCCCTGTTCACAGCACTGTGGGGGTTATTTTAGCCCCCCGTCTCAGTTTTGGATTAATGCTGCCATCACCTCCCTGCTGCTGAGAGAAAAGCTATTTATTGACTACTCTGATACACCTCCAATAGGTTTGGATCCTTATCTGGAATCCACTGTGCTGCCTGGATGGACCAGGAACAGAAAACTCCTAATTTTTATGGAGGCAGGAGTGTATTACAGCCAAAACAGCCAAAGATGGAAAAAAACAGGGAAAGCCAAAGCAAACCTGAGCCTGCCACACCTGGGGCAAAAACACCCAGGGCCAGATTTTGGAAGTACAAAAAGATTTGCAAGAAAACTAAGCACAGCCTGTACTGGGAGACACAGGTTTGGTTCACCCACATCAGGGTCTCAGCTGGGAGAGCACCCATGAGCATCCAACACTGGGACTTGGCACAAGCTCCAAGGAGAATTTCTGCCAAGGAAACCGAGCAGTGCTCTGCCCTGCCCAGAGCTCCTTCCCCAGCTGCCCCACGGTCACCCTGACCCACGGCCAAAGGACTCAGCCCAAGGGCACTGGATGGTGGGGGCTGCCCAGGAGGCAGCAGGGTGAAGCCACCGGTGCAAAAGCAGCACAAGAGGGAATCCAGCCCGGGCTGTGAGCGTAGGGGGGTTAAGCAAGTAAATAAATAGGGCAGGACTCTGATCTGACACGCCGAGCACCCGCTTGGGCAGCCTCCAGCAGCCCTGCTCACCTGGGGCTCCCAGGAGGGGTGCGAAGCCTCCTTGATGCTGGGAACCCACAAATTCCCAAGAAGCACCGGGAAAAAGGATATGGCAGGGAATAAATCCCCCCTTTTCCTACCTTCCCACCCACAAAGCTTTCCAAAAAGCCCCCAGCCTGCTGCCAGCCCAGGGCATGGGGAGCCCTGTCTCCGCCTGCGCCCCGCTCCCGCGGGCTCTGGATCGCCTCGTTCTGCCAGTTCCTTGCACCTTATTTGACTGCTGAAGGGAGAATCAAACAAAGCAGCCAGCCAGATCTCCTATCAAGTTCTTTCTTGCACCGTAAATCTCACAGCCTCGATGCTTTGCAACTCCGAAAAGGGCGTCAAGCAACACATATGGGAGCAGCTCCAGAGTTTCCAGAAAAAAAAACAACAGGGGGTTCAGCTTCCAGCCTGCTGGGAAGTCCCATGGGAAAAGTGGGGTCCAGAGAGACACCTCAGTGCTAAGGGCAGCGCTGAAAAGGTTTTCCTGGAAAAGGGCGAAGAGGGCAAAGATGGGAGGAAGGGCGTAAAGCACTTATTTATTTATTTCCTGCATGTGTGTGCAAGACTACTTCACCTACGGTTATGCAAAAGAAAGGCAGAGGAGATTTAAAAATTAATAAATTAAAATTTTTTAAAAAGAGTTTTACTAAACTAAGATGATAGATAGGGACATTTAAGCCTTAGAGCGTTTCTTTCTCCCTCCTGCTTTCTCTCCATTTTTCCCCCCTTGCAAGTGAGGGGGGAAAAAAAAAAAAAAAAAAAAAAAGAGGTAAAGAAACTGGAGAGTTTTGGAAGGAACAAATCCGCCTCTGTGGACTGGGTTTCCCCTCCCCCAACAAAAACAAGCACTCAGGGCTTGAAGGAATTTGCAGGCAGAGATCTGCCAAAAACATTGTGAAAAACTATGGGGGATTCATTGGAAACAGATGGCGTTTTCAGCTGTAATTCTAAAATTCTCCCCTTTTCTGACACAATACAAACATCGGGGCCGGGGGCGGCGGGGGGGGCCGAGCCCCGCGGCGGGTGCGAGCGGCCGGCCCGGGGGTGCCGATGCTCGCGGGACCATTTGGTTGCCATCCATCCCTCGGACAGCACAACAGCTCCATGCCCAGCCAGGGCAAGGTTTCCAAGCAAACGAAGGTGCTGAGCCCCCCCCCCCACACACACACACCCCCCGAGAGCGGCGGGGCCGTGAGGGAGAAGGGGCGGCCGCCCGGAGCGCCCGCGCATCCCCCGCCCGCCCAGGTGCGCCCCGCGCCCGCGCTCCCCGCGCCGGGGCCGTGCGGCCCCCGGACCCCCCGCACTCCCCAAATCACACCGCAATGACCCCCCCCGAGCCCCTCCGCCACCCTCCCCGGCTCTGCCCTCCGCCGGGCATCGCAGCGCGGATCCCCCCCCCCCCACCGCTCTCACGGCAGAAATTTAGGATGGGGGCGTTCATGTGTGGTTCCCCCCCACCACCAGTGTCCGCCCTGCCTTTGGCGGCACCCGGGAAGGGAAGGACAAGGTAACCTGGCGCTGTCAGGAACACCTCCCGGCTGCCTTCGCCGCTTTGATTTCCACCATCTCCTTCCTTGTGAGATGAGGAGCGGGGAGACAAAGAAGATGAGGTCAAGGAGAAACACCCACAGCAACTGCTCGGGGGACGGGGAATTGGGGGTGCACGCACCAAAACTGAGCCCCACTTGCTTATTTTAAACATGTGGCAAACTGCTGCGAGGAGAGGGAGAGAGAAAGAGGCCCATGGATAGGGGAACGGGGGCGGCGATCCAAGGGCTGCCAGAAACACAAGGAAAAAGTCTGCAAAATAAAGAGGCTGTTCCTTACCTGAAGGGAAGATGCAGAGAAAGACAGGGAGGATTTGGAAAAGTCCCAGGGCTGTGGATCCTGCCCCTCTCCCCATACCCATCCATCCAGCTCGAGCTTTAACCACTATCCTCTCCCTGGAAGAAGAGTTCAAAAAGGAGGAGGAGGAAAAAAAAAAAAAAAAAAAAAAAAAAAAAAAAAGGAGAAGGGAAGAGAGGAAGAGGGGGGGAAAAAAAAGGGAAAATAAATCAATCGAAGGAACTTGGGGGGAAAAAAAATGAAATCAAAAGCCCCACATGGCTCCGCAGAGCGCGGCAGGCACGGGCGGCCCCAGCTCCGGGCTCTGCGCTGAGAGATTACACAGACTTTTTCTCCTTCTCCTCCTCCTCTCCGTCCCCTCCCATTACAAGCCAGCCCCAACCATCAATCATCCCGCTGCCTCCCAATGCCTGCATCCTCCTCTGCGCCTCCTCCTCCGGGCGCGCCCGCCTCCCCGGCCATGCTGCGGGAAGGGGCGGGAGCGGCGCGGCCATGGGAGCCCGGCGGGGACGGAGCGCGGAGAAGGAGCCGGGCAGAGCCAGGCCGGGCGCTTGTAGCTGCGGATGGAGCCACTAAACTCTCCCGTGCCCCGGGGCAAGGGGGTCTTCCCACGGAGGATGGGAAATGGGAAGGGCTCTTGATGCCTGCTTGCCTTACTCATTAGAGCTCGGTGGTAGTTTTGGGAGGGGGAGTTTCTCCCACCCCATCGGGACTCAACCCCACCGTGCTTTCCCTGCCCCTCTCCTATGGGCCTACCAAGAGCGCTTTGCATCGCTCCAAAAAAAAAAAAAAAAAAAGGCAATTTGGGGTAAAGGGGCTGTCGTACAGCAGAGGAGGGAAAGTGAGGCTGGGAGGCTTCAGGCACCTGGTGCGGGGTAGGGGTTGTGACAGCGACACTGAGGTCTCCAGCTCGCTGGGGGATGGTGTCTCCTCCAGCACATGGAGCTCCTCCATGTCTTCCCAGCCTTGGCACCATGGTAGGTGAGAGTTTCACAACAGTTCCAGGTCATTCACCTGCACCAGTGCTGGCACTGGTATCAGTGAAGTAACCCCAGGTGACTCAGAAACAGAAAGTCTCATTCATAGATCCTTATCATTACCCTGGCACTCCTTACAGAGGGGCATGGCTATCTGGTACCCCAAGTCTAGCTGCCAGTCCACCAAGGACTGGTGGAGATTACTAACAAGACCTACACTCTCAGGACCTCCACCACTGCCTCTTCTGTGCCCCCAGCCCACATACAAACTTGGATGTTCAGCTTTCACTGGGGGAAAAGTCTCACCAGTGAGACCAGGGTCTCACTTTTAAGCCTCCCTCAGAGACCCTCTGTGCAGTCTCAGGCAGACACCAACCCTGGGAGAACCCTGCCTGCTCACAGACCATCAGATGGAGCAGCAGCTTGGATGCGTTTTCCTGCTGGGTTTCAAGATCCTGCTCTTTTCTTCCTCCTGCAATGCTACAGCGTGTGGAGGTGAGCAGATTGGATCTGCATCCTCACCATTCCAGGGGTCTGTACCACCCATGAGAGGGCTAGGCCAGGAGGAAGACATCCGCTTAGCTTGGATCTCTTAAAAATTTTCCTTGAGGGATGTTTTAGCCACAGTGAACTAACACCACTTCTGAATGAGGGTGCCCATGGGTGTAGGCTTTAATAACTTCCCTGTTTTGGATCATTAGCTCTCCTTTGATGGCATGTCCCTTGCCATCTTGATGTTTCATCTCATTTCTTTTGGATTTCTTATGCACAGAATAAAAGGATGCTGGCTGTTTTATACTGCCCTTCTCCCAACTCTGTAACACCATGCATCTTTCCTCCTGCAGGTTGGTATAGACTGGGATACTCCTTGACATTTCTTCTAATTATACTTGGAAACCTCCTCTTATAGCTCATAAACATCCTTCAGGATGCTTTTTTGAGTGACCGTGGCTTAAAGTCTCCAACAAGAGTTTGTGATCTCTTCCCTGCCACAGATTGAATCTGTGATCCAGGACAACAAATATCCCATAGAAAGAGGAAGAGGAGATGGGGATAAATACCCAAGAAGCAAAGATATCTTTTAACACCTATCTATTTCTCCATGAGGGGAGTGAGCCCCTATGCCTCCAGATGAAGGAGGAGCTTCTCTGGGGCTTTATCCAGGCTGCAACAGGAATTAAAACACTGCAGCTTTTCCATCTGGGACCCAGATGGGATCCAAAAATCCTGTGGCCTTTCCTGCCTAATGGAATATCTGTCTTGGTCCTGCTGGTCCTAGAGCTGCACCCAGACAGTGTCCACTGAAGTCAGAGGGAGCTCTGTGTGCAGAGGAGCTGCCAGAGTGGGCAGAGCTGGGCAGGAGATGAAAGCTGGCAGACCGGATCCAGACCTGTAGCAGAGGCAGTGTGGGAGGAACGCCGACTCGAAGCACCTCTTTGTGGGGGATGTCAAACAGGGGCAAATATGTCCAAACCCTGCCAGCTGCTCCTACCACCCAAGAAGAAATGCCTGCTGATGGGATGTGTAGGCAGCTGGAGCTGGAAGGGGCCTGGGGGGAGGAGAGAGGGTCTGTGAGCTGGGGAGAGCCCAGGGAAGCAGGGGGGGAGACCCAGGGGATGGAGTTCCAGACCTCAAATCCCTTCCTCCTGCCCCCACCCTCTCGTCTTGCAATGCAACTTTTGCTTTTATTTCAAAATGAAAAACATAATTTCTGCTGTTATCCTGACTGATGACATTTAACATGATCTGTTTAACTAAAAAAAAAAAAAAAAAAAAAAAAAAAAAAAAACTGTCTGAATTACGAACTTTTAAAACCCAGCTGTTAAATAGCTGCTGCTAGGCTGCTTTGATGGTTTGACCTAAAGCACCACTTTGGTATTGCCCTTTTGGGGCAGGCTGACACATTGCAACGATAGCCAGGAATCCAGTCTGAGGCATTATAGTTAAAATAAGACCCTTGATGGAAATTCTGCCTTTGGTGTAGGGAAAACTGTGCTGCCATAAAGCAACGGTCGGATGCCCCTGGCTCCAGTTTGTAAAAATTTCTCCTTGATTTTGCTCCGTTGCATCATGCATTGCAAATGGGATTGCTGTTCTTGGCATCCATCAAAGCAGCGGATTTCGCTGGAGAAAACAACAGATGTGTCCAAACCATAACTTCAGGGAGGAAAAGGCTCCAAATAAGGTGTGTTTCTGAAATCCTGCTCCCCCTTACACGTTTTTGAAATAAACTTCATCTTTCTGTTTAGCTGAATCTAAGATCTGGACTTTAAATTGCCTACTGAACCAGAGGCTGTGTGAAATTCGGATCTCTGCCCTGCTTAATGTGGATATCTAGGCTTGGAAATGTGGAATGACAGCTTTTCCCCCGATTTCTTTCCTTCTCAAAGCCCATCCAGGACTCCCTGTTCAGGCAGCATTGAGCCCGATGCTCCTTGCAAACAGAATGTGGGAAACCACCCACCACTGAAATGCAACCACGGCAGCGGCTCTGCTCCGGGGCACAGGCACCTCCGTGGTCATCTGCATCTCGATTGCAGTGTTTGGTGTCACTGTGGAGGGGTGACACACAAATCACAGCCGTCTCCGAGGTGTTTGCAGGATGCTGGAGGAGTCACAGTTCCCATGGGACGCTCAGCCGGGATGGCTGGGCTGAACTTTCCTTTTCTCTGCCCTGTGTGGCTGTGGGCTTCGGTGGGACTGAGTGAATGTGGCTGATTTGAACCCAGAGCTTTGCAGATGAGGGCTCCCCTTACAGCCTCCCTAATGGAATCATTCACTACCTGTAATTACATGGCTAAAATAGTAAACATGGGTATTTCTGAGGGCTGCAACTGGTAGTTAGAGGAAGGGATGTCGGGGCTCCTGGTCTTCTCCTGACTCTCCCATGAACTTTCTGTGTGGCCACTTTTCACACCGCTATCTCCACACTCGTGCCTTTGCCTGCTCTGCCTCAGGACACGGTGTTCAACTCGTTGCCTGTCTGGGATAAGCCATAATCACTCCTGTAGGAAGCTAATCCTGAAATGTTCTGCAGGGACATGTGTGTGTTTGGGGTGAGCAGCGAAAAGTAAGCTGCTCCTTAAAGGAGGAAGAAAGGAAGTGTGGAATAAAACCCCGCAAGTTGTTGTCTGGAGAGGTTTGACAACTGATTCCAAAATGTTCGTGGAAATAAAAGCAAACACTTGTGCACTGAACAATTCCCTTACTAAAGAAAAAAAACTCCTCTGAATAAGAACCAAAAATACCCAAATATCTTTATGCAGTAACAGCCACCTCTGATATCTGCAATTAATTTTAAAGACCTTCCGTTTACTCATAATTCCATTTTTTATCATTTTACAGTTTCCCTGATTGACCAAGAAGACACTATCCCTGAGCTGTGGACCCAAGGCTGCAGAATATGCATCTAAACCCCCTCCCCTACCAATGTTTCCTTGCAGATAGAGCAGGAAAATGTCCCCCCAAGATCCCCTTAGTGCCCTGCACTGAACTTTGGCGTTAACTGGACAGGGCAGGCAGAAGGGATGGCACAGACCTGGGCTTTGAAGAGCGACCCACTCCTGCATAATAAAGTGCAGAGAGGAGTTTGTTGATTTATCTAAATCCTCCTTCCTACAGCTGCCCCTGTGAACATCAGCCTCACCAACCTGGCTGTGTAACAAGAGGCCAGTTGTGAAAGGTGGAAGAAAATACAGCTTTGTGCCGCCAGTAAACGAAATGTAAGAACTCTTTGCTGACCTGCATCTTTGCATCTGCAGATTAACTGATTATCAGCAGCCCCCACTGAAGTCACAGTGGGTAATCTTCTCTCAAATTGCCTGCTCCAAACCCACAGCCATAAAAATCACCTCTAAATACTGAAAAACAGTCAGGCTGCACAAGGGGAAGATGGGCTGGTGGAAAACTTCCAGTCTTACCCATGACAGAAAGCAAAACAGGCAGAGATATTTTAAAGCAATTAGAATTCATCACATAAAGTTTTTTTTGTTTTGTTTTGTTTTGTTTTTTTTTTTTTAAATTGTAACATTCATTTCTGTCTCTCCTTTTCCCTTGCTTGCAAAGCCCTGGGGGGGTGAGGCCTAATTCCTACACATGGGAGTCTGTAACCATCCCTTGTTCAGCAGCGTTTGGAGGGCTGGCTGGAATTCACCATCTGTATATCTAATTCTCTGCAGGGAGCTGGTCTTCCTGGCCCAGTCTCTTCTTTGGGGTAGATACCAAGCAGTATCTCTGTAGTGTATCTTCTTCGCATTTGGGCTTCCCTCTAAGCAAAAATAGAAGATGGGCTGGGAGGTTCCCAAGAGCAAGTTCAAATGGCCAAATGTCAGCTCAGCAGAAAAGATGGATAAGTCTGAACTGCCAAAAAGTGACCAGAATCATAGAATCACAGAATGGTTGGAGTTGGAAGGGGCCTTAAAGATCATCTAGTTCTGATCCCCCTGCCATGGGCAGGGACACCGGAACAATTGCAGAGAACTGGGTGTTTATCAGCAAAGAGAGAAGCCAGTCTGTGTGATGGGACAGTCTTTCTCTGGTGCTTTTAAAAGCTCCTGACATCTCGAGAAAGCGCAAACATAGCTCACTAATTCCCCTCCTCTGACTGACAGGTCAGCTAAGGACATCTCCTCCATCCTATTTAAAGGTGGGAGATGGCATCGAGTGTTTTCAAATCTACATCTGCAGCCCTTTGAGCAAGGGGTGTTTGAAGGATCCTCTGGAAAAAGCTCTGTGAAACCCAATCACCTTCCCCAGGTCTCCTTCTGTCAATTCCTGACAGCAGTGGCCAGAAATGCAACCCAACACAGGATGCCTTTCCTGTGTTCTCAGTTGTGAAACACTGAGTGACAGTGACCTCAGCTGATTTAAAACTCCGTCCTGAATATCTGAGAAAGAGAAATTCCTTCTTATGGGGGAAAAAGCCCCAAATGCAAACAACTTTAATCCAGCACTTCTGTGGGCAAAAAAAAATGGGAGTTTTTGTGGAGGGGAAGCATCTTGGAGCTGGCACCAGGAGTCCTCCCAGGTGTGCCTAGCTCGGGGCTGGGCTGGGCTAGGGTTGGGCTGGGATTAAGGCTGGGGCTGGGACTAGAGCAGGGTTGGAGCTGAGCTGGGACTAGGGTGAACTGGGCTGGTACTGGGCTGGACTGGGGCTACGGCCCCACTGGGTGGTGCTGTTATCCCTGCGCCGCCTGCAAAAGTATCCAGTTTATAAAATAAATGCAATCCAACGCCGCCTTAAACCACATGACATAACAGCAGCCTGCGAGCTCCCATTAAAATCTCAATTTGGGGAAATTGATTCTACCTCTGAGCAATTGCGATGCAATTACTCCAACAGGCAGCAATCAAGAATCACATCAAAACAACACCAAACTTTCATCTCCTGCCTCGCAACCACCACCACAACAAAAAGCACCTGTCTTGCAAACGCAGCCCGGTTTCCATAAATATATGTAATTTTTAGGAAGGGCAACGTGCATGTCCCAGAGCGGAAGCTTGGATAGGGGCAGCTCTGGCTGGTGCGTCTGAGCTGTCCTGTCCGGGGCTATATTCTGTCCCCCCATCTCCTGGAAGAGTTTTTGGCTATTTACGGACCCAGGACATCAGGAACGAAGTCGCTGCCCCTGCCGTGCCACGCTCCAGCTGCCCATCCTTTCCCTGCGCACAGATGTGCACATCCCAGCCATGTTCCACATCTGTCCAGCTGTCACCCCCCGCCTTCCTTCCTTCCTTCCTTCCCTCGGAGCTCCTAAACCCCAGAAGCACTTTGCGACCAGGGGAGTTCAGGGAAAGCTTTGTGTCCCCGCTCCGGTATCGATAACCGCGATCAGCCCCGGGATGAGCTATCCAAGGAAAAGGGGGAAATACTGGGGAGGATGTTTACAGTTCTCATCAGTGGTCTGCAAGGAATTACTCGACTGACTTAGCGCAGCAGGGAGCAGCTTTAGTGGCAACCATCAGAAGGGAGGATAAATGAATAACCTCATGCATGCCAGCTAGCGCCGAGCCGGGCAGGGAGCGCTGGGCAGGGGAAGAATCGAGGTTCCTTATAAAAACGGGGAGGGTGGGGGGAACCAGGAGGAGACCGAGAGCCTCAACAGGTCCGGAGGAGGAAGGGCCATGCAGGGAGCAGGGGGACATGCGGCCGGGGGGGCCCCCAGCCCCCCGCCCCGCTTACCTTGGCGGCCGCATCAGCCTCTCCAGCCCCGCGGGGGTCGGTGCAGGCAGCGGCGGCTTTTATATATATAAATATATATATATATTTTATTTTTTTTTCCCAGGAGGGGTAAATGAAACAAAACAAAACAAACAAAACTAAATAAAATAAAAGAAAACCCAGACAAAATAAAATAGTAAAAGCCCCCAAGGGTCGAAGTGGGGGTGGCGGGGGGATGGAGGCCGAGGGGCGCGGGCAGCCCCCCGCCCTGCGGGCAGCCCCGGCGGGGTGCAGGCGGCCTCGCTCAGCGGGACGCGGGGAGCCGCATCGCCCTCCCGGAGCATGTGAGAGGCAGCGGAGGAGATAGAGCCAGATAGGGAGGTCCCCTCCCTCTTCCCTCCTTCTCTTCTCCCTCCTCCCTCCTTCCCTCCGCGCACACTGAGCAGCGCCGTTCGCAAGGAGCGGCGGAGGGAGGGAGGGAGGGAGGGAGCCAGGGAGGCGCAGCCCCGGCCCCGCGGAGGGGGCTGGGGGGTCTCCGCTGCAACACCCCGACCCCCAGCACCCCCTCTCCGCCTGCAGGCAGGCAGGGCTGGGGGACGTGGAGGAGGATTTCAGGGTTTTCCGGGAGAGGTGGGGATGCTCCACCTGCAGCAGGAGGGGATGAAGGGGAAGTGGGGTTTGGGGGGCACCCCCGTCTCCAGCCCCTGGGGTGTGTGTAGGTGCAGAGACCATTGATGGGGGATTGTGACTAAGAGTGGACTGGGGGCGGGAGGAGGATCCTCGCTAGAGGATCGGTAGGTGCTGGAGAAGGAATGGAGACCCCAGGCTGCTCTAAGAGCCCCCTCAGTGTAGTCGCCCACCCCAGATGCCCCAGCAGCCAGCATTGCCGAGGGCTGGGCAGTGTGGCAGCTCACCCCCAGGTCTCCCCACCCCTCCTGGGATCAGCACCCATCTCCGAGAGAGGCCTGTGGGGGCTGTTTTTGGCATGCACGGGTACCGAGGCGATGGGAAAGCTCTGAGTGCTGGGCTGTGCCAACCAAAGTGTCAGACACACAATTAATTACTGCAGCCCCAGAGCCACAAACACTAAATATGCTGTCGCCGTAGTGCGCGGATAATAGCAACCCTTTGCAAAGTGTTTCTCCCTTTTCTCCTCTGTGTGCAGGAGACAGCACTGCAGAGAGCACACATCAGCTTTCCACTGCTTGATTAAGTCAGCAATGAAGGCAAAATGTGCCTGTACAGCTCAGGCTTAAGGAGGGATTTGAGTGTGTGTAAGGTACAAATTAGAAAATGGATCACAACAAATCTAAACAGCCCTGCTACAGAAACCTTGCCATCAAAGAGGGCTTTCTCTTAAATGTGGACACAGTGAGTGTATATTCCTGACAAAGGAACAACGTGTTTGGGGATGAGTTATTAAAGCGGGAACAGAGAGAAGACTGGGGAAAGCCTGATGTATACCAGATAAGTTATCAGCTATAGAAGGAACGGCTTCCTTCCGTAATAATTATTTGCAAATCAGTCCTTAGTTCTGGATACTGTGGTGTCTGGACCCCACAGCAGAGACAGAGCAGCTTCTGTCAGGCTTGGGATGATGCACAGACAGGAAACCAGGCACAGACCCTGGCTGGGAGAAGGTAAACTGCTTGTTCAGAGGAGCCCAAGTGAATGAAGCAGACAAAGAGGAGGGGGGAGAAGTGATGGCAAACCCGGACTTTCCTGCAGGTGTGCACAGTGGGTGGGGCGCGAGTCGCAGGCTGTAAAATTCTGTACAGTGGAGTGTTACTAATCCCAGCTCTTGGGGACTGTGCCCCTGCTGGCCGGGGAGGCATTGCCACCACAACCACAGCAGCCTCGGCTGTGCTGGGGAAGGGTTTCCCTGAGAAGACAAAGCACAGGATGGAAGAATGCTAATGCACAGGGCACTGAGGTGCCTTGGTAACAGCAGCAGAGCATTGCGGCGGCAGCAAGTTGGTGCTGAGCCCGGTCCCTGTTGGGAACCAGGAGCCCTGAAGAGGGGAGGCTCCAGCAAAACACAGCTGCATTCGTGGGAACTCTCAGAAGTCTCCGCTGGCCACTTCCCCCAGCTCTTATCAGCGTGCCTGTTAATCTCTGGCATCACAACAGGAGTTGGCACCTCCAGTTCCAGGTGCAAGGTGCGTGTCTTTGACCTTGCCATTTCCTCCATAAACACCCTGCAAGGCGTAGGAGCAACAACGGCCCTCCATGGGCACCTTGGTGAGCTTCACCCCCGTGGTGAGAGCAGCACCCAGCCAGCAGGGCACTGGTGGGGATGACTGTGGGTCCTGGGGCAAGAGAAGGACTCCTTGGAGGGAGACTCCAAGAGTAATGATGTAAATTTGGTCTCCATGTGTAAAGTACAGCCAGGTTAAAATTAAATTCAGCATATTCAGATTTCTCTTTTCTTAGCTTGTTTGGTGAATCCCCAGCTTAGTGCTTGTGACCAGTTTCTTAGTGCTGGAGATGAATTTGCCATTCTGCCTATGCAGGGACCTTCCTGGCCACAAACCAAACAAAGCAAATAGTGCCAGTAGAGTTTGTCCTTCCAGATATGATAAAGACAGCACAAGTGAACAGGCAGTTAAAGGAGGAGCTTGGCCATGGGAAAAGAGGAACAGTAGCACGAGACCCATTATCAGGAGGCAGGTGGCTGTCCTGAGAAGCAGGAGGGCTCAGGTGACCAGGAGAATATTGATGGGTTGGGACATGCTGTAGAATCATAGAATAATTTGGGCTGGAAGGGACCTTAAAGATCATCCAATTCCAGTCCCCCTGCCATGGGATATGTGGCAGAGATCATAGCTCACTGATGCTGATGGAAATCGTCTTCAAGAGTTTGTGGGCATCACCAGGCTGACATGCAGGTGCAACCGAGAGCGTGAGACACACGAGCTTTTCACCTGCCATTTCCATCCATGCATGAGGATTGCTAAACCTATTATTTTGAAGGCATTTTCCATGCTGCAGCTATCTTCCTTGACCTCTAAAAGATCTGGCTGATCCTGATCTCGAGATGAAAGATTGCCACCTCATGGGCTGTGAACACCCGTCTGTGAGATTAGGCCCTGAATTATTAATACAATCAATGACTACCTCTTTTCATCCCTGAAGAGGCACAAAGGAAAGCTACGGGGGCCCTGAAAGGGAGGGAGGATTCTCAAGAAGTCACCAGTGGAAACTGGTTTTCTTTGGGTGGAAACGCCTCCTGTGTCTGTTTTATTTTGGAGGCAGGAACAATGGCACTATTCAGGAGGTGACAACCCAGCTGTGTTGGTAAGGCTGATGGTGGCACTGGGAAACCTCCCATGGGGACTGTGTCCCCAAGGGAGGGCATCCTCCCTTCCAGCCCCTTTCCTGCATTCAGTGCATCATGGGCTGCACTAAAATAGGGGCCCAAAAAGCCTGAAGTGCAGAGCTAAAGCATGTGGAGCCACCGAAGAGAGGAGGGGCTAGGGAGCAGAGGGATGTGTTCATCTTTCCAGTGTCACAAAACACCTACACTCACAGGTAAGACCTGACCTGCAGACAGGTGACAGAGCCTGTGTTTTGTGGGGTGCGTGGTGGGGTTTCTTCACCATGGGAAGGATGTGGATATCACCAGACTGGAGTGAGGGATGGGCTGCAAGGCCATGCTTTTGCTGGCTGGAGCACAGTAACCTTCCCTCTCCCCTCTTCCCTATGGAGGCTTCAGTGTGGAAGTGTCGTGAGCATGTGCTGCTGGGTCTCTATCCTGATCTTTACACTTTTCCTTGGCTTGAGCCTGACTGACCAATTTGGGACATTTTGGTGACATTGGTTCCTTTCCCCTTTCCCTGTTGCATTTGTGAGGAAGGTACCATGGCCCTGTCCTCATCAAGGACCAGAGAAAACTCCCCAGCTCTGAGCCCCACATAGAAAAAGCTAGTTGGAAACAAAAAATAAAATACTATCTTCACTCCATTTTTCAAGAGGTTAAAAAAAAAATTTATTGTGCTAGTGAAGCTATTTTTTGTGGGTAGATAATGTAAAGCATTGCTTCAGTGCTGGCCAAAATGTCTGAGAAACATTTTTTCCCCTCCTTTGCATTAAAGTTCATATTAACATTGCAAATAAGATAAGAAAAGAAATGTTCAGTTACAATTATGTAGCGCTTTGTGATCACAAACAGATTCTGTAGTCCCTACTCAGGGGGTTTCAGAGCTGAATTTAGCTTATTTCAGAGTACAAAGTTGAGCTCAGCCAAGACTGCTTTCCTACTCTGTATGGTCCTCATCTGTGCTCTGGTCACACAAGGGACTCATGGCAAGCCAGGCTGCACAGCCAACAACATCTCACAGATGCATCAGCTGCCCTGGCTGGGGACCAAACCTCCTTTTTGCCTATGCAGCTATTTATTAATATTCTTCTACCTATTAGTTTTAAACTGATGCTTGCTTCAAGCATCAAAACCTGGTACTGGTTCAGTTGCAGCTGCTGATGGGCTCATTCCCAGAGATTTGAAACTCTTCACTGTGGCTGAAAGTGAGCATTTATGGGCTCTGACCTGGTCAGAGTTGTCCTCTCCTAAGAAGGGCCATAACCTATGGGCAAAGGCAGAATCCTGAGTAGGTGGAAATTTTCCTCCTCCCTCATCTATGCTTCTAAACTGTCTGACCTTAAAGCATTTGCAGCAGGCATGGGAGTAGTCCCTTGGGTTCAGCATGGCCATACTGTGTTTAAATTTAGGCATGAGTTGAAATACCTGACTGAGAGACTTGGAGTGACATTTACAGTAGAGCAACCCCAGGCACTTAATAGAGCAACACAATCCACAGTGAATGTGAAATTCAGTGCCAGGCTGTGCATGGATAAAGCTACAGAGACAGAGAGATGGACAGGAGTCAAGTGCATCAGGGCTTCTGGAGAGCAGTCCCAGCTGCTCATGGCTTCTGGTGTCATTCCTTGACTTTATGTCACAAGATGGAAAGAGCAGAGGATGGAAGGTCAGCAGCAAGAGGATGCCCTCTCCACAAAAATAGTCCTTTGCTGTGCTATAGAGCTCTACCTCTATTTCCAGGCAGCTGTTAGGGAAACATTTTTACATCATTATGTCTCCTAGAGCGATCCATGAAGAGTAGCTTAGGGAGGCATTAGGGTTTTATGTGAGTTTAGGCTGCAGTTTGCAAAAGTGCTTTGTTCCTAAAATGCTGATTAGGTTTGCTGCAGACACTGCTGCCTTAGAGGCAAGTCTGGCTAGAAGGTGAGTAAAAAGTCACCCTGCCAAGCAATTTGGAGAGCTTAGGCCTCCCCAGATAATTCAGATCCATCAGGTGACTCATGCAGGACACCCCCAGAAGAGCCTCCAGTTCAGAAGGCTGCATCTGGAGAGTGAGTGGTGAGGTAAAATTAAATTAGATTGAAAAGTTCAGCTATGGATTTTTTTTTAAATTTTTTTTTTTTTTTTTGAGAGATAGTGTTAACTTCAACATCAATCACTAGAAGTAAAGACTAATGAAAGTCTGAGCTCCAAAAAGCAGAGGAGCAACGTGGAGGGTCTCAATATTAGCAAAATAGCATGAAGATCCCAAAGAAGCATTAAATAATTACAAATGTCTGAAGGCACCTTAGACCTTCCTCCCTGTTTCAGGCTATGCATTGCAGGGACATTAGCCAAGCATCCCAAACCTTTCTGCCCCACCGTGCAGGGCTGATGTCCCCCCTCCCCAGTAGCAGCACCCTCCCCTGACTCGCTATCCCTCCCTGCTCTGCTCCAGCGCCTCCTCACCCGGGGAATACAAATTGGGCAGCACTGAAGCATATGGAGGAGAAGAATGCTCAGCTGTGAATTTCGGGGATGGGTATTATACAAACCCAGCCACCAGCACGTCACCTTTTCAAAGGCTTCAAATCCGCTACAAATTGCTTCTGAATGACAATGGGAATTTCTCGCCCTTCACAAAGCCCCCCGTATTAGCATCTTTATTGGAATAAACTAGCTAATTTCTGCAGTCGAGGGCTGGTCTGGAGAATCCGTAATTCTAATTAGATGGATATTCATCAGCACCCTGGTGCTTGCGGGGTGTCTGGTCCAGCGAGGGGCTGCCACCTGCCCAAGTGTGGATCAGACAAAGGGAAGAGGAGCGTTCAGTCCCTGGGGCCAGCAGCAAAGCAGGACATTGCAGGGACCGAGGGGTCCTTGTAATCCTCAATTTGTTCTTTGTGCAGTTTTTTAATTCCCAGGCACGGGGTGGGGAGCCTGTACTTGCAGGGATAATGATAAATCTGTGCCCTTCACTGTCCGTCAGGTCCCTGTATGGCAAATAAACCTACAGCTAACCAGGCTGACTGACTGTGGCCTGAGTGAAACACTTCAGGAGTAGAAGGAGGTTCAGTCAATCTGCCTGTCCGTCCTGAAAAACTGCATAAGAAACTGCATTTGTCATTAAAATCAGCATTTATCTTGGAGAATGGTTGTGGGGTTTCTCCAAACCAAAGGCTGATGCCTTGCAGTTGGCAGCGATGCACAGATTAAAATTCTTCTTTGTTGCTACCAATAGATTCCATAAAGAAAGGAAAAAGAGAAGAGATAAGCAAAAGTCCATAAATATAAATACCCCAAAACTAAACCTTGATGATTTTGCAGGGCGACAGAGCTTATTTCTCACTATGCACTGAAAATGTGAAAACTTGGGAGGGCTTTTCCTGGACACATGCTCCCTGGAGCACTAATTAATTGGGCATTCACAAGGCAGCACTGGCCTGGCTCAGAGCCAGGATGGCTCAGGATTGTCCCCACAAAAAATCCTGATCTATAACCCAGGTGCCAGCCATGCTGTAGTAATTGCAGGGTTATCAAGAGGGAGAATGAGTGATGTGCCTTCCTGCCTGTAGCAGGTATTTTTAATCTCTGATCTGTTTGGCCAGAATTGGCTCCAATCAGTTGCATTCAGTGGCTCTGTGTCAGCAGGGCATTATTTTCCCTTTGTTTTTTATGTTAAATTCTTGGATTTAACCCATGAGGCATGGCTGTTCAGGAGCACTGGAGTCTCTGCCACGGTGTCATTTGTGGGGGACAGATCCTTCAGATTTTATTCTCTTACAAGGTCAGGCTTGGTGGAGGAATGCTGAAAATTTCTCATCTCTGTGCTGAATAAACACAGCCTGAGGGCAAAGCAGGGCTAGTTTTGACACTGTCTGTCTAATTGTCAGAACAGTGAAGCCCCCCAGATGTGCAGCATCAGAGGCAAAGCTGGTGGCTCCAGAGCCCTCGTAACTGCTGTGCCACTCCCAGTGTGCTGTGGACCAGGCAAAGCAGCAAGCCCATGCCAGGGATAAATCTGTGCCAGAGGTGTATCCTGAGAGCAGCTCACTGCCCTTCACACAGGGCACCAAGCACCCAGTGACCCAGTGTGCAAACCCATTCCTTTCTCTGCCTTCCACCTCTCCGAGGGTTAATGGAAACAGGAGATGGGCTGCCGAAATGCCAGTAAACAAGGCTCAGCTGCTGAGGGGGAGAAGGTCAAAGGACAAAAATGAGAACAAGTCTGTGCTCAGCCCTGCGGCTGCTGCTGCCACCTGCCCTGGCCCCAGGATGGAAATTGCTGCTTGACTCTCCCTTCCTCCTGTTGAAGGTGTCATCCTTCATCCAGGCTCTATTTGTATTTCAGTGGATTTGCCAGACGCTTTCTTCACCCCCAGACCAGTGGCTGAGTGTCCCATGGATGTAAATTCTCATTCCGGGTTTTTCTGAGATGGAGCAGAAGTGTTCCTGCTGAGGAGGGGATTTGACCCAAGATGTGCAGAGCAGTGAGGTTTGCTTCCCATCACCCAAAAACTGCCAGGCCAGCCCCTTCCTGATGCAACACCTTACACAGGCAGATTGCAGAGCCTGAACCGTGGTGCTGCCTGCTTTGTGATTGGGGGTGAGCCTTGCTGCAGACTTATTTTATATTTGAGAATATTTTCCCCAGCCACTGATAGGCAGCCACTGCTGGGGTGGGATGTGGAAGCCTTGATATATAAACTTTCCTATCCCTTGCCAGTGCTCCTATCCCAAGTATCGGCCATCTTTCAGCAGTGCTCTGGTGATGGGATTAACATGCATTAAGAGGTTTTGTTCTCATCTCTCCCTGGGAGGATCAGATGCAGTGAAATATCTCATTTTGCTGGTTGCTTTTTGAAAAATGTGTGGTATGTGTTAATGTTAGAAAGGCAAGGTCAAAGGAACAGGACCGCAGGACACAGGGCTGGAAAAACCCTTTTAGGGCAAGGATTTTGGTCCATGTTTTTGTAGCTCTGTTTGCAGTGTTTTAGAAGCAGTACAGTTGTTTACCCCCAACACATGTGCTGCAAAGCTGTTCCTGGGTCCCAACTGTTTTCTGAGAAGAAATGTGGAAGAAAAACTGTGGATCTTGTGTCACTTGTCCTTCAACAAGAGGGCAAGCCCTGTGCCAACTCAGCAAAAGCTCCATCTGCTGCACCTACAGGAATTATCCTGCCCTGGGAGGTTTCTGCTCTACCCAAGAAATACAAGTCGTTGCTGATATTTATTCCAAAGTTTTTCATTGGCCGTTTTGGCTACAGGAATGTGAATTTGAGTTTGAACAGTTTCAGCAGAAATCAGCCCTGAAAGGAGACTTTCTTCAGTTTGTAGAGAACACTGATGGCGTGGTTTAGGAAGGATGTTGAGAGTAATAAATCCAGCTGAAAGAAGCATCCATGTGAGCAAGTTTAAACACCAAGAGCCATTTAGGCAGCATTTTTACGTTGCTGCTGGCATCAGGTGCTGCTGTTAACTGAGGCCTTTGATGGACAAAGTATCAGTGCCATCCCCACCACATACCTCCTGCATGCTTGATCTGTGACCCATTTCTCTTGTGGGGCTAATGCCCCCAGCTTGACCTGCTTGAGTCAGAGTCATCTCAGCCTGAAACTGCTCCTGATGTGGAAGCAGAAGTGGTTTTAGATCAGCTGCTTGGGGATAATTTATACGTCTAGTACACTAGAAGTGTAGAAGTACACATCTGTATTTCTAGGCACTTCTAGTTTTGTGGGTCTGGTACCAAGAGCTCTGGAGAACTCTATAATGATGATGCCTCACATACTGCTTTTCATGGCTTTTCTCTCCTGAAGTTCATCCTCCTTCCTGGGTCACAGTAATGGATAGGTATCTGAAGAGGGTTGCACTTTCCTCCAAGCAGATGTGACACAGCAACAAACAGAGGTGACCACTGAGTGCACCTGGGCCACACACCTGCCCTGTGGCTTGGAATGAGTCCCACACGGAATGGTACAAGTGGTAGGGTTATGAACCCTTCCAGGAAACAGATTTACAAAGACAGGAGTGTTTTCCCGATACTGAAATAGCAGAAATATTGTTTTAATGGTGAAGAAGCGTTGTGTGACCAATGCCAGTACAGCATGACTGGCTTCCTGGAAAAGTCTTTGAGCAATTTGTTTCCCTTTGGCTGTTGGCATCCTTCTCCGTTCTGTTCCCTAGGGATTTTAGCTGAGCTGGTGTGTTTTCAAAAGCCAAAAGGTCTCCAAACCCAATGTAGTTGAATCAGAGGTAAATTTGCCAGAAATGCCTGGACTCAAAGCTGACTGTGAGCTCTGTCCAAGCCATCCTGGACCAGAGCTGTTGGCCCACCAGAGTCAGCAGCTGTGGATGGAGTGGGTGAGGTGCTGTGGTGGTATTGGCTGATATTTTGGCTGCCAGGCTGGAGTGGGAAGGCACAGGTTATGTTTAAGGAGGGATGAGTCTTCTCTCCCCAAGGCATGAGTATTGCTGGCTCCAGCTCCCTCATGCTGAAAGTTTTAAAGGTTTGACTGCACACAGACTATTAGAATATCCTGAGTTGGGAAGGACCCACAAAATCATTGAGTCCAGCTCCTGGGACATGGGATACTTGACAGGCACCCCTGGATATGAATATTGAACAGAGTCTTCTCCAGCATTTCTTATAAAAGGGACATACTTTGTGTGTCTTTTACGTTCTTCATCCCCATAGATCCCCAGCTACACCATGGTACCAAAAATTACCTAGGGTGAACAGTTCTTGAGGGGATGTGACTGGATCTGGAAGAACCCAGCAAACCACCCAGTGCTTTAGGGGATGAAAAGGAGCTGGTGTTCCTGTGGGGGTGGAGTACAGTTCCACCCCAAAACCCTCTAAAGGCAGATGGAGCAGTAAAGGGCATTTATCACAATGCTGTGGTTAGCAGCCATGACTCTGCTCATGAGAGATTTCCGTTTACAAAGTTAATAATGCACTGGTAGGAGGCAGAAGGCAACCAAAGGCTGATTTTTTCAGCTGCTAATTATCAAGGTCACACTGCATTTATGTTGGATTTTCCTGCTGTTGTGTTTTAATTCCATTACAGTTGGGTTTGTTAGGATAGAAGCACAGAATTATTTGAGTTGGAAGGGACCTAAAAGACCATCCAGCTCCAACTCCACCACCATGGGCAGGGCCACCTTCCACTAGATCAGGTTGCTCAGGATACAGCTGGGATGAGCATGGATGAGCATTGATAGAATTCCCCATGCAGAATATGATTTTTTTTTCTCCTTCCCCCAAACAGGCAGTTCATGCACTGCTTGTTCATATCAGGATATTTCTGGAAGACAAGTAATTTTCTTCCCTTTAAAAGGACTTGGGGAAAAAGGACCATCATTTCCAGGCAGAAATTCTTCTGAGGAGGATATTTTTGTGCCTGGCTAAGGAGAGACATAAAAAGGTCATAGAAAATTAAAATCACATGCTCAGAACATTTTGGGGCAGGTGTTTTTCCTAATCCAGAATTCAGCATTTGGAGGGTGTATCCCAAGATTTGCATTCCTCCTAACATTTCACCTGTTGCAGTAGTACAACTGGAGGGCTAATGACTTCATACCCCAAGCAGCCTGGTTTCTCTGGACCCAGCTCAACAGCAGTGCTGTAAAACACTGCAGTTTCTGCAGCTCTCACAACGCCTCCGACGAGCGCTCCGGTCTGGCCGCTCATCACTGCATTTCACTTGGTATGTAGGCTACAGATGAGGAATGCACAGAATTTCCTTTTCCACCCCGTCAGATCCTCTGTCTCGAGCCTGGCCCAGCCCCAAGAGCACAACGGATGCAGCTGGAGAAGGGCAGGTCCAATCTTGCTGCTAAGCCCCAGTGACACTTAACCTCCTCTGCTGTGTGATCTGCCAGCAGCTGGAGGTGGATGTGAGTGAGTGGCTGAGCATCAGCTGCTGCCTGTTGAAACAGCTCGTTTGTGAGGGAAGAGGAGTTTATTTCCCAGTCTGGAGGAGGTGATGGAGCCTAGGGCTCCTGTAGGAGGAGAAGGAGGTGGCCTTGAATCTGAATGAAGGTGTTTTCTTGATTCTGCATTTTGATTTCTCTGTTGGTGTTGGACTGTGTGAGCAGGTAATGGGACCACAGGCTCTGCCTGCTCAGGGTTGCTGCCAGCAGCTTTGTCCCAGCAGGAGAACCGACCACAACTAATTGTAATTCCTTAGTGTCAGCAGTAGTTGGGAATCAATAGGGAGCTTTGAGCTATCAAATAATGAGACCAGTTAATCCCTTGTGTGGCTCCAGAAAGGTGTTTGGGAGGAGCCTTTGCTCTTTGGGGCAAACACTTCTTGATGCCACTGATGCTCTGTGAGACAGAGAGGCTTTCCCACAGGTCTGTTGGCTTGGCCTTTATTGCAATGGGGGCTGTAAACATGGGATCAAATTCTGTCTTATCTCATCCTTGAAAATTATTTTTCTTGGCCTGGGATGGAGCATTAACTGGCTTCTTTCCTAAAGCAGCTGTGCAGCAAAAATGGGATTGAATGAACCTCTTTCCCTTGAGCTTAGGAACAAGTCAGGATGGGTAGAAAGCTGCTATTGCATCACTGGTACAGAAGTGACTATAATTCACACTGTATAAAAAGATGCCAGAGTCTATTACCAGCAATGGCTGTATTGGTTACAACTCTCTTTATTACATCAGGAAAGCAAGTTACAGCCCAAGGATGTTGCTGAGAAATGAAAATGGGGTTTTAGTTTTGTTGGTTTTTCCTTTTTTTTTTCCTTTTTTTTTTCCCCCCCCCCCAGTGGAATTATCCCAGCAAACCGTATAAATTGCTGGAAGAAAGTCAGACTTCAAAAGACATTAGAAAGTATTCCTCTTCCTCCCCAGACCATAGATTTCCTTTATTGGAAGAACAGTGCCTTGAAAATAGCCTGTAATAAAATTTGCTGCTTAATTAGACTTCATTTAATTTATGTATTTAATTTTGCTGGAATGGTTAAAGACTACTGATGTTGAGGGAATTTCCTTTCTGTATTTCCTATGTATTTCCTTACCTTAGAATTTTTAGGACTGTCAAATGTTCTCTTCTGGTTTTGCTAGGAGATCTTCCTTAGCTGTGTAGAGGCAAGTTTGCCTAATAATGTTTATTAACTTAATCAAAATATTAACAAAGACCTCTTTTAAACAAAGTGCTGGCTAGGCACTGGAATGAAATAACTGTTAACAAAACCTATGATCTTAAACTAGAAAGGAACTTTCTGCGTTCAGCTTTGTGTTCCTAATGGTGTCATTATTTTGCTATTTAGTAACCATATAAAGCTCAACTCTCCCATGAATTTTTCACAACAAAAATTACAGAGAAATGAAGGGCAATTTCTACAGAGATTTTTTTTCAGGCTTCTCTCACCAGCAAAAAGAAATCTAAGCTTAATCCTACATATTGATGTCTCTAGTCTCTTGGCCAATTGGGTTGGATTTAGTTTAACCCAAAGCAATCATCAGGTCCTGCTGACTCTGGAAGCAATTTTTTTTTTTTTTTCAACTGAACTACATTTTTCTTGTCTCTTCCCTCCAGTTGCTATGAGGCAAAAGGCTTCAGTTGTCTTTTCTCCAGAGATTTCAGCAGCAGCAGAACAAGTGCCGTGCTAATGAAATCCTGTCTTGGTTTAATCTAAGCAGGGATTTGGGATAAACTCTGTTTGTTCAGTGACCCCCAGCACAGAAGTGCCCTGGGGATGGCTCAGGCTGTGGGACGGACCTTGGGACAGTCAACCTGGGGGCTGGACCCAAGCAGTGCTTTGCAGTGCTGGTGTTATCCCCAGCTCCTGGTGCTCTGCTGGCTATCCCAGGGATAGAGCGTGGAGGGGGAAAGGTAACTCTGGTCTCCTCTGTAGCACTGGGAATTTCTTTGTAAGGTGATCAGCCACCAAAGCAGTGCCTTGTCACTCTTCTCACTGTGCTGGGGATGCTGAGCACTGAGGGTGAGGAGGAAGAATGGTCCCATCCTGCTGCTTGGCAGAGTATCCCAGGGCTCTGAGACACTTGTGCAGGTTGTACATTATGTACCAAATTGTCTGCAGCAGGCAGGTAAGGGCACCTGACCAATGTGTGGTGTGGAAAATTCCCTCCCAGTCTCTGAAGCATGTTGCAATGATGCAGGATGTTGAAAATGGACAGCATTTGAAGTGTTTCCTTATAGGATAATCGGAGGAAGTCATTGTATTAAATATCCATTTGTGTCATTAGCCTTTTATTTGGTGCTTTGTCCAGACATCCTGTTTGTTTCCCCTTTGAAGTAATGAATATATTTCCCGTGTGCCGGGTCCGATCCAAAGCTCTGATGTAGAAGCAAGGTGAGCTGAGACCAGTCGTGTCCTCTGTGGGGAAGGACATCTCCAGGCTCACCTCATGTGAGCAGGTTTGGAGAAATATAGAGCAGTGTTTACTGGTTGTCCTTAAGTTACACTCCTGCCTTGCCCAGAGGTCACAGTTACCTGCTCCCTGTGCTACAGGGAAGGAGTTCCTGGCGTTTGGGACCTCATGCTGCTGTGTTGGGACATTGCAGCAACATCACTGGGTCATCCTGACTGGTCCAGAGACCTGCTCCAGCTCCCAGAGTGCACAGAGCAAATGCTGAGCCATAATTCTGTTCATTAGGAGGTATCAGTGCACAGACGTTTGACCTCTCAGTCTGTAAACTTGGAAAGTCACAAAATTGCTCTACATCCCTCTCCCTGTCTCCTTCCTCTTCTTGCTGAGGAAGCTCCCACACCTTTCAGGCAGGCAGGATCAATGTCCAGCTACTTGTCTGCAGTAATTGCTTCATACTTGCTGCCTTAGCCATCCTCAGGGGTTGAACCTGGGATCTCCCCAGCTGGCAGCAAAAGCCACTGTTTCTAAATTCGTGTCTGGGGAAAGAGATGGAGGTTTTGTAGATGGGCCTGGAGGAGGGGGCATGGCATATGCTAATGGGTAGGGTACAGCCACATCCAAGGTGCACCTTTAATACCATTGAGAAACGTTGTGCCAGCGCATGGGATCCTGCCCAATAAACAGCTGGAGGAGCTGCAGAACCCCTTTGAAGGCCTGATCAGAGTGGAGAGTGCAAGAGGGAGGAAACCAACTCTTTGCGTCTATCAAACAAGTGCAAGCCTCTCTTGTGCCAGGTTGGGAAGGGTTAACCAGGGAAGCACAGCCCCTGAGGACCCGGGCTGCTGTTCTATGCAGATTGGCTTGTTCTTGTTTCTTCTATTGATCGCAATCACTCAGAGCTGTGCCTGTAACAAACTGCCTTAAATCATTGCAATCATAATAAGTACACCTTGGTAAATAATGCAGGAGATGGCTGTAAGCCTATATTCATTAGAAGGAAGGTGCATATGGACTTTGGTAATAGTCATGGCTTGAGATGGGGCTTTGCTGGTTGGATTGAGATGTAGTAGCTGCTAAGGATGAGCCCTGAACTGAGCTGGGTTTCAGGAAGGCTCCCCAACCCCTCAAGATATTGGAAACATAGGCTCCTTTTCACATTCATGAATTTTGCACGAGATGTTTAAAATGCTCCAAGGTTCACAGCATAATACAGGTTGGGTGGAAGTGGGCTTGTGGCAAGTCTCCAAATAGCATAATAGCAAGGCATCACAATTAATAGTGTTTAATATACCTTAGTGATAACAAAACACACAGTGGGTAACAAGTTTTGCTCTGAAAGCCTCATAGCCAAGTTAATGGTCTGGGTATTAGAAGCCTTTGTTTTAAAATGCAAATTAAAAATGCTTAGTTTTCCATTTGTCTTGGGGAGTGGAGCTTCTTTAGGGCAATTTTGTTTGGGCTGGGGGTTAGTGTGATGCTTTGGCCAAACCCTAAAGCAGGGCAGGCTCGGGTGCTGTCACCTTTATTAGAAGGCTCACAGGGCAGCTTGCAGGAGAAATTGTTTGCAGGTTGGTTTCCACCTCCTTTTCATTCTGGGGAGATGACTTTTTTTTGTTTGTGTTAAATGGCAATGATAAGTTTGATTTTTGTATGGTGAAAGGAGGCTGAGGAGGAGGCAGAAACATTCCTGGTTGTATCAGACAGCTGCGGATGGTGATGGGTCATTTCACTCCATTATGGTTCCTGGCAAGTGAGTATTAAAGGGGGTGTGAGGGCATCGTGTCTCAGCGATGACTTCATTTGGCTGTCTAAACAAACAGCCGTTCCTCACCAGGTGCAAAAGGTCTGGTATTTGTTTTTTTCCTCCATGAAGGGAAAAGAAATACCTAAAGTTAAAATAGCACCAGTGGGTTGTGTCTGCTGGACAGCCATGGTGGTCTCTGCTTCCTGCAAAGCACCAGGGAAAACTCACTCATCTGTGCTGAGCCCTCGTGGGGTGCCTGCATGGACAGATGGGTGGGTTCAAAAGCCCAGAGCCCCCAGTTCAGACCTTGTGCTCACACTGGATGGCCCTGGGCTGTCTGTATCCAACATGCAGGTCTGCTGGGCTGTGTAAGGTCGGAGCTTGCACAGGACACGAAGGGCAGTGGTCACTAAGCCCCTGGAGGTTTGTGCTGCTGGAGGGATGAGCCCCTGGTGGGCTTGATCTACCTGAGATTAACTGGCTTCTCCTGGAACACAAGTGTGGGGACTGATCTAGTGCATGTCTGGCCTTGAAAATGGGTGAACCTGTCTGGTAACTCAAATGCAGCCCACTTCCAGCTGTCCTGCCCCATCCTTCACTGCTACTTGCACCAGTGAATAAATCACAGCGTGGTTTCAGTTGGAAGGGACCTTAAAATTCACCTATTTCCACTATCCTGCCATGGGCAGGGATACCTCCCACTAGACCAGGGTTCTTAATGCCCCATCTAACCTGGTCTTGAAAGCATCTGGATGTTTACCTCACCATGAATCAAACCTCAGCAATCCCACTTTTCTTTAAGTCAGGAAGCAGGAAATTTAAAAGTCTACTGTCCCTGTAAAATGTCCTCTTTGAGAGTGCCAGGAGATCAGCTGGAAGAACACCTCAGCTTTACTTCTTCCTAAACCAAGCAAGAGTACTTTCTAGATGCAAATAATTTAAACTTATGTCAGACCCCTAAGTAGGCTGCATCTCAGATAAAATTAAAACCCCATCTCTCCTGTAGGCAGTAACTTCTTAAACTGTCATTAAACTGCTCTACCTTTATCTCCAAAGCTGTGTTTTTGTCCTCGATGCTGTTCCCAGAAGGCTGTTGCAAAAATTCACTGCTGGTGACTATGGTTAAATATAAGGAGGAAGAATAGCAAAAATTCTCCTCTCTGAAAGTACATTTCTGAGTGCCATGCTCAGCCTTATCTCCAGGAACAGTCAGAGGAGCTTGACACAATTTTTTGAGTTAGGGTTTTTTTTTTTTCCCCAGAATCAATTCTTTTTGCTTCTTTCTGATGTAATTAAAGAAATAAATCCCCCAGCAGCTCAGCCCACGTAAAGCAGAGTTCCCCACAGAAAAGTGATCATCCTAGCTAGTTTGTAGTTAAACTATATTTTTTGCTATATTTTTAGCAGCCCCATTTGTCACAGAGTTTTAGAATGACAGAGAGAGAAAGGCTCAGTAAATTTTCAGCTGGTCCAGTTGGGCTGGAGAAGAAAATAAGCAAACCCGAGGAAAATAAATGGGGAAATACTTCCCAGTCTGCCTTAACCTTCACAGCCTTGGGTGCTGCTGGCCTTTGCTCTGGTTATTTGTGGCTGTGGATCTGTCAGTCTGGCCGAGTTCCCCGGGAAGTGGAGCCCCCAGCATGGACAGGGATGCAGAGGTGTGGGATGCTGGACAGGGTGTGGTGAGCAGCACATCTGCTTGGCTTGGCTGCTGTGGAGGGAGGAGCACATCAGAGTCCCTTTCTTTGGTAACCTGAGCCAGGGTTTGAGCCACGGCCTCCAGAGGTGAAAGGCTAATACTCTGGCTTCCCTCCCTGCCACTGAGCCCCCCTTCTGCTTTGTTAAAGCGATGCTCTGACTTTGGGAAATCACTGCTGTATCCCACAGCAGATGGCTGAAGGGAGAGCGCCCTGCTCGGCGTGCCCAGGACAAAGGAGAGGATAATCAACTGGAAAACTTGCTGGGTTCAATCATGGGCTGGCTGCCCTCACCCCTAACCATTCCCACCCACCCCCTCCCCACCGAATTCTGTCTCACAAGTCGTTTTCTCTAAGGCCTCAGCACAGCATGCAGAGGCATTGGGCTCATAAAGGGTTTCTCATTCACACAAAGTCCTGGGGATACCACGGAAGCTTGCACAGATTGCTTCTGGGTGATGGAAGCAATGCTGGAAGTGGAAGGGATGTTCTTAAGGCTGGGAAATCCAGGCTGCAAAGAACAGAGGAGTAGTAAAAGCCCATAAATAGTTCTCGGCTAATGAAATTGCTGGGTGGGGAAAAGGGGAAAATAGCTCTTTTTAAAAGCAGATGAGGCAAACATGCCTCCCAACATATTTTCTGCTAATAAAACTCAGCCTGGGTTTCTAGGTAACTACTGGAGATACCCCAGGGAGAAGTCTCTGAGGATTTCCTACAGTTGCCAGCTTTGAATAACCAAATGCTGGCTACCAAGCTAATTTGGTCCAGAGCTTGGCTCACCCCATCCCACCTCTCCTGAGACTCACTTGTTTGTGGAGCAAACCTGAAAGTCTGGGAGTTCCTCACCCACTGTTGGGATCCAACATTCACTGAGGTGCAAGAGTAAGAGAGGTAATTTTTATATGTCCCAATCTGACTTCCTGGCTAGCTCTGCTGAAATTAATTTTGTTCTCTGTCTGAGCATTGTCCTGGCTCGTGGGACTGCTCATCTTCTCCCAGAGCCACGTCCCTTGGATGGCTCATTCACCTGCTGCATCAGGATTCATGATCTGATGGACATTCAAAAGAGTCTGATCCCACTCTGAATCTTACAGTTTCTTTCTTTATGTTGTTTGACTTCTAAATTACTTTATTTCATTTTACTTCTAAATTGCTTTATTTCTAAGCAGCTGTTACTTTCTGGAGCTCAAATTCTCTGCTGATCTCAGACTCCCCTTCAGTTTTGCCTAGAGTCTCGCTGTGCTTTGTAATGAGGCAGTGAGTCAAGTCAGCTATCAAAGGCATGGAGAGGGTCAGATGTTGGGATGGATATTTTTTCCTTTCTGGCCATGCTTTTCTTGCAGGACCGGGTTGCAAACAGTGTGAGATAAGCAAGGAAAAGAGTTCCTTCCTTCCAGTGTGAGCAGTGGAGCTGGGAGTGACCAGCCCTCTTATTAAAATTATTTTGAATGTTTCTCCCTGACTCTTTGAGATATTTAGGTTTGCCCCAGTCAGTGGAAATAAGCTGTCAGATCCCAGCTGAGACTTGACGTGAGCTGAGGCATTAAAAACAAATCAAACTGGATGAACATTTGGCTTACATGGGGCTTTTTACGTACTGGTTCCTCATTTTCACTGGGATTCAGACAAGTTCATTCAGTGTGTGAATGATTATCTGGTACTTTGCTGCAGTGCAAAACAGTTTAGGGCTCCTGCCTGTCATACACTGAGTCTTGAGTCCAGGGAAGCCTCAAATGGCAAAGAGGGGAATCCAGGTGGGGCAAATGCACCAGTGCTGCTTTGTGCACAGGGACAATTTAAATCTGGCTAACGTGTTTTATGTGTTAGAAAGCAGCTATAGAGAAAGTAAAGAGTCAGCTTTATCACCACTGTGATATAAGAGGGTCTTGGGCTGCAAAAGACACAGATACTTTTCCTGTGAGTCGGCAGGGATGCTGGCAGGCACAGACAGAGATCCTTTACCCTTGTGCTTGAATTTAGTATTACTCATGTGCCCAGGCAAACGGGTGGCCACACAGTGAAGGTGCCAGGCAGTGGCTGTATCCTTCCCCTCACGTGGAGAAAGGTGAGCTGCTGATGTGTGTGGGTAGGTGAGGAGGGCAGAGGTGGCATGTGCCTGCTTCCAGAGGGCCAAGCCAGAGACAGGATGGCTGAATATGACTGCAGTGAAATCTGGTGGTAAGTGCATTAAAATGATTTTCTGCAGATGCAGAGGTCAGGTGTGACTACAAAGGCTGAGAAAAATTCTCAGTGTCTCAGGATTAATTAACACATTCTGCCAGACTCTGAAAACACAAGCTGCTCTTGTCTTTGCAGAGTAGAAGGAGCTGTAAATGAAACAACAAACTCGTGCACTGACAAGTGAAGAGATTCTTGTCTTAGTGAATCTCAGAAAGATTGTCTGGTGAATGAGTTCCAGACCAATCTTGCCAGGGCTGGCACTGGCCAGTCCCTGTGGCTGGCATAGGTCCCTGCAATACCACCAGCTGCTCTCACCTCCTACACGTGCCCTGTGCTGTAGCTGTCCTTCTGGGTCTTGTTCCTGCTCCTTTTGCCCTAATGGCCAGGTTCTGCTTCCTGACACAGCTGTCCTTGTCCCTGCTCCCAGACAACCCACTGTTCCAGGCCAGGACATCTTCATTGTTCAGGACTTGTCATTGCTGTGACTGAGCCTGTCTCTGACCTCTCTCTTGCTTTGCCACACCTGCTCTCTCTCTTCTTCCTTGACTCTTGGTTTGCTCGAGCATCCCTTTAGCACAGGCTTGTAGTTTAGTACAATTCCAGATGATTGTTTACTGATATCTGCTCCAAAACCAGTTCTAGTTGGGCTCTAACCACTTAAGCATAATTTTCTAGCTCACATGGTAGTCTGAAGCCCACAGGAGCTGTTAATGTCTGTTCAGGTGTTCAGCAGAGGCTGACATGTGTGGGGAGTGGAGAACTGTATGTCCTGTACATCCCTCCCGCCCCAAAGCTATTGTTTTTATCCTCACATCTGTTTTATTCTTCCCACTAGACACTTTGGGAGGACAGATATAAATTAAAAGCAAATTATGCAACCTGATACCATCAGTCAACAGACACCTATCTCTGCCCACATACCCCAAATAAATGAAACAAGCATCATATCTGACTGCAGACTGTGGAAAAGCTGAGGGAGAGGTTTGAAGGTCAAAACACTCAGACACTGTATCCATCATGTGTTTGGGCATATTTTGAATAGTGCTGCATCAAGCAAGTCTCTCTCTTTGTGGTTGTGCTTGGAAGCACTGGCTGTTTCAGGTGACAGCTACTGGATCAAAAAGCAGAAGCGGTGGCATGAAATTCCCTTCAGAGGGAAGATGGATGGTGTGCATTTCTGTTCAAGGTATGGAGTAGCTGATGCAGTCTGGGATCTGCTTTTGCTCTGGGGAATTTTCTCTGCAGGTGCACAGAGCTGTGGAGAGTGCTGACAGCCAGGTGAGGGGGTACAGGACACCCAGCACTCCTTTATTGTAGGAAGGGGGTGCCACTTTTCTTTACACTGGAGCCCTCCTGCTCTCCAGGAGCTCAGTTCTACCTGTGCTAGCAATCAAGGTTAGCAGCATTTTGACCAGTGAGAGATCCAGTGTCTCTGGATCCATCCCACAGCATGCACTCCATCCATCCAGGCATCCACCACTTCCTCCCAGCTGCAGCTCAGCTTCACCTGTGGAAATGTGTTTCCCCATTAAATCCGTGCTTGCAAAGCCTGCAGAGACTCCAGACACGGAAACCCAAGTGCTCTGGGCTGTGCTGCAACCAGCTGGGTGCTGTTTATTGCCCCCAAAGCTCTCTGTAATTGCAGGAGCTGAGCAGGGCTGGGCTGCAGGCTCCTGTTTCATGGGAGGCAGATGAGCACTGCAGTTACTCTCTCACGCTTTCTTCCACACGAGGATTTTGTGTGTCTGCATGAGATACAGGTCTGGCTGCTCAGTGTGTGTTCACAGAGCTTGGCAAGAGCCCCTGACCCACTTCATCTCTGTCCAGCCTTTCCTCATGGGTAGTAAGGGGGTAACTCTGCATTGGAGTGAGGCTCCAGCTGGTGTCCATAAAAGAGATCCCATATTTTGTGTTTGTCCCGTTCTCTGCAGAGCTGAAGAGGTAAATTTTCCTCTGCAAACCCAATGTTCTGCTAGAGAAGGGTAAGGCCAGTCCTGTCCTGATTGACTGCTCTGCCATGGTGGAGGGTAAGCCATAAAATCAGGCATTTGGAAGGGGCTAATGGAAGATGAGAGTGAACCCAGAAGTGCAGCTTGAGGGGCCCATGGAGCAGAGACCTTGAAAACTGTGCCCTTGGCACTGAGGACAGCCTTCTCCATGGTCTGCTCTCCCTTGGTAACTGCCAAACTTCTCCATTCCTGATTTAGCTGATTACACAAGAAGCTGTCATTGTCACCATTTCTGGAGATGGCATTCCCTTCCTCACATTTGCTCCCGTGGCTGTGCAGTGTGAGCAGGATGGTATTTCTTCTGCTTGGTTGAGAAAAGCATCCAAGCTGTCTCCTTGCTATTACTGCATTTCCCTGGAGCATCCAGCTTTTGAAATGCCATTTCCTCTGGTGTTAGGAGTTCTGGAAGGTGCAGGCAGCCAGAAGATCAGTATCTTTAACCCTATCGTGAGGACTTCTTTAGGGAAAAGGCAACTGTACATGGAATTGTCATGGCTGCATGAATGAAGTGTTGAAAATCAGACGAGGGGCAGAGTTTACAGGGAAAGGTGTGTCGCTGGGTGTGCTGAAAGGAAATGTTATCTCCAAAATTACAACACATCTTAATGTACTGATTCAGATCCTGTTTATTCCAGTGCAGTCAAGATGAGCAAATCTGGTGCCAGGGATGTGGCAGTACCCAGGTGGTGCAGCAGGAGGAATTTGGGAGCAGAGGCAACCCCTGCATCTTGGAGACTCCTTACTGTGCTCGAGCTGTAACTCGACCTCAAAATCCTCCCCATTCGAGGGAGTTTTGCTGTCAATATTGAACACAACTTACAGCTGCTGAATCTTTGGTCTACCTGGCTCTGTCCACTGGTGAGTCAGTCCTTGGTCTGCTGCTCTGGAGATCCAGTGGTGCTGTGTTGGCAGATTTTCAAGGTGGCTCACACGTGGTCATTCAGACACTGTTCAAAACCCTCATGTTATTAAGTTAGTAGCAAGGCAGCTTCCAGAGCTGTGCTCTATTCCAGCCAGCTAGAAATTACACTATTTTCCAACTTCATTATTACCTCTGTTTTTTATTATAGCATCATTATAGTGAGAAAACTGGAAAGGAAGTGGGGATTGTATAATGCAGGAAATAGTGAATTAATACCTCTACCATATGATGAAACGGTGCAGAGCTGTGACTGTGTCAGGAAAATATAAAGCAAATAAAGATCATGCTGGCTGGGTGAGGATGGAACTTTTCCACTTGCTCAGAGGAGTATTAAGTTGCAAAATGAATTATTTCTCAGAAATGCAAGATCTGCATTTTCTCTTCTCATGCACGTGCTCTTGCTTTTGATTAAAGCCATCATAGGGATGTTGAATGTGGAGAGGAAAGAGAAGCTTTTATGGTATGTAGATGGGCTTTAGCACATCAGCAAAAGAAAGCTGATTTATTGCCTGAGAAATCGTGTCAGGGCATTTTAAGGAGCGGGCTACGTATGGTAATAACAAAGAATTGTCTATTCCTTATCATGTGCTTCTCCAGGGCTAAATCCTGAGGAGTGTTTATTGGCTCTTGAGCATTTATAACTACTGGCTTTGGTGGGCTGGGATCTGAATAGGAAAGTGCAGCCTGTGACAGCCAGGAATGTGGAAGGGTTTGTCTTTTTTATTCTGAAAGACTAGGCAGCACTAAATAGTGCAAAATATCTTTTTATTCTTTTCCCTGCCACTTTTCGAATCACATTTATATTTTCAACTTGCTGACCTTACACTGACATAGACAAATCAGACAACCTGCTATTTGCTGTGTCCCCCTGAAATTTCTGTCAGAACATGGAAATTCCACTGCTATAATGCATGGAAATGGCTTTGCCTGCAGTTTCTGCGGAAGCTTGGCTAAAAGCCTTCATAAAATGTATCCCTTAAAAACCCCATTTTGTTTATAGCAACACCAGCAGGTAATTAAATGTGTACACGTATCATTTTTATTTTGACACCGTCTTTGGAGAAGTGCAGGGATTACTCGGGGGTAACCAGCTCTGCACACAACTCGTGTGCATTCTGTGCTGCGGTTGTCAGACCTCGACCTCGGCAAATGTGCTTTTATAACAGCTTGTTACTCCGGCCTGCAAAGAGATGCAGCTTTTAGAGACAATTTCTTATTTAAGTATCCTATGATCATTCCAAACGCCTGACAGCGCCGGGATGAAGATGCCGCTTAGCTGAGTAAACTCCTTCGCCTTGGGAAGAGCTGCAGGCAAAGAGATAGCGGAGGGGAGAGCACAAGCATCAATTGGGAAGCATCAGAGGGTGAGGAAACGTGAATTTTAAAGGATAAAATCCGGATTATACGTTTCTAGAGGCTCTTGAAGGTTTAAACTCTTTACAGCCTGTTGAGAGCAGAATGATCTCTGACTTCCTGCGGGGAGGCCAGCGCAGGGGTGGAGGGATGCAGCTGTGTTACCGGCATGGAGCAGCTGGACCAGGCTGCGAGGGATGCAAAGAGGAATTTTACATCACCTGAAAACGCAGGGAGGAGCTGCAAAGGAGTGACCTGACCTGCAATGAGTCCCTGGAAAGGCAGCAGCTCTCGGGCATGTTCCTGCTGAGAACGGGACCAGCGTGGAGAGCTGGGGCAACCCCCGGCGATGCTTTCCAAGTCCAAGAGTTATACAGGAAAATTATGGGATGTGAAATAAAATACTAGGTGATCGATGAAAAACATACGTTTATTGAGATGTAACAGTCAATTGCATGGCTGTTAAAACAGCTATAACTGCGTATTAAATAATCAGTTCAGCTGGTATTTATTTAATATAATCGCAGCCTATTAAACCTGAATTAAATACAGAGTTAAGTGTCTCTGGGACACACAGCTGAAAATGGTGCCAGGAACATTTTATGTTGCCTGAAACCCTTTGTGGAAAACTCCCACAAACACGGACTCTGCTGAAATATCCTTTGCTTGATGGGGGGAAATAAAAGATGAGATTTTTAATTTTGACCTGGACTGTAGAAATATCTGCAACTGTCACCTAGACCCAGACTTAATGTAGATGCTTCATTTCTTCAGATCAAAAATATTTGAATGGCTTTTTGGAACTGTTCCTTTCCGGATTTTTGTATGGTTTATTTTGCTTTGCTCGCACATCTTTGCTCTCCTGACTGCCCGATACTTATGCAGTTATTCACACCAGCACAAAGTGAGTCCAAAGCAAATGTGAAGTGCTGCTCAATCAACACGGGGCTTGCTCTGACCTGGCTGGACTTACAAATGGGAGATGTGGATAATGAGCAGCTCACACCCTGGAAATACGAGGTGGGAGGGAATGTAGAATCCTCAACTCCCAACAACTTCCCTTTTTGTTTCCATCAGCTCCCGGGGATTTGTGTCTATCTCACAGGCTCGGATTTGCTCCATGAGTGGTCAAGTGCTGCTCCGGGGTCAGCTGGTGCCAAACACCTCGGAGCAAGCACACAGCAATACCTGGAATGAAACACATCTGTTGCTTTGTGGAATTGCTGCTATAGGTATCTTGGCCTTGGGTCAAAGTTTTTCCACTTTTACTTATTTTGTGCTTCTTCTTTCTCTTTTTAGTGGCAAATGAAACCAAGTGAAGACTCTTGTCTTTCAAAATAAATGTCCAGACCCGATGCCATGTAAATTGCACATGGTGTGCATTATAGATTTATTTTCATGAGAGCTTGCAAAGAAAAACTGCTGAAGTCAGGGCAGACCCTCACTCATTAACCCTCGATGCCAGGGCTGTCTGTGGTGTTTTATGTGCAGGTTATTTGTGTTTCTTTTACAGGACTTTGTCTTTCCCCCGCTTCCTGACCCAATATGTCATTTCACCATTCCCGGTCTGTGGAAGAGCTATGGAGAGCTGATGGCACTTTATTCTTCCCGTCAGAGGTGCCTTCCCTGATGGTGGCAAACACAAGCGGAGAGGAGGTGAGTGAACCCAGGTCGGGGGTGATCCTTGCCTCCCAAAATCTCTGCTGGTTGGGGCAGAAAGAAGCGGGCAGACTAAGCGGGCAGAGCCCGGTTCCTGCGGATCCCGAATGTCTCTGTGCAATGAATGCTCATGCCGCAATGCTCGTTCCTCTCCCTCCGGCTAATTACCCCGTGTTTAACACCCGGACAAAACCCGGCTGCACCTGCACAGCCTCGGCAAGCACAATGCCCGCACAGCCAACAAAGCGGCGTGGCAGGGACCCCACCGCACTCAAAGCCTCGCCATCCTTTGCAAACACTACTTAGAAAAAAAGATGAGAGAAAAGGGAGGAGGAAAAAAAAAAGGAAAAAAAAAAGAGAGAGAAGGAGGAGATTCGCTCGCTTGGACTTTTTCACTGTTGGAGAGAATAGGTGAAAGCCCAACAAAAGCGGCTTAATAAAGAGGAGAGGGAGAACAAGGCGAGAGGGGAAGTGCAGGACAGGCTGAAAGGAAGGAGGGCTTTCAGGTTGTATTGTTCCCTGCGCAGATCCTTAGTCAGCGTCTCAAAGGCCGTCGATGACATAAAGTTGATTGGTTTTGCCGCAGCGTTAAAAGCAGGCTGGAGAATCAATGTGTCCCTTTTCCACACGGGACCCCCTCGTTAGGAGGACAAAACGGGTCTCATTCATGGCGCTACAAAGGGGGGAGCTCTGCTTTGATGTGGTGCTGGATGGCCCCTTCACCTGTTCCTTTCCTTGGGAGGAACTGGCTGAGGTATTTTTGTCTGCCTCTTTGGTCAAGTTCTTCCTAAAAATCGCTGCAATAGGTGAAGCTATTATTCTATTTTTTTTAAAATACAGACTATTATATAATGAGAAGAATATAATTTTTTTTTTTTTTTTACTTTCCATCCAAAAGTGTAGACTTGTTCCTCCCTGGTGCATATGCATACGAAAGGGAACCTTGTGTAGAACCTGTGTGTTTTTACGGATGAGCTGGATGACTATTTGGCTCAGTTTTAGGACACAACTCTTAGAAAATATTGCTGCCTTGCCATAAATAGTGGTTAAATCACAGATGTGCCACGTGGGGAGATTCAGGCTCTCACGCTGATGCAAGGCAGCTCAGGAGAGAGCAAAGTGGGGTGCACTGCTCCCTGTCACCTGAGGGACAACCTGGACTGCCACGACTTTTTGTGTGATAAATGAGCTGTGCTGCAGGAAGGAAACCAGAGAGCACATGGTTAAATGTCTTTCCTGAGATTGCTGAAAGAGCGAGTGTTGAGGGTGGCCACAGATCTCAGGAGATTCTTGCTTCCAGGCCAGTGTGGCCATGTTTTTAGTCATTTTTTCTTGTTAATATCTGTATGGGATGGAAATAATGGAGCCTGCACAGCCCAGACGAGTTCCCAGATCTGTTGTGCGAGGCATTTCTCCTCGGCTCAGTTAGCACCCCCTGACCCACAGTTTGATGCAGAATTCCTGAGAGAGATCTTCCAGGGGAAGAGTCTGTTCCCTGTGAATGAGCTCAGTGATGTAAGGATTCACTGCTGTTTGTGCTGGGGAGGTCTGGGACACCCATAGCACACCCACATCACCTTCACAGCATGAACGTGACCCCAGGAGTGCCAGGCATGGTGGACACAGGTGGGCTCTGTGTGACTGACCAGTCGGGGTGATGCTGTGGGTGGGCTCTGGCATCTGGGACTGCAGGGCAGTCAATTAGGAAATTGTTCATAAGAGCAGCAGTACAGTCATTAAGGGCTTCAGGCATAACATGGCTGATCTCAAAACACGAGCAGAATACAATCAGCCTTAAATAGGAGAGTGATCAGAAGGTCAGTCCCGACAAGAATCCCTAGGAGTCTAATATGCTGGACATAAATTAGTATCATTAGCTCAAACACCTCAAAAATGGGAAGTAAATTACTTGAGACACTCAAGACAGATGGTATCCATGCACCAGGCAGAGGCAGAGAGCCCAGCTCTCTGAGCAATGCCAGTTCCTCCCTCTCCTGTGGGCTGGGTAGCAGCAGGGACATGGGACTATTGCTTGATGCTGATGTGAATTCCCTGAACCTCCTGGAAAGTAGAGAAGGGAAGGGGCAAAGAAAAGCAATTTTCACCTGGGAACAGGTAATTTTTCTGTAAGTACTGCTTCAATTCATCCAGAACATGAGCAGCAGAGAGAAAAACTTGTTCACCAACCCAGTCTCCTGCTGCGTCCTCCTACAGTGATAAAAATATGGCTGGAAAATGTCTGTACTGTTTATTACTTTGAAGTCAAATGTGCACCGGTTATTTTCAGAAACAAGAGAGAAGAAATGCTCTCTGGCTGGCTCTGAGCTGCAAGGTCATGTGACAAATTTCCCTTTCCCTGTCCCCCTGCTTTTATACACACATGGAAATGCCAACATGGATATTTTCACGTGTAGATTAAAAGTAGACCAGACCTTGGTGTGTTATTTGGAGATGTGTGGCACGGGAATAAATCACAGAGGAGAGCAAGGGAGGAACACGTGCTGCTGCCTGGCAGCTTGGGTTTGCTCAGGGCTGCACAACTGAGCGAGGCACAGCTCTGGAAGAGTCAGGTGGATGCAGACAGGGCCATGGGAGCCTGTGGTTTGAGAGGAGATTTAAAGGGTGTTTAGGGAGTAGCTGGAGGGGTTCAGCACAATGCTGACACCTTCAAGTGGGGATTGGGTTTATGGCAAGAAGAGGGGAGAAGAAAGCTGTTTTCTCTGGTTTTCATGGGTACAAGATTTAAGAGGGGCTGCAGCCTTGGGGGACTCTATGGAAGTGGTGGAGAGGACACAGAAAACAACAGGGCCAGCCCTCTGCCTCGTACAACCACTTGAAAGTGTCCCAGGACATCAGGTCCAAACGCCCAAGCAAAGTAAATCCAGACTTTAAAGAAAGCACACGGTTAAAGAAGATTATGGATCTCATTTGTTTCCTGTCGGGTAGCTGCTATTTGCTTTCTGACCCTTGTGATTAGATAAAAGGAAAAAAGCCCTTGAAAAGGTGACTTAGGTATACTCAGGGCCATGAAAATTAGAGCTGCTGTTCTGACAAGCATGAGATACTGGACCTAGTGCTTAGCAGAGGGCACCAGGAACTAATCCCACACCTGATGCCACCAAGAGCAAGGCAGCTCTGCCTGGGGCACCCCGCAATTCCCAGATCCCCACCTTCCCCTCCAAAAGCTGGTGCTGTCCTATCTGTGACATGGGGGCAAGGCTAATTGCGTGGCTCCAGTGCTGGAGAACAGCAGAGCTCTCGGAGAGCACTGCCTGCTCATTACACTCATTATCATTATCCCTGCCTTCCCAGACGGGATGGATGGACAGTCTCAGTGCCTCGAGAGGATTTTGTGCATAGACCCGAGCACTGATAGAGAGGGGAGCTGTTATGGGGAGGAAGGCAGGGCCTGGGGTTGTCTTGATGAGTGTTAATGGGTCCCATCTGGGAGACAGGCTCAGCTGGGTGCCAATTACCCTAATTGATAAGAAACTCTGATGGGAGCCTTGGAGGAAGCTTGCTCCTCACCGAACTTACTAAAGGGAGGCTGGAAGAAGAAATAGCTGTTGTTAGAAAGGGAGAAGGCTTTGGTTATTGATTTCTTCCTTCTGTTGTTGTTGCTGCTTGCTTGGTGTTGTTTGTTTTGGGTTTTCTAGTCGCGATTTGGAAATGTGCTATGAGGTAAGTGGAAGAATTGAAAAACAGAATCAAGAGAGACGTGTTGTGGGTTGAAGTCACAATGAAACAAGCAAAAATACCCAGAAGAAGGTTTCCCAGAATCAGATAAGGGAGCCTTGGCAGGGTTTCCTGATGGGTGCCTGCTTGTTCAAGGAAAAAACAGAGCTACATCTTTCTTCTTGTGCTCTGGTTCTTTCCCAACACGCGAGTGGGGCTGAGGGAGGAGTGTATGGAATCTCAGGCTGGGAGGAGATGGTTCTGTGGCCCTGGCTCCCCCCTTGCTGGGTCGCAGCTGTGAGATGCAGAGCTGTCTGCAGGGGTTGCAGGGGCTGGTGTGATGGAAGGTGAGGTCTCTGGGGGCCTGCAGGAGGATATGGCTCATCCCTGTGCCAGGATGAGGGTGTCTCTGAGCTTGGGGTAGCTCTGTACTCACTGCTCTATCAGCCTCTGTATCAGCCTTGAGTGGGGAAAAGGGGTCAGGGAGAGCAGCTTTGTGTTCTGTGTCTCTGGGCCTGCTGGCAGTTCTGATGTGAGTGATGGCTTTTGCCTGATGGTTTCCTTCCTCCTGGGACCTGGTTATTACCATTGGAATAGATGGAAATAGGAGGAAATAGGAACTTCTGGTTGTCTTGGAGTCAGAGTTAACCCTTTGTAAATAAGAAGGAAACTGAGGCATGGAGAGGCTCTGCACCAAATGCAGTCCAACAAGCCTAAATTAGCTCTGCCAGGTAAATTTAGACTGTGAACACATAAGCACATTTGGTGCTGAAGACTCTTTGCTGTTTATTTTGCTGCTGGTTTGCTGAAACTACCTGAAACTTTTCCTTTGCCTGCTAAGCTGCTCCATGGCCCTGACTCTGAGAGATGGTACCTTTGGTGTAAAGGTACCTTTAAAGTCAGAGCCCTTTAAATCCTTCCCACAAAGGGTTTTCCTTTCCTGCAGGAGGAAGGAGTGCAGCAGGCATTGTACAGCTGTGCTGCAGTGCCAGACATTGGTAATAACCTCATTAGAGGATCCCCTCTTCCTCTTTCTTCTTCCCTAGGACCATAAAGCACTTGCAGATGTGAAGGCAGCTTCTAAGCCTGGCTCACCTGCTCTTTGCAGTGTTTGGGCTTGATGCAGCTCCAGGGAGCTCTTTAGAAAGCCCTGTAAAAGTATCAAAGGGATGACTGCATGTTTTAAAACCCTTGGATAGGGTTTTCTGGCCCAGGCTTTGTGAAAACTTTGTTTTTCTATGATCAGCCAAGGTCCCTGGGCAGACTGAAGGTGTGGTTTGCCCAGCACTCTGTCTCTGAGGCTGTGTTTTGTACTCATTAGTACTGGCTTCATGCACTGCACTGGTCAGCGATGCACCAGATCTGTGTCACCTTTGCCATGTGCAGAACTTGCACTGGTTTTACCTTTGTGTGCTGAGGAAGCAGGCACAGAGAGAGTTGGATGCCATTTAACACAATGTAGACACCTAAGCTGTCAGAATTAACCTGCCAATGTTTTTGGAGCTAGAAAAATGTATTTTTGTTGAAATAGTGCACGGTGATAATTTTGTGTTTTTGAGCTATAACTGCACAACAAATTTGGACTTAATGTGGCTTTTTTGAATCCCAACCAGCCTTAGATGATCAATGTTAGAGGCTTTCAGAAGGGGGCAAATAAGGAGTGAATCTCCTCATTTTATTCTCTCAAGTGCTGTTAAGCAAACAGTGCTGGCCGTAACCATACGAATTTTATCTGTCTCTGCTGGTCCAAGAGGAAAAACACAACAGACATCAAGGAAAGCAGCACAGTCTCATCCCCAAGTGCATGCTGCTGACTTATCAGCTTTTAAATTGCTGACAAATGACAAGTTCCTGTAATGATCTAGTTCAGAGGGTACCTTCTTGGAGAAACACAGGGATGCTCCTGGCAGGGTCATTACTGGAAGTCGTTAATCACTGATTTGATATTCAAAGCTGATGGTGAAGTCAAAGCAGGTCAGCATGCTAATGGCCATCAGCGGTGGCAACGACCAATTTCCACAGAATTATTGTCAGTGCAGGCAGCAATAAGCAGCTCAGAAAAGGCAATCTTTTATTTTTAAATGGGAGCCGGTATGGGGTGGGCTGTAGGGGCAGAATGAACTGCTGCCTGACAGGAGGCAGATTTGTTCCTAATTGGGAGAGGCGAGCAGTCAGGAGAGGTACAGCTGTAACTCCTGGGACAAGCAACATTTCCCAGCTGAGACCATCTGCTGTCATTTCTGACAGAGAATTAAACGTGGTAATGCTTCTGGATAGCACGAGGGAGCTGCTGTGTGTCACGGGTGAGCATCAGTTGGGGTAGGTCTGTGCTGGTGCCGGAGAGCAGCCCTGCTCTGGTGTGGGCAGAGGTGTGAGTTGTCCAGTCTAAAGGTGGAAAACACATGCTGGGAGTGCTTGAAGTCATTGCCCAGCCACTGGCTGTGAGCACGCTGTCCAGGAAGAAAACAAAAACGTTCTTTTGTATGTACAGCTGTTTCTGGCAGCCCTAAACACACTCCAGAAACAGCTAAGGAAGGTTTTGGTGTGTTTTTCCCTAGTCGAGTGTTGCTATGGAGGAACCATCTAGAGCACATTTGCTGTGAACTGTTGGTTTGCCAAACATGGACAATTTGTTTTTATTTGTGTCTGATAGTTTCCTGCTCTGTCAAAACAGCTGAGTCATTTTTCCATGAATGTGATTTTTTTTTTCCAAGTATTTTGATATTTCACTTTCTGTTTTAAACATCTTACTGAGTGGCTTTCCCTCAGAAGCTTTAATTTGCTTTCTTTGAAAGAGAGCACTGGTTCTCACTGGGAGCACAGCAGCGCTGCCTGGCCATGCTTCAGAGCAGGGATGGGTTCTTAGTCCTGTGCTCATGGGGGAGGGACTGCTGTGCTAATGGCAGTGAATAATTGGAGCAAAAACTCTGCCCCTGCCCTATGAATCTCCATGTCTAACACCATCTTGTTATCTCAGACATTTTTCCTTGGAAAATAAAGATTCCAGCACCATGATAGGCATGCTCATGACTCTGAATTACTGACTTGATGTATGTGAATCTGAGAAATCTCAGAGTTATTTCTCTGCAATAGCACAGGTGGTGTGGCAAGAATAGCTCTGGAAGAGGAGAGAGCAGGACAAGCACTGTTTGATCACCCTGACCTTCACCAAAGCAGGGGTGTTCCATCTGGGAATGAGGCAGGAACTTCTCCACTCCTCACTTCTCTGCCCTTGTGCTCAAGTGGCCTTTAGATGGTGCAAGTTTTTACTGAAGTGGACACACATGTACTAGGAATTGGACTTGAGAGCAGCAATTAATTTCACATAATACCTTTGCTGTCCCTGACTTGGACCAGATTTGAACTACTGACCTGGCGATGAAAGTCACCATAGTCCCCTAATAGTTCCCCGAGGCGGGTGAGTGAGCAGCTTTTCATGCTGGCTGTGCTAAAAACCCATGGCCAGGCTGTTCCCTGCTTCCCTCAGGTTTAACCCTCTCCCAACCCTCTTCCTTCTCCCCACCTCCTCCAGCTCTCTGCCTCCTGGGCATGACCAGGATGTAAAAGGAAGAGCAATGTGGATCCTTTCAACCCCTCTGCTGTGTCTAGCCTAGCTGGGGGTGAGTTGTACAAATCCTGGGGTCCTCTGGGTTGCTTGAGCCTCCAGACATGGCTTTCAGGGCACTGCACCAAGTGGAAATGTGCTTGCTGGGGAAGAATCGGGAGTGTTCAGGAGTAGATCTGTAAATGGCATCCAGTTGTAGAGCACAAGGCTGCATCTGATTCCTTTCATTTTCATGTGATCCTCATGCATCTTTACCCTGCTCTGGTCCCCTGCATCTCCCCATGTGGTGACAGTGACTGGTGGGATGTACTGGAAAGCAAATTCTCAGCATCTCTGGTGCTGCAAACAAGTGGAATTACCCATTCCTATAACACCATCTAAAATCCTCCTCCTGATGTAGATTAGGAAAACCCCTCTGACCTTGTGTCTTTCAGATCATCCATTTTCCTGTCCTTCATGTTGCTGAGCCATAAACCTGAAACTCCAGAAACTAGTCTAAGACTGATATGCCCTCAGGTGGGGAGGTAAATTGAGCGTGGTTAAGTTTCACTCTGTAGCCAGAGGTTTAGAGCTGAAGCTGTCTTGCCTCGAGGACCTTCAGAAACAGGGCTTGAAATGTATTTCTGAAAGGGGATTAGCCAAACCTGAAAGTATTCCTGAATGGAGCAGGCAGGGAGTGCCTGTCTTATGTCTCTCACCTTGTCTCTGGCCAGTCTCCTTGGCTCCTTTTGATGTCCCAGGGCTTCTGTTCTGGCTCTGGTTTGGCTGTGATGCCCTGAGTGGGATCTAGGCTGGGTTAGGAGCAAAACAGAAAACTGTTTCCATCTGATGGCCAAGCACTGTGAATTATGAGTAGCTTTCATCCTGTTCCCAGCAATCTCCAGCAGCCACTGGGATGAGCAGGAACCTTTCAGCACTGGTGACTGCTCTTGTTCCCCCTTGCAGCAGAGGTGCCATAATTTGGGCTGCATTCCCAGTCAGAGCTGGATCTGAACAGTGCCAAGTCTTGTCGCTGTGGTTGCATGGAGGGGAGATGGGCTTCTCTGAGGTGTGTTTTATGAAGCCTGAAAGCCAAGTGAGAGGAAGGAAAGGTGAACTACACCCTGGTAAAATATTTGGTGCTACCCATGAAATGCTATGCTGCAGTCTGGTGAGCACCAAGAAGTGACAGGCGTGCTCTGGCAGCAGTGAGGTTTGTGCTTCAGGGAGCTCCCACCCTGGAATGTAAGGGATTTTATGGGCACTAATAAATTAAACCACATGTGTGGACTCTAAAAATGTGGTGGTAATGAACCAGCCTGGATTTACAGATAAGGGGAGCAGGGCACAGAGCAATGTGCTCATTTCCCTGTGTTTGCAGGGTCTTCCAGCAGTGTGGGTGGGACGACACCCAGGAGTCCATCTCTCCTGCACAATGGGCTTTCCTTCAGGCTCTTGTTCCTTGACAAAATGCACCAAAATATTCTCTTCCAAAATCCTCCCTCTGATTTTCATCTAGCAGTACATGGGGTACTTGTGACTAGCCTTGGATAGGTTCCTCAGAAAAACAGGCTTGTTGTTAATCTGGTGTTGTCTGTCCAGGAATGCCTCACCATTGGAGAAAAAGTTCTGGAAATCAGAAAAACGCTGACAACTCCGTAGGTCCCCCTGTCACTGTTTTCCAGGGCTGTGGCTGCTTGGCCATCCCCCTTTGGAGGGCTGGCTGCCAGGTTGGTGACAGAGTTCCTGAGGAGGGGGAACACGTTCCTGCAGGTCCCACTCGGAGGGGCGCAGGCAGGCGGGAGCTCTGCGAGCCTTCCACAGCTCCTCGCCAGCTGACACAACAAGGAAACACAACAGGCACCCTTTCCCCAGATATTTTTTTTTTATTATTTCCTCAGTTGTGTTGCTCTCACAGATGTCTTAAGGACCTTACTAAGTCTTGCATTCAGGCTCTTGGCCCTGATGAAGCCAAAGCTGCCTGCAGGCAGCTTTTGGACAGCTGGATGAAGACATCACTCATCAAGCATCAGCCCTTTCCAGGTAACAAATCTTTTGCTCCTGCTTTGCAGGAATGTCTCAGTCTCAGGCTCACACCTGAGGCTGTCAGCCTTCAAAGCTGCTCTCCTGGGCTGACCCTCTCCCTGCTCCTGGGACAGGGAGGGTGAGAGGTGCACACTGCTGCTCTGGGGCTTGGCCCCAGGTGGGCTCCAGTCCCAGCCAAGCAACTCCCAGTTCAGCCAGGGCACTGGGGAAATCTCAATGCAGGCCAGAAGGAATCTTGTCCCTTAGGAAGGGAAAAAGCTTCTGCTTCCACCGGAAAGGCTCATTGGGACCCAGCACTGTCCCCCTCTGTGAGCTGCTCTGCAAGCTCCCTGCAGACCCCTAATCCTTCCTGCCACCTCCCACCCACCCAGCTGGGATGTTCCACTCAGCCCCCACTGCTGCCTCCGTCTTCTCCTCTCCCCTGCTGTATAATAATGATATTAATAGCAAACACTTTAAACTAACCTTTTTGTCCCTCGGTGTCAGTAAGTGGAATGTGAGAGCAGAAGAAAGGATTTACGTGAATGCCAAGGACGTTAGTTCAGGAGGTTGGTCCTGCTCAGTGAATTAGTGCCCCTTAGTGTCTTGCTACAAGGAGGTGATGAGATGACAACTCAGCCATCCTGCTGTCATACAGGAGAGAAATGGGAGTGTATTTGGAGCGGGAGTGAAGGCTGACAGTCCTGGGAGGGGTCATGCCTTCCCTACACTGCTTGAGAGCAGGACATAGGGCCGGCTCTGGAGGCTGTGACTGACCTCCTGTTCAGACACAGGTTTGGGGTTTAGGTCCATGTCCGGTGAATTTTGGTTAGAGTGCTCCCTGAGGGATCAGGCACAAAGGTCATATTCCCCTTGTGTAACACCATGAATGTGGTAACAAGGACAGTGTTTTGCCTTAGAAATGGTGTTGCAGAGGATGTGACGACCTTGTTCTGCTTTCTGGGTCTTCATAGGGCTTTTGGTTTGTGTACTGTCAAAAGCAAGCTCTGAGTACTGCATCTGCCTTGTGTGCTGGGCTGTGCATGGGGAATGGGGTCTTTGAAGCACTGTAATGTGTTTTTGCTAGGGAAACCTCTCCTAGGACCAACAGGAAGTATTTATGCAGTCTTTGCCATGTGTCCCAAAGCATAAATTGCCTCCAGTACGTGGGGAGGGTGCTGAAAATAGCAGCATCCAGACCTTCTTTGGGGAAAAAAAAATTATATATATAAAGAAATGCACACATGGTAGGCAGCAGGAGAAAGGCAGTGATGGAACCCTTCCAGGGAAAACAACTCTGTTCTGGGTCGTGGAGTAAACACAGATGTCTGGAAGTGCAAGTAGCTGGAGGGAGCAGAGCAGAGCCATGGTGGTGTGCTGCAGAGGGTTTGCCTCAGGGCCAGGCTGGTAGATGCTGGCTGCAGGGTGAGACAGCAAATCCCTGCTGGGAATGAGCTCTGGGAGAGGCACGGCAGCCCTGCCTGGGTCTCACCAGGTGTCGTGGCCTCTTGGCTGCCTCTTGGGTCTGGGCTTGAGTTCTTGGTTAGGGGCAGGGAATCTCTGGATTAGGAAAAAGGCCATCAACTTGGCCAAAGTTATTGTTGGGTGTTTTTGTCAGAGTGAAGAGTCAAGATTTGATCTCCCATGTGTCACTGGGCAATCCTACTTTTGCTCGCAGCTTTAAACAACAAGAAAGAGAATGCTCAAAATCAAATGCATTGTGGGTGAGAACTCGGGATGTACCCTGAGAGGGGAGAAGAGAGGAAATATACTTCCCAGACAAATCTGTGTCCTACCACTCAGCTAACCTCTGCTGGAGGAAAAATTATTTCTGTTTCAGTTACTTAGATATAGGGGGGAATAAAAAGGAAAAATCAACAGTTATTTAAAAAGAAAAAAAACAAAGCTGTGACAAATAGCTGATCTACTTATTCCTTTCTGGGTGAGCAGTCTGGGAGGAGCACCATGATGGGCTGTAAGGGCATGGCATAGTTCTCCCAGCAGAATTCTGCCCATCACTTTTTAGGAATTCTCCATCACTATTTATTGCACCCGTTGTAGTGACTGAAAAGGAGGGAAAATAAACATTGAAAAATACAGCCGAGAAATGTCACAAGGGCATCATCCTTTGGTTAGGTGTGCACTTGGAAATATTTTAGCAAGGTTTCCTTTTGAAACTGAATTTGTCTGTATTTCTTAGGGATGAGAAACCAGAGCTGCATCTGCAGAAGTGCTGTGCAATGAGACCTGGAGCAGCTCAGCTTCCTGCAGTGCAAATGGACCCGGATTCTGACCTCACCCGGGCTGCAGGCAGTTGCAGGAGGAATGAAAAGTAAATCTGGGCTTGTTGCCATGAATAATATGATGTCTTTACATGCTGACCTAATTGTATTAATTCTTCATGGCAAATATCATATGGAAGTGGCTGATTAGTAGCTAGCAATGAGAGTGGTATTGGCCATCTGGTGTGCTCGGCTTGGAAGGGAAAAAAAAATCAGGATGAAACAAAACTGAAACACATGAGTCTTTCAGATAATGAATTAGCCAGATTCATTAAATTTCGGTTCAGATTTGTCTCCGCTGACACTTGTGTATGGGCAGGGCACAATGCAGTGGTGTCTAGGAGGAAAGTGATCCCTTCAAGCTGGTGGTGTGCAGTGAATTGTGGTTATTTTTCAAGTAAGAACCCATAAGAAACAATAGTGTCAACTCTGTTTTACCTGAACTACTCACAGATTTGCTTTTGTTAACCTTACGTTAAGTTTCTATGAGCTTTACCTACGGAGTGCAGCTCATTCAGGAGCAAAATTAATTAAAATCAACCTGTTTTTTTCTTCTGTGAGTAAAAGTAGAGTGGGAAACGGGTCTTTTTCTTATGTCTTACCTTGGCAAAAGCATCTGAGCTTTGTCTGGCAGGGCAGGCATATAAATCCTTCCCTTTAAACTCTGATCTCCTCTGTCTGCACAATGACAGGCAGCTCAGAGACAAAAGACCTGTCTGTGATTTTGCTCTTGTTGATTTTTATTTTTTTTTCCCCTTTCCCTGTAGCACTGGGAAAAATGTAGTATGGTGGAAAGGCACTCTGCACTGACCTGAGGAATGCTGCAGCCTCTCCTGGGGTTTGGCAGCAAAGATCTTCCGTGAGATCTCCCGAGGCTGAGACACACTCTTGTCTTCTGGGGTGTGCACACTTACTGAGTGAGATTTGGCTTCACACACCAAGATATTGGGACTTCTGCTGAAGAATTTTTTTGTTGTTGTTGTTGGAATTAGCCAGGAGGATCCCATCTTAGTTTGGAAAACAGGGTGGGAAGCTTGAAATGAGTACTCAAGGGCTCCAGGGGGATGACAAAGTGGCTGGGTTCCTTGGCTGGGTGGGGAGAGCAGCCAGGGAACCTGGGGTTGAGTCAGAGGTTCCCATCTGTGTAAGGGTTGTCCAGAGGTGAGCTTGAACTCACTCTTTGGCCAAATGTCCTTGCTGGACTGGTCACTGAAAGATCTGGGTGTGCCAGAAATCTACTGCGCTCTGCAGTGCTTCCCCCTGGAAGGCTTTGGGAAAAAAGTTTAATTTATTTTTTGTTATCAGGGAGTTTCCTACATTGCACCTGTGAGCTGGAAACAAGTGAGTGGTAGCAAGTTTGTTTGGATGAGAGAATGCTGGAATGGGTGGAGGAAAGAGGATGCGACCTCTTGGTTTAGACTCCAGAGAACATGCCTGTATGTTTCAAACCCAGAACTCTGCTAATCCTGTGCTAAATCTCTGGAATCAAGGAGGTCTTGAAGACACCGTTAAGGATGGTAGAAAAGGGTGGATACATTTCTCAAGCAATTTAATTTGAAATAGTATTCAAAGACAACAGCACTGTGAATTGTTAGGAGAGCCTTGATCCCAGGTATGATTACAGGGAGAACCTGTGTGCCTTTGTCTTTATTGCATGTTTATTATGTACCTAGTGAGCTCTGGTTTGGTTTTAATTTACACCAGCCCTTCTTCCCCCCCACTCCTCCCCAGTAATTAATGATCAACACCATAATCCAACCCGATTGCCTGATGGACAAGGAGTATTCTACAACTGTGGCCTTTTTAACAGGCTCCTTATTCAACTTTCTTACTGGATAAACAAGTTGGGGGTGGCTGCTGGGGGTAATATATTTCCCAAACACTCCAGAGTTGCCAAAGCTCTGGACCAAAGTATGTGTGTTCAGAGCTGTGAGAGACATTTGTCAGTGGCTTCATTGACAGATGCTCCTAATTGTGTGTGCCTTTCTCTGAGGGATGAGTCATGGGGCTGCTGAGAGCAGCAAGAGGTTCCAGAGTGACTTGGAGCAGTAGATGGACATGATTATTGCAAGAAGCCCTAAATTTGGAGCCCTAAATTCCTAGGACACAGCCATCACCTTGCCTCCCTTTTTAAAGATTGGACTTAATGGTGTTAAAGGTCTTTTTCATCTTCAATGATTCTGTTGAGGAAAGTGCTGGAAGATCTGACCTGATGATATTGCAGGATAAAGGCTATTGTGCTGTGGGCTAGGAGTGTGCAAACATCCCCTTCCCAGGAGGAAGGACCTTCCCAGTCCTGCTCCAGCTTGACTACATGGAGTCTTTCCCGGGATTTATTTCAGTTATGATTTTAATGATGGGTTTCAGACCTCTGTAGAGACTAGAGCTGGTTCCAGGGAAGTATTTCATGGCTGTGGCTGCTGATAGACAGCTGGGTGTGGTGACCCATAGTTCGCTAGGTCTCACTTGGACTGCAGGATTTGTTCTTCTCCAAGGTGCAGGGCTGCTACTGGAAATCATGCAGTTGAGCACTGAACGGAGGCTGTTGTCAGCTAAGAGCTGGAGGGAGACTTTCCTATCAATTTTACTTAAAAATGCGGATGGGACTCACTCTTGATCATTCACAAAAATCTGTCTGGGTTTGGAGCCAGTCACCTGCAGGTCAAAGGCTTTGTGCCCTTTACAGTCCCTGGAGAGCTGAGGACATTGAACTGCAGCCACACCTGATTTTCAGTGATTGCTTATTTGGGAGCCAAGTGTGCAGGTCCTGAGCGTCCCCTCCTTGTCACAGCCCAGCTTCTCACTTTTCACTGTATTTTTTGAGGCTAACAAAGTGACATGGAGACCAGCAAGCCATGTGAGTTGTGATACATCAGAGCAGGTTCTTTCCTCCCTCACCTCTTCCCAATTGTTGTGGCAGCCCATCACCTCCTGCAATCCTTCTCGGAGATCATCTCATGAAATGCAGACCATGGATCCTCTCCATTCCCTGCCAACCTTTTTCTTGTGCAGCTCCTTTCTATGACCCTGTGATTTCATGCCTTTAGGAAGCATCTTGGTGATACCATGCCTGAAGGGAGGTGGTCAGTGAGGCCAAACTCATGTATAATTCCATTTTCTGGCTGGATGATGTGATGTAATGAGCAGTAACTGTTATGTCCACACTGCTGCTTCCAGCACCAGCCCTAGGGTCACTCTGTTTCCCAGAGAAGTGGCTCTTTATTTCTCCTATGTACTCCTGGTGTTTGTTCATTACTAATCTAAAAATAAACAGCATCTTGCTTATAAGCAAGTCTTTGCCAGCTGATTATGAACCTAAAATATACTAACCTCTGATTCATCAGGGCATGATAAGATTTGATCCTTTTATAACTGGTATGTGGAGGACTGCTTTATAATTAATAATATCACATGATTAATATGACACAGAAGTTATAATTAATAGCAACATCCCATGTGATGGGAAGGGTGAATGCAGCCAGGCACCTTTCCTACCCTATCTGAAACATGTTGAGGCAATTAATCAAGCGTTAAAAGTACACCGAGCATGGCACTGCATTTAGCAACTGCTACAGAATGAATCACAAATAAAAATAGGAGCTTCCATTGATGAAAACATTGGGATAATGATAATAAGCAAGTGACCTCAGCTGCAATGGATGGCACTGTGCAAATACATATAATTATGCGAGTGATTTGCTTAGCATTGATGGTGTCTGTTATGAGGTAAAATCATCCTGGAGCACTGTGGGAAGGTCTGTGCAAAGCAAAACAGGGCCAGTACTTGCTCACTTGATTTAGAGCTTCACTGAGCTTTGGATAGTCTCTGCAACTGCACAACCTCTGGGAGCCTGCACTGGTTTCTGCTACCTGCATTTTCCACGTGTTTGCTGAGACCAAGGCAGAGAGAACTCCCACCTCCAGGGATCACCAGGCTATGCAAATATATGTTTGCAACCACCTCATACCAACCTCAATATGTGTTTGTTCATTTGTCCCAGTGTTAGCAGGACCCAAATTTATTGTTTCCGTAACATCCTTGCTTCTCTCCAGCAGTTTTACCACTTCCAAGTATGTTCTGTGCCCCTGCTCAGTAGTAGGTAGTTATTTAAAACAATACATTTCTCCTCTGTGCAGTGCTACCTCTTTTTTTTTTGTTCAGGCTTTAACTAGGCTTTAGCATGCAAATTTAATGTGTCATTGTGGCTTACTTAGGAATAATTAATATGAAGGGGTTACTTGTAAATTGGTGCTAGGGACAGATGTGTGAGGCCAGCCCCAGCAGTGGTTTTCTTTAAATGCTCAAGATGATGATGGGTTTGATGTAAGAGTGTCAAGTGACATTTACTACTGGGAGGAGGCCAGGAGTATTTATATTTTGAATGTGTGTGGTGGGAAGTTTTTGTTTGTTTTTTTTTCCTCCATCTTTACTTTTTTTCTGTTCCCAAATTTTGCAGCTTTGATTTGATTCACACAAAGCAAAGTTGCAAGTTTGCAGTGCTCTAGTTCCTTCCCTGATCAGGGACCAGAATGGCAATTCCAGCAGCACCCTGGGAAAGGGGCTGGGGTATTTCATGTGTGACATGAAGGCAGATGAACTCATCAAATCTTGGCAAAGACGTGGGAAATATTGATGTATCTGCTACAGCGTGAAGCCTCTGTTGAACTTATCACAGAAGGCTGGAAATACTTTTGGGGTGCAAGAGTCATCTCTTTTGTTATCCACAAAAGCTGGCTGACCCTCATTCACTGCAGTGCCCTTCTGGAAGCACAGTGTAAAATATTTAGGAATTATTTGTAAAATGCAAAGAAAAAAAAACCTGTGAAGCTTCAAATTTGCTTTTCAACCGCAAAGAAGAGGGAAGCCCTCTTGTTCTGGGATGCAAATTGGTTTGTTATAGAAAGGGGTAGGGAAAAAACCTTCCCTGAAACAGCTGGGGCTGATCCCCATCAGAGTCAGGATGCAGGACCAGATGGTCAGCTCTCCTGTGACAATTTTATTTTTTATTTACATGAAAACACATTTTTAGTTAGGGGGAAAAAATGTTGCCAATTCTGTGAATAAATGTAAAAAAAAAAGGAAAACTCTATTCTGAGAAGCTCCCTGCCTGTTTGAATGCTGTGTCAATAGGAATATCGAATGAGGAGTAAGAAGATCAAGAAGGGAAAGCACCAGCTCATTTTTGGGTTTCAGGGACCAGCAGAAATGTAGAGAAAGATTGCTGATAGTTGATATACTGACTCGTTTTCATTGTAACTTCAGTGCTTCTTTCAGCTGAAAGAGAAGATATGATACATCTTGATTAAATGAAATGTCATCTCAGTGTTGAATTAATTACGTAGAACATGGGCAAGGACTTGGTATTTTATTAATTTGGCTGCTCTGGAGAAAACATCAATAGGCTGTTTGTGGATGACAGCTTCATACTCTGACAGCTTCTGCCTAGGATCTCACAGCTCCTTGCAAATTCTGGTGTGTTAAGCTTGGTAGAGGCAGTGAAATCATTAAAATTTCCCTTTTGCACGAGCTAGACCAGCACCAATAAAACTTTCAGGCTTTTCCTCTGAAGTTCAAAGCAATGGGAGTTTGGTACACAGAGGTGTGGAGGACTGGACCCTAAATAAACCATTGAAAGCCTTTCTGGTCCCTACCAACTTGCACAGGATTGGCCTCAGAGATGGAAAGAAAAGACCAGATTTCTATGTTATTCAGTGCTGAAGTTTTTAAATGTATGTTGAATTGCTTCCTGCCTGGTGACTGATTAAGAACTGGCCACAGCCAGGGGCTGGCAAAGATCAAGATCGATTTTACAAGCAGAGATTGACTCAAGTGAGTTGTTGCAGTTTGCTTTTCTGGCAAAAGGCAATTATAATTCAGGAAGTTCTGATGTGAAAATTATTTTGGCGGATATGCTATTTTTTTAATAGTTTATGCATGCAAAAGCAATACTGAAGATAAGGTGATGGGAAAGGTGAATCAAAGCAAAAATCTCTTTGTGTGGGGTCATGTTTTGTTTCACCGATGTGCTCAAAGAAAATTTGAAGATATTCCCTGGATTTGCCACCACATTTAATAGGTCAGTTCAAATTAAGAAGAGGATTCCTGGAACTTTGTGGAAGGGCTCAAAGCCTGGCTTTATGAAAGACCCCATGGGCAGAGATCCAATGATGGATCTACCCACAACATCCCAGGCCTGATTTGGGTTATGCTTGGGGCAAGGCAAGATAATAATTGTGGTTCACTGCCTGCTCAACCCCTCACCCTCCCACAGAGATGGCCAAAAAGGTTCTGTTCCCTATCAAGGTGCAGAGCTCTCCTTTCCAGGTAGTGTCTCAAATCGCCATCGTTGTCACTGGCAGTCACTGTGGGAGGTTTTCCAGAACACACGTAGTTTTATGGTTATTATTTCTTTTTATGGTTCATTGGGTCATGGACCCCCAATTTGCTTCATAGCTCTCCAATGTCAGCAATTATCAGGAAGCTGCTAATTGGGGCTGGATCAGAAATTCAGCAGCCACCTATCACTGAAAAATCTCCGTGGGTGACATTTCTGACACCTTCAAATTCAATGGCAACAAGCCCAACGACACTGAGAAAACCAGGAGCGCATCCTGCTCTCCTATACCTATCTCCAGTGACAGGTCTGCAAATGCAGAATGAAACCTGATTTCCACACTGATAAAAGTTAATGAAGCATGGAGGAGCATCATTAAGCCATAAGCAGTTTTTGCATTAGAGACTGGATGCAAGGAAGGATCTACTGTGGGGGTTTTTTTTGTTTTTTTTTTTTTTTTTTTTTGTAAGGGTTGTGTCACTGACTGACCACCGTTCTGGAGAATTCAGTCTTTGGATATGGATGAGAGAAAAGGAGAGACAGATAAAAGATAAGGGGAGATGAAAGAATGACAGCATCCTTTGAAGAAAAAGGGTAAAAGGATTAACTTTTTGGACAACGTTTCTTAAATTTCAAATTCCTGCAAAAGTAGCAAAAAATGGATAATAAAATGTAGACTAGTCATAGTTTGGTTCCAAACCTCCACCCCCTCAATGACAAAAAAAAGGTCAGACATAATTTTTAGTCTCAAAACTTTAAGGCTTGTAAGTTTTGTTTGAGTTTAAGCCTTTAAGTGAAGTTAACCTTTTAAGCTAAATTTAGTTTTCTATCAATTTATATCAGGCAAAATCTTTAAAAATAGGATTTTGCACCTGCTCTAACAGTGGCAGAGACCAAAATGTGCTCCATGATCCTTGCTGTCCTTGCTGCCACCTGTCCCATGGCTCCCAGGTGGCAGATCCTGCAAACCTCGTGACAGCTGTAGTGTAGGAGGGGCAGGAGTTGGATCCATCCAACCTGTTTATTCCACAGGCTTGGATGACAGGTCACGGGCATTTCTCTGAACTGAGCAAACAACTGACATATGTGCACTGAGAACAAAATTTAAAAATGTTTATTTGATAGATTTTAAATAATAAGACACTGATGTTTTGTGCTGTTTTTTTCTGAGAAACCACTAAATCTGTCATGCTCTGCTCACATGCCATGCAGGGAAGTTGCAACTCCCTGCCCAAGCTGATTCCCCAGCCCTATATTTCACCTTCCTTTTGATGGCTCTGTCATTTTAAGCCTTCAGATAATAGGCCATTATTCTCAGAGTTGCTATTATATTTTATTAATAGGAAGGGGGGGGGGAGGAATTATTGTCACAAACTCTGAAAGATTTGCACTTGGAGCACTCACAGCTCTCGAAAAGGGCAATTCATTCAGCTGCTTTACTTGATGGATGTAGATCTCTTCTCTTCCTCCCCACTTTTCCAGTTCCTACCAGCCTCTGCCAGCCATGGGGACAGATCCCAACCCAGCCTGGTGGCAGACCAGCAGTTTGGTCTCTCAGGAATTATCCAGAGTGGGATCACTGCCAGCTGCAGTGATGGGGATGGAGGCTGGGTTAGTGCTGGTGGCTGCAGCCCGGAGCAGCTGAGCTCTCCTCTCACATCTGTGCGTGTGGGTGTGTGTACACGTACAGACAGCCAGAGCAAGTCTGTTCCTGTTTGGGAGATCAGTGTCAAAAGTGTATTTTGTAAGAGCTGGCCAGGCTCCTGTTTCCACATTAGTAACCAAAAGCAATTAGGTGGTTTTTTTGGGTGCTTCTGCTTTTCCAAATCAGTGCATGGCTGTGTCTCTCCCTGTAGAAAAGGGAAGGACGTGCTCCACATCCTCTGTGGATGTATGTCAGCAGCTCATCCCAGTTTGGTGAGGCTGGGCATCCCATAATAGGATAGCCAAGGTGTGACTGCAGCAAGAAGGGAAGGAAAAACCTGTGCTGTGGGGGCCAGCTTGCAGAAAGGTTTCTGCTCCCCTGGTGCTTACAAGAAAGGGATGAGTACAGACATGTTGGACCCAGCTGTGTCTCCCTTTGTGTCTGTACAAATTGTACCTTCTCCAACCTTTCAGAAACACAGGACAAGGATTTTTTTTTTTTAATTTTTTTTTTTTTTTTTGCCCTGAAGTGCCTGAACACCTGAGGCTGAAAATCCTCTTCTCTCTTCTGCCTTTTTCTACTTCATTCATTGTCCTTGGTGGGGAGTCAGCTGCTAATTGCAGTGTCCTGCACGTGTCCATCATTAGCCAGTGAAAAGCATCTTCTGGGCTGTTCTAAGCACCATTATACAGCTGGGTTGGGGAAAGAAGTAAGGTGTGGTGGAGAAAAGTGGCTTTGTGTCTGGTCTGCCTCTGCTAGCAGGAGGAGGAGGAAAGGAAGGGGAGCCTGGCTTGCTCCAGTGTGTGCATTAACCCATCCTGCTGCCTCTGGAGTTGTAGCATCTGGGGAGAGGGGGACACAAACAGCAAGAGGTGGCCCTGAGGGGAAATAAGACACCTGTGGTGGGAATCAGCTTTTAGTTACTACCATTGCCTGACTGGTTTGGGTTTTTTCTTGTCTTTGACACATTTTTCTCCAGCTCACTTTTCTGTCAGACCTAGAACAAATGGTGTTTATTCTGCAGCTACAACCCACAGCTGGGATAAATGTATGCATTCCTGCACCTTTGACTAGCTTTAGGTATTTGTCTGGGGGAGCAAAAGTGCTTCCATATTCTTGGAGAAGGGTTGTGCATTTTATGCAAAGGAGGAATATAAATTCATAGCAGTAGCAGCTGGTCTTATTAGATTTGCTTGTACCCTAGATGGTCTGTTGCAGTCACCAAGATGCTGGTTTAGAGGCTGGAGAGGGTGCTGCAGTCTGGTCTGTGGCAGGTGGGCTGTAAAAATCCCCTAGGGCCAAGCTCTGGGATGATGGGTGCTGGAAAATTGCTGTCCCTACACCCAGTCCATTCTCTGAGCTACAGGGGGTTGGTTCTGCCTTTATCTTATGGTGAAGTAAGGAATTCACCATCCCTGGAAGTGTGCAAAAACCATGTGGATGTGGTGCTTGGGAATGTGGGTGAGTGATGAATGTGGCAGTGCTGGGCTAATAATTGGACTTGATGATCCTAGAGGTCTTTTCCAGCCCAAGTGATTCCATGATTATTAATGCAAAGGCTTCACTGCCATAAACTAACACTGACAAATTGCTATCCAGTATGGAAGGACTGGAAGATGATCTTTCCTAGAAGAAACACTCCCAAACATCATTACAGACGGAGTTGGAAATAGGAATGGGATTTCTTGACTCCCTGTTCAATCTGCAACCAACAGACTCAAATGTTGAAAGAAATCAGTTGGGAAGTCTTTGGGTGCTTTGATATTTTAGCTGTTCATTTTCAGTGGTTTTTGTCGTGTCTTTTTAAATCATGAACTTCAAAAATTCCTGGTTTGCTATAAAGAGTATGGTTTGGTTTTCTAAGCTGCCGAGCTGTTAAGAACATTTTGAAAATTAGAATAAGGACTTTGGATGCCTAAATATATTCTCAGGAGCCCAGGTTTAAGCACTTGGGTTTGCATACTTTGTTTTTATTATCTGCACCTTTAAAATAGGAAAACAAATTGCTGCTCACCACTGTCATTAATCCAAGCAATTTGAAGATAGTTTATTTTGTTATTAATTAGTCAATTAATTCTGTTTGTTAATTCACTCTGTCGCAAAATATCAGGCTAAAGAAATTTTCTGTACATTAACACAATAAATCTTAATTTGTTACTGCTATTTTCTGAATAACACACAGACAGCAGAAGTCAGATGTATTTATTTTTTCCATTTTCTCTGGCTAAGTCCAATTCTTATGCAGCTTCTTCTGTCTCACTGCTGATTGTTCAGTTTTTAAGATCCCATCACTTCTGGAGATGAGGTTCAAAAGGTCTTTGGGGAGAGCTGGTTTGTATGCTGAACTCAGGAGCAAGCATTGCAGGTCCCAGTTTGAGAAAAGGAACTGCTGATATTAATTGTTTCTGTTGCTTTTTTATCTCTTGATAGTTCTTACAACCCAATTAAAATCATTGCTGTTCCTTGCAGGTGACATGGATCTTCATTTGGATTTCACGAGACATAAACAACAGCAGCTTGTGAAGACAACGCTTCTGTGAAGGGTAAATTCACTTTTGAAAATTCACCATGAAATTCACTTTTGTTCCAAAAAGTAAAATGAAAAGAAATGCAGAGACTGTGGAGCGATCACAAGTCTCCAGCAGTGAAGAATTAAGATGGTAAATATTGTAAAGCTTTTAATAAGCCTTATATCATGGCTCTGTTTTAATGATATTGGTCTTGATGATTTGGTCTTGAATTACCAATAATTTCTGGGAAAGCTGTCAAGAGAAAGCATGTCTAAAAATGTGTTTTTAGAAAAAACAAAACGTGCTCTAGAAAAAATACGGTTTAAAAAAAATCAAATGGTTCCAATTTGATTTGTCCAAATTCAAATGGTTCCCTGAGAAAACTATCTTTAAATGGCTGAGGGCAATTGGCATAATGATTTAAAGTTGGGCTGGAGAGCTGCAGGCTGCACGTGGGCCCTAGCAGTGAAATGAGAGGTAATGTGGAGGCTGAGCTGTGAGACAGAGATTGCTCGAATCAAAGGTGTCACGGTGACACTGCATGAACTTAATATTTAGCCAGTGACGTTTGCACTCCACAAGAACCCAAGGGAGGCAATTAGAAGGGCTTGGAGAAGGAGGGAATAATTTCACCTGTCAGGGTTGTAAGTGGGCAGCTCTGTGAGTGTGTGTGAATACTTGTGTGTGTGTGTGAAAAATCCAGAAACTAATGAAATAGAGAGGCTCGGCGGGGACTGACAAGCCTGTGGTTAGAGGTGGGGAAAGAGCTGTTTCCAAACCCATGAGATTTATTTCTGGAGCTGGTGGGAAGGTGGGAGGCAAAGTTAGCAGGCTTTACCCGTCAGGGCTTTAGATTCAGTTGAAAATATTGCTAATTGTAGCAGCAAGCAGGCAAGGTACCCATGCACATTTTACAGGTGACTTCTTTACATTTTTATTTACAAGTTTTTATCTGATTTTTTTTCCCCCTCCTTGATTTCTCAGGGTGTGACTAAGGATCCATAGGTAGAGAAGGCTCCAAATTCAGTGCTTGCAGCTCACAGGTCTCCCAGTGGTGCAGCACAGCCCAGAATTAACCTGGCAAACCAGAGCTTCCCTTTCAGGATAGAAAATTGAATGGTGTTTAGAGCTGTACAAAAATGGTCCTTGCTCCAGGAGCTTACTGGTACCAGCACTGGTGCAGTGCATGCATGTTCCTGTGCTCACAGGAAGTTTTGGCTGAAGTCTGATCTCAGCTTTGTCATCAGTGTGGTCTTCAGTGAGTGATGAACCCCAGATCTTTCATCTCATTGGTTTTGGGAATGGTGGGTCTACAGTGTTTTATATCCAAGGCAGATAAAGCTGATGAGTCACCAGAACTCCAAATCCAGGGTCCTTTTATTGTTAAATTCTTAATGATTTTCCATTTGGATGTGTGGGGATGATATTTTTATTTTTTTTTCCCCTCCCCAAACAAGCCCTTCACCCTATTTCAATGCTTCCTTGAGGCATGTCTATGTTCCTTGCTGTGGAAGAGGGCAGTAGGGACAGGACCTTGGACATAAACAAGATTTCAAAAAACCTGAACCATCCGAGGTCTCTCCCTGATTGTTTCTAGGATAAACCCCTGCTGCAGGCACTGGAAGGAGTTTCAAATTAGTGGCCAGACATCTCAGGAACTTGTTTCTGGTGCCCTGAATCAACCAGCAGTGATGGGTACAAGTGTCACTGCTTCTCCTCAGAGCCCACGTAAGCACCTGCCCTGCCCCTGCCAGAAATTATTGGCCAAAACCAGTTCACAAAATATCCTGAGTTGGAAGGGACCCATGAGCTGTTGGTGTGAATATGTGGATCAGCTGCTGCAGCAAAGCAAATTTATCATCAACCAGTGCTTTGAGCAACAGGCTTCTTTGACTCTGAGGCAGTTATTTTGGGGGGAATATATATGAGCTAGGGCTTAAAAACTTGGCTTGAGCAGAGGGCAGAGAAGATGCCTCACTTAGCCTGAGGAATGCTTTTGACAGAGACACGTTGTCGCCACATCTCTTGGCTGGGAATAAGTTGTACCTTTCCTGCAAATGGAAATATTTCTCTGAAGTCCAACAGCTGCAGGAACAGCAACTTGTCTCTTGATCACGTTTTCAGTTTTAAAACCCATTTCTAGTCCAGCAGCGAGGAGAAAGCCCAAAGCTCATTCAAATGAGCTTTTTAATGGAAAAAGTCACATTAAATCTGAACCAATTTCATGATCTTGTCTGAGTCATGACTTTTTAAAGACTGGGGGCTGAGGCTGCAGTTAACATTGCCTTAGCAATGCTCAGTACTTATTTGTGAGTAGAAAGGTAATGGTGGGGAAGAGCTTGTGGTGTTATTTTTCTAAGGGCCTGATCACTTAGCTATCTAATTTGGGAAGCAGGGCTATCTCTGGCTGACTCTTATCACCCTTTCAGCAAGGCAGATAGCAGCCAGCACATTACTCAGCAGTTACCCCATGGATATCTGGTGTCTGAGTAGGTGTTACAAAACGTGGCAGCCAGAGCAGGGAAACCTCTCAGTGCTGGGCACAGAGAAGTGGCTCCAGCCCCACATGGTAAGAGGTGGAAGGTTTTGTCCTCTGGACTTGTCCTCATCACCTGAGAGACCCTGGGTAGCTCTCCTGTCTCTGCTCTGTTGTCACTCAATTATTTACTTCACCTGGGGACTGAAGGTTGGGGAGGGGATGTACTGTGATATAGGAAACTTTCCTAATGTGCTTTATAACTGCAATAATAATATGGGCAACACTATTTATAGTTAGAGAAGGACTTTCATTTTTTCCTATCTCCTGCTGTCCTCTCCCTGACAGATGGTTGTGAGGCACCAGGGAGAGGTTTAACCTCTTACTGGTACTTTGCAGCTTTGTCTTACCCACAGGGTTTCAATGTGGGTAGCTTCTGCAGGAATTCTTTTTTATTTTCTGTTTTGCAGATGGAAAATAGAGACATGCAGTTCAGAGGTGTTTGTAGGGAGTCTTCTGCCTTGAAACAAAACCCTCAAACCACTCCAAAATTACTTGTCAAGTTCTCTCCATGCCTTCTGATGGACCTTATGGATTTTGAGATGCTTGTGGTGTATAAAAGTGGAAATGGTCACTGCAGAGGTTGGAAAGCCTGGAGAGCCATGGGTAGAGCCACGGGGCTGGGCTGGTAGGAAGAAGGCCCAGGTTGCCCATGCTCACTGATGGTAGGACACATGCCACACTGACCAGGGTGACTGAGAAGCACCCATGGCTTTGTTTCGTCACCCCTAAATCTGTCCCAGTGCAAACTGGTCCTTTAACCCACTGGAATGTGTGTAGAGGGGAGCAGAGACAGAAAGGAAGTACTATTGAGTCACAGCAGTCAAGAAGGATCAAAGATTGGCTATTTTTGACACACAAAAGGGTAAATGATGCTGAACTCTCTCTAGACTGATTCCAGCTGAACACAAAGCATTTTAACCTCTTAATCCTCACTTCTGAGTTATAGCCCCGACACTGAGGGCTTTGTGGCTTTTTGGAGATTCTCTGCTGCATGTGACCCTCGTCCCAAGCAAATAACACACACCCCTGGCTGCTGCACAGCATGTGCTGAGTGTTGAGCGTGGTGTTAATCCTGCAAACTCTGTGGGTTTTTTGCCTCCCTCACTGACCATAAGTGGAATTCCTGGGAATTCTTACTGAGAAAAGCAATCAGGTTGGATGAGGCATGGAACAACCTGCTCTAGTGGAAAGTTAGAGAGAGGTTGGAACAAGATGATCTTTAAGGTCGCTTCCAACCCAAACCATTTTCTGTGATCTATGAACTGTGGATGTAATATCCACATTTCCCATTTTGATTTGTGGAAGCAGAGCCCCAGTTTCACCTCACTGTCCTGAGGACAGCCCTAGCCTCCCTGAGTTTCCCCTCAGAGAAGCTGCTCCTGGGCTCTCCTCTGTCATGTCCCCTGTCATTAACCTATCCCCTCTCCAAATCCTGAAAGGTTCCTCCATGCTTCCCAGCACACGGACTGCTGTTCTCTATGAATCCACATCCTCTGATTGTAGATATGAAAGCACTGCTTTGGTTTGAGCCTTGTTTGTATTATTTTTGGTTTGCATACTTGGGCTTGACATAAAACCCAGCACAGAGACTCTTACTTAGCCAAGGCCATTTCTGCATTCACTGCAGATGAGCGTGGTGCTCCAGGGAACCAGTTTTATTCCAGGCTTTGCCAGTGATTCATTTCTGGATGCTGCCTGCGTGATTCCCTCTGGGCCTCAGTTTCCTGTTCTGTAAAATGGAGATAATACCCTTTCATGGCACAGGGCTGCTTTGAAGCCTTTACAAAATTACTCTGATGTGTTTGGATGAAAGTTTCTATAAAGCAGATTTTAAAAAGCATGCAGCTCTCATTGAGGGGTTTGTATGGAGTGATCAGGACCCCAGAATTGCTTCCCAGGATGAATGTGTCTGTGTTGAACCCTCAGACAATGCTAAACACTGAAACAATATTCATGTAACTCCTCTAAAAGCATCCACTGTTGGTGCCCATGGCAGGGTTTGCTGCTATTCATTCTTTTTGTTTATTTTATGTAAATCCTTTTCCCTTCTCACTGAAAACACAAACAAAAAAAAAAGGATGCCCGGGAAAAAAAAAAAAAAAAGAAGGAATTTTGGTCTGTAAGCCCCATAAAATTGATTCATCTTGAAGAAGTTTTTTAGCAGGACCAACCCTCCCTTGCCTATCTGTGTGATTTTAAAAGAAACTCTCTTCTTTCTCCTGACTGCCATTTTATGGGGGAAAAAAAATACCCTGAAAGCAGAAATGAAAGAGATGCAGAATTTTTGTGTCCTCGCCTTTCCCACTCCTGTCCCTTTATGTGCTCTCCCACCGCCCCCTCCTCCATGGCCCTCCCTCCTGCTCTGCCTCAGTTCCCATTGAAATGTCAAATGCAGCAGTTGTCTGCCAGTGAAAGAGGGACTCCCTGGTGGGAACAGGCTGCCCTTCTAACCTGACGGCCTCGGCTGTTCTCTTCTCCCCTTTTTGGTGTTTCCCATCCCACTTTCTCAGCAGATGTTGTGTGGGGCAGTACGGGCTGTAAAGGAATGAGTTTCTTTTCACCTGGCCATGTGAATGGGCTGGCACAGAAACCCTGGCTTATTCTCTCAGACTCTGGCAACAACTTACACAGAAAGAGATTGTTTTGAAGGGCTGTCTCTTTTCTTATTTTTTTTTCTTTTTTTTTTTTTTTTTTAAGACTAAGATAGGGAAAAAAGGCTGAGAGATGCTGGCTGTATTTTAAGCTTCTTCCTTGGGTGCCAAAGGAGTCCTTGGAGTTTTGTTGCTGCTACTTTTGTTCCTTTTATAGTTTCCATTCAAGCCCCAGGCTTTCAGCTCCCCTTTGTCTTAGTCCTACTTTTCCCAAGCAGTTGACATGAGAATTAGTTCAGAAAGATGGTAGAGGTTCATCCAGGAGCGTTGCCCCATTTTAGTCCAGGGCTGTAGTTTTTGACTCTTTGGTGGAAATTTGGAAAAGAGTGACATTTCCCATGCTTCTGCAGGGAAAACATTTAGTTTCAGATGAGCTCTGTCTGAAAACATGTGACAATGGTGGGCAAAAATGCAGAAATTCAGTCCTAATGTTGAATTTTATCACTGTGTTACTTAAGATTGGAGAGGCACCTTAAAGGTGAAAGAATAGGGGGTGTGTGAGTTTTCACCATTTCTCCTTTTTTGTGGCTCCCTGCTTATCTGGTTAATGTGGCTGGTTGTTTTATCTGGCCTGCTCTCTCTCCCTTACCAGGACCTTGGGCATCTTAGGGTTGTTCCATTGAACTGCACCAGAAAGGTACCCAGAACAGAGATTCCCTCCCTTGCATGGATGTCTTTGCTTGGCACCTTCAGAGCATTGTCACTTACCCAGCTCCCTTTTGGCCATGTCTCTGTGCTCTGAGCCCAACTCATTATATCTCAAAACTTTATTTATGTTCAAGAGCAAATTATGCACACGGCTTGTGAATAATTCGATTGCAGGCGTGAGAAACGCACACGCTGCTGATCCTGAGAAATGGAGCTGTCGTTTGCTGATTTAATGAGTAAATAATGAGTTATTCTGAAATACTGTAGGGATATTATGCCAGTGGTTCTCTTTGAGTCTTTATACACATTTTAACTCCGGTTGGTTTTTGTTGTGTGTGCGTGTGGTTTTTTAAAAATCTGAAGTTTATTTTTTGCAGTGGTGCTTGGAAAGCTGTAAATGATCCACAAGGAATTAACAGACAAAAGTCCCTGGCTCTGCTCCACCCTATTGAAGTTGATGGCAAAACTCCCATTGAATTCAGTGGAAGTAACAACTAGGCCCTGTTAGAGTAAACAGTAAATCAGTTTTATAATCACAATATTTCTCTATGTCCTGTTCTTAGTGCTTTATGTGGCAGACGTGTTAGATGCTTGTAAGATGATGAAAGGCACTGACAAATCATGGCCATCTCAGGTGAAATACAGGCTTGCAAAGGTGAAATTTCTAAATTTGAAAGCTTTTGGTAGGCTTCACCTTTCACCTTCGACAGTATTTTGGAAACCTGCACTTCGATTCTGTTAATGAGAATTCATTGTGAGAGGTTGAACTGCCTCTCCATCCATCACGTAGCCAGCAGGTGGAGGAGAACATTTCCCTTTCTAGTTTGTAAAAAGTACAGTCTTTAGAGACATGAGAGTGTAAAATTCAGCAAATTGATTCTCCTGCCTGGACAAGTGGGCATGTCACAAACCCCATTCAAAAACTAATCAGGAGGAGGTGGATCATCTCCTGTCAGATATCCTGCAAATGTGGTGCCTGTGGTTAGAAGTTTCAGAAGCCTTTATCCCTCTGTCTGCTCTGGCACATCTCAGTGTTAAAGCTATTCTGTTAAATAATAGGAAGGTATAAATAGCTCAGAGCTTTTGTTCTTAGTCAGCGTGTTCTGTCAGTGGACTCCAAATCATTTGATTAAGGAAACAAATATATTACATTTTACATGGGGGAACCCATGAATCCATGGCAGGGTCAGATATTCAAGGATGAAGTTCAGTCTTTTCCTTAGTCTTAGTCTAGCATCTTATCCCCTGCCTTTTAAAGGCTTTATCCCTAAAACGTGTCTTAAGGGCTCTGTATTGTAAAGTTTTCCTATTGATTCCTTCCCTAGAGTTTGTGGCTTTTGGAGGAGATGGGGCATTGATAATTGCTTCAGCTGTTCTTAACTGTTACAGGGCACTTCAGCAGAACTGTGTAGCCTGTTTGTGCTTTGTAAAATAACCCTGTGGCCCTGCAGAATGGGAGGATTTACGCGTTTAGCCATCTTGATTTGTTTTGAATTATTTTGTCTGAGCTATTTATGGAGGGTACAACAGTGCTGAAGGTAAAGCAAGGTTGTGACTAGACTATCCAAAGATGGAAAAAAAGTGCTATTGTAGCTCTTCAAGCAATGACACTGACTGAAATAAAAGACAGCTGGGTAGGAAATAGCAGCCTGCTTCCAGAGAGCATCCATGGTGTACCTCAGCTTGCCATGAATGCTAGTCCTGCTAGGCAACCAGGAAAGGGAGCTGCAGGCAGCCATGAGCTAGGCCAAAGAGAGAAAAAAAAAAAAAAAGCCTAACCCAGAGAAAAAGGGGTGAATTCTTCCTAATTGTGCTTTGGAATGGAAGTCCTTTTATTCTTGTCTTTTGTTGCATTCTTCCTCTTCCTTTTCACGCCCCAGCAGCAGCCTGTGTGTCTCAGTGCTACAAAGTGCTGGGTGGCCATATCCCACCCTTCCAGCTCTGCCTGGCCATATCCCACCCTTCCAGCTCTGCCTGGCCATATCCCACCCTTCCAGCTCTGCCTGGCCATATCCCACCCTTCCAGCTCTGCCTGGCCATATCCCACCCTTCCAGCTCTGCCTGGCCATATCCCACCCTTCCAGCTCTGCCTGGCCATATCCCACCCTTCCAGCTCTGCCTGGCCATATCCCACCCTTCCAGCTCTGCCTGGCCATATCCCACCCTTCCAGCTCTGCCTGGCCATATCCCACCCTTCCAGCTCTGCCTGGCTATATCCCACCCTTCCAGCTCTGCCTGGCCTCCAGGTGGGTTTGGGGCTCACTGTGGGAGAACTGCAGCACCTCTGCATCATCTCACAGTCTGTGCACTGGGAGCTGGGTCAGACTGCAGTGTTGGCCGTGACCCTTAGGAAGGGAGGGTGAAACCTGCCAGAATCTGCTGAAGAGCACAGTGTGGCTGTGGGTGATGGCAAAATTGCAGTTTCACCTAAGGATACATATCCAGTCAAAATTGATGGTGTTTTTTTGAAGTGGTTGGTGGCTAACATCAAGTTCAGAGTGTTTGGAACATTTAATAGATATCTCTGAGCAGTACTTTGGAGAAGGCAGTTGTGGACAGGAAGAGGTGTGAAATAGGATGCCCAGGGTTGGGTGAGAAGTCAGTGGCAGAATTGAATGTGGCTCTCCCCTGCCCAGGATGTCATCCTCACTTCTGGGCCATCTTTCCTCTCGGCAGTTTGTGCAAGCAGACTAAACCTCACTCAAAATCAAAGTGTAAAGGACAACAGTAAGGAGGGGGGGTTGTGGGGCGTTGCTCAGGGAAGAGGGAAATGGCTTTGGGCAAGAGCTGGGAGAAGCTGGGGCAGCACAGGGCGGCAGGGCAAGAGCAGTGGCAGCACCAGTGAACAATGCTCAGAGGTCATAAGGAAGCAGGAGCTGTCTCGGTGAGGAGAGAAGTTCCCCATGGTGATGGTCTCACCTCTCACACACATATCTTATTGCCTGTTTTGCCTTTGATGTTTCCCTGTTCTCCCTTTATTATTAGATATGCACTGGCAGCTAATGGGTTCTCAAATATTTATATCAAATTTCAAGTTTCTTGAGTTGATGAATCAAAATGTATTATATTCTCCTCCCATCTTTAAAAATGAAGCTGTGATACCCTCTGGTAACCCAGAGATGCTGGAAGCAACTGAAGGCGTCCCCTCCCTTCCAGCACAGGCTCAGGGTTGAAACGCAGGGAAGGCTGCTGGCAGGGCCAGCTGTAGCTCAGGCAGCAGCCTCAAGAGGGAGAGAAGGCTTTCTCACAGGCTTTTATGACCAATGTTCAAAGGGAAATGCCTTTAGAGAAGAAAAGGCTTGGCTTTCTGGCTGTACACAACTCAGACCTGCAAATCTCCTCTGTGGCTTTGTTTTCCCTGATGCTCCTGTTCTACCTAATCCTTCCCTTTTGCTCCTGCTGATGGCTGGGGACTATTTTTCTCCAACCTGGGGACTTTCAAGCTTAGCCTGGGACTAGGAGTCTCACCTAAACAGATTCAAGTCTGCACCTTTTCTCCTGGGTCAGACATGCATCATCCCTGTGTATGACAGGACAAATAACCTGGACAGGAGGGGAACGAACTGATTATTTCCCTGAAATAAGGACTGAAGGATGCCCTGGCACTGTGTGGTTGATCACTGGAGAAGAGCAGCACAATTGGACAAATGACCAATATAATAGCTAACAAATGGAAAACACCACTGCCAGCAAAGGAGCTGGCTCTTTAAAGGCAGCAAGAGGTTGGCAGCACCAACCCTAGCAACAGGGACAAAAATTATTCTAAACACACGAGCAAAGCCTCCATGAACCCACTATAACATGCTGTTAATAGGAAGGGGGAGCCTAATATCTTAAAGGGTAATGCCAAAACATCAGAAGAAATCTGTGATGCACATAAAGGAGCAGCACATTGCACTGTATCTAATTGCTAGAGTAATTATTTTCTGCTATGCAAATTACCAGGAGCAAATCCATTGCATTACATCTATGTGTATTTAATTATCATCAAGAGCTGGAGTTGAGGGACTAGATTTAATATGTTCATAATGAAATAGCCAGAATTTGTGTGTGCATTTGCAGAGAACTCGTTATTTTACCACAGCTGGATTTGTTTATTTTAAATAAATCATTATGGCAGATACAGTTTCTCCGTGCTTGCCCATCTGCTGATTTATCGTAAAAATTGTGGTTCCATTTATATGGTTGGTTTCTATCAAACTTACATTACCCCTCTTGCTGCATGTTTCTGTAGGATTTAAGGAGTAGCTCAATGCAAAGAAAAACCATTTTGCCCATGGATAAACAAAGGCTGGAGGAATAGGAGGAATTAGAACGACCTGGGTGGGTTAAGATTTTGTAAGGTTTTGGGTCTTCATACTTACAAGCTTGTTGTGGTTTAAAACCGGGACAAGGATGAAAACTGGAATTTTAGCAACACCCATTTGTAAGCCAAACCTCTTACTGTTCAATGTCTATTTGATGGTGTGCATAAGGCAAGTTAATGTTTTTGGTTTCTAGGGAATATTTTATATTTTCTCATCATAGCAAGAAACAATAGAAGTGTATGCAGGATGCAGGATTACCACTCTGAACCTGAGATGCTTCTTCCCCTCTTAAGCTTCAGACTTTCTGGGCCAGAACTTTACTAAAGACATTGGGATATCATTTCAAGGCTCAAGTTATAAGAAAAATATTAGAACTGGGAAGAAATACTTTTGCCGCTTTGTCATGTTTTGGTGGTTTTCCGGTTAAAAACTTGGAATCTGCAGCTCTGGAGGAGATGCTCCGTATCAGTCCAAGCTCCAGTCAGGAAAAGTGATAGGTAAGGACAGATTTATTTCCTGTCTCCCGCCTTTAGCTTTGCTTACCTTGATCTGGCAGCACCAACCTGGATGCAGTTGGCTTTTACTTAACACCCTATTGTTTGTTGTGGTCACTGTTTCAAAAAGTAGGAGGGAGGCTCCAGGCTGTCCTGCTCCTGACCTGCCAGGGGAGTGCCAGGTGAAAACGTGGTTGCAATGCAATTAGAAACACAAACCGCTGCCAAGCCTTTGTGTTCCTTTGTTTCCTCTTGTGGATACCTACTCGAGTTCCAGAACTCAATAAGCCAGGGGTAACAAAGGGTCACGAAGGTACCGTGCTGTGTCATGGGTGGTGGGTTGGGGCCAGCTTCTGGTGACATTTCTGTGATGGTGCCCACAGGACCCTTTTTCACAGCGTCCCTGAGCTGGTTTGTGCATAATTGATGGGTACCCTGAGGTTCTGCCTCCCCTTCCTCCCCAGGACATCCTTTTCTGTGTTAGTTTATTTTGTAAATAATTAACAGACTTTGTGACTGCCTGTCTATCTATCCCGCTGGAATTCCTCTCCAGCTGCTCTCATCCCTTTCCACAGCCCCTCCCTTTCCTCCCCAACACGCTTTTCTTTTCACTGTGTTTTAAAGGGGTGTCTTTTAATTTTACTTTGTGCAATGAAACCACTGAGCACTTTTTGAATGAGATACCCTTCATTGCTTGCTGATGTCCTGAAATCTCTCCTGTCCAGACTCCCTCTTTTCTTCCCATTGAAAGAATCCTTTGATGCAGGGTAACTCCTGACTGATGGCCACCTTCTCTCCCTCCAAACCACAGTTATAAATTTCCTATCCCTGTAGCATGAAGGGGTGTGTACAGCTGGGGATGGACAGGGGACCCCATTCCCACCCTGTCTGTCCCCTCCTGTGGCTGGTGGTGGCCACTGTGGTGTGACCCATGTGTGAGTTGGTGTGGCTGATGTGGATATGAGATTATTCAAGCAACACCCCATGTATCTTCCGAAGGCATTGGGAGCAGGGATAAGAGTCTGTTCCCTCTCTCTTCCCAGAGCATCCATTTCACTGTGGTGCCAAGCAGCAGAGAAGCTGTGGCACATCTTAATGCTGCTGGGAAAATCAGCTCTTGAAGGTGTTGGCTTTCCTTCTGCTGCCATGATTGCCTCTATTCCCAGAGGAAAGTCCTCCAAGTAGAGGAAGAAAAACCTCAAAGCACAGTGGAGATATTTACTCTATGTTTTGGGCCTTGTAAAAGTGGTCTGCATCAAGGGTGGATGATGTGGCCTTAGTAGAAATTTTTGATTTTTGTGATTTTTGTGTAAAAGTTCAAGATCTCAGGGCAATGCTGATTTCTGGACATGTATTTGGGAGTGAGAAATGCTGACTGTGCTTGTTGAACTTGAACCTTTTTTCATTGTCAACAGAAGTTTTTGTCAGGTTGTCCCTCTCTACTTCCTATGAAGACCATCTGCATATTTGATTACTTATTAAACAAACTTGCACTCCATCTCTGCTTTCCTGGGTTTGCTGCTCTCCAGATCCCCATTTTAATTGACACACAGCTTGTGGTGTGGCTGGGGGCTGTGCCAATAACTCACATATTCCAGGCATGGTAGGCAGATAGGCCCCCTCCCTCCAACACCATCATTCCAAGCAAACATCAGACAAGCATCCAGCTTTGATGTGGGTCCTGGGCTTGCAGCCTCAAAAGAGGAATCTTTGGAACCCCGTTTGCACTGTTCCTCATGCCAGAAATTGCAGCAGTGTCACAACAGCCAAGCAACTGGGTGCTCAGCATGGCAGAGGGAATATTCTGCAGCTCCTCAGCAGACACGGTTATGCTGGAGAATAATCAAGAGCAGCAGCCTGAGGTCGGCAGGGACTTGGGCTGTGAAAATAATAATAATCAGGGATGGGGAATGGGTGATAGGGCTGTTGTTGGACCATCTGAGGCACTTGTCAGAGGACATTAGCCCTGCAATTAGGAGAAGCTGGGGAGGAGGGAAGGGAAGACAGCAAGAACAGTGCTGCAGCGGGGAGGGCTTTGTGTCAGCATACAAAGCTTTTTTCTCAGCAGGGCTGCTGGGATTTGCTCAGGTCTCCTCCCAGATAAATTAACTCAGTATAACACCTGCTCCTTTAATATGGCCAGGATAACTCCACTGAAGTCCTAGCCTTTCTTTCTCTTTCTCTCTCTTTTTAATTTTTTTCTTTCTTTTTTTTTTAATGACATTAGAGAAGCCTGTTAACTCCTTTCTCTTGTTTTCTTCCACCTCTAAGCCACCCTTTCTCATGAAGGATAAGACTCTTTCCCCCCATAAGAAGGACTGTGATAAAAAACAAACCAAAGCCAGTTGAAAGACTTAGAACAAACCCCCTCCGACACAGAAAAAAAAAAAAACAAAACTAGAAGAAGCAACAAAAAGAAAACAAAAAAACCCCACCACCACCCCCCAAAACCAAAAAAAAGCCCAAGCTGGCAAGAGCTGGAAGGGTATGTAATTGCTGTTCCTTCTGCAGCCCAGTAAAGCTGCATGTTTTAACCATCTGAGGACAGCAGGGAGTTTTCCCTTCCAAGAGAGTCAAATGTGGGGTTTGCATTTTCTTTCTTTTCAGGAGGGGTGTGGGGTGAAAGAGGTGGGCTTCATTTTCCTTGAGATTAGCTAAAGCTCCCTCCACTTTTATGTTGGCAACATGAGGTTTCATCAGACCTCTGATCCTGCCCTGAATAAAAATATAGCATTATTGTCAAGCAGAGCAGAGGGCTTGAACTTTACTGGATTAAAGCACTGGATATGAGGCAGCGTTCTTGGCTTCATGGAGGGAGGTGTGGGGTCTCCTCTGCTCCCAAATTCAGCATAGGGGAGTCCTATCTATGCTGCTGACTGAAAAACTTCAGTCTGAATTTTCTTCCAGGATGTTTGATTTGATGCTCAGCTGTCCCCTCACTGCAATTCCAAGGATTTATCCTTGGCAATGCCCCACTAGCAGCAGGCTGCCTGTCAGTGGGGTGCACCTCGAATTCATGGAGATGTATGCACAAGTTTAACTGCAAATAAATGCCACATTTGCTTATAGCTTGGTGTTTGCCTTTCCCACATGAATAAACATCCCTGGCTGCTCCTCTCTGTCCTGCCCACACCCTTGAGAACACTTTCACAGCCTGTTTGCTGCCCTTGGCTCTCAGTTTGCTCTTTGGACACTTTTCTTGCCAGATTTTGCAGGTTTTTTCTGATCTCTGCTGATGGTCCAGTGTGTTGTGGTTTAATGGTGTGTTTTACAAGGGAGCAGAAGCCTCAGAGCATCTACTCCTGCCTTGTGTGTTGTGCCTCCCATCTTGGTGAGCTTGGATGTATCCCCATATGTCCAGTAATGAGCATGGGCTAATTGCCTAGGCAGATAGAAAAATAGATAGGTAATTTGTAGCTATTTAATTTTACATTAGGTGGAGGGATGTAGGGGCAGAGGCTAATGTTGTTGGCATTTCTTTTCAGGGTTGTTAACCAGATATGCTGCCTCTGGGGCATAACAATGCTTCCCTTGGTAGAGCTCTAATACTTTTATTACATTCTTATTAATTTAGCAATGGCCTAAATTCTGTGAGGCACCTTCCAAGGCATGATCCCTGCCCTGAGGACCTTACAGACTAATTCCAAAGCATGATACAACCTGGGATTACTCAGTGAGAGCAAGGGCCTAATGGAGTAAGAAATGGTTTGTATTAGATAAATAGATAAGGATGAATCAGTGTAAGAGTTAATCATGTTATTCCTTACAGGCATGTGGGGATAAAGCAGCTCCTCAGGAGATCTGTGGTGTCACCCAAGCAGGGACCATAGCTGAAAGTGTCTCCTGTCTCCCAGATCCACACAGATGGCTACTCTGGGAAGCAACGTGCTCCACGTGCAAGAAGCTATGTGAGTAAATGCTGTGTCAACAAAAACCTTGGCTGTAACCTCCAAAAGTGGCCATGTCCTGTCCCCCAGCAGCACCAAGAGCTCTCACTCCATCTCGCCTCCTAGCCCTTTGGGGACAGAAGGCTGGGGGAGATTTTTCTGTTTGGAGTGAAATCATAAAGCTGCCCCTTTTTGCCACTTGGGAAGTCACAGAGATGGTCCCAAAAAAAAAGAGCTACGCAGGGAGCTGGGGAAAGGGGTGGAGGGGAGCAGGGGCTGGAAAAGGGCTCATGCTCAGGGGTGGCCAAAGGTTCCCCCCGCTCCCCCCAGCACCTGTCCTCCCTGTCTGAAGCTTGTGAGCTGCCCAGCACAGCCTGGGGCTCGTGGGACAGATGGGTCTGCAACAGCTGAGGGAGCTCAGGGCAGGCGGGATGAAAGCGAGACGAGGAGCCCTCCCCTCGGAGCCTGGGCTGGTGTGAGCCGGTGGGGAACATTTGGTGTCCATGTGGCATCTGGCAGCAGAGTTTGCTTCTCTGGCATTTCCTTTGGTGAAAGGAAGAGCAAAACAATTCCTTTCCAAGCAGCTGCTCCACTCCGCTGGGAGGGAACAGCATCTTCCTCCTCCCTGCCCTGGCCCTTTGGCAGGGTGCTGCATCCCAGCCTCCTAAATTAACACTCCCAGCCCCAGGTAAACATCCTTTACACTCATTTACTCTCATATTTCTCTACTACTGGGAAAAGAAAACCTCTCTGCATCAATTATTTTAAAAACGAGTTGCTGTGACAACTGGATGCGCACAAAGTGCTCGGCTCTGTCTTCTTGACATCATTGTTTGACTTCCAGTTGCTGGAGCAACAGATCTCTGGGAAGAGCCAGTGAGGCTGAGGTTCCTCTTTCTTTCTTCCTCCACTTTGCTTTTCTTTGGGGCCTGAGAGCACCAGCAATGGTTTGCTTTTCACTGAAGACACATACACACACTGTTAACATATGATGGGAAGATGTCAGGCAATAGTAGAAGGAATGGGGGTAAGGTCAAGAGCTCCTTACAATGGGGGAATTCCTAGAAAACTGAAAAAAAAAGAGAGAGAGAATGAATGGGCTGTTATGTGTCCCAAGATCAGAGGGTTAGAGAAGTGCCTCCAGCACACTCAGTGTCAGGCATTTACCATGTAATTCTTTTCTGTTGGTGGTTCTGAGCCCCAGGTTTTCCCAAAGCAGAGACACAGCTGGGGTGACAAGCAGAGAATGTGAAGTGCCATCAGATATAACTGTATAAGTCAATACCACAATGTAGCTCCTTCATTTCCTCATTTCCTCTTAATGAAATACTAGACTTACAGCTTCCTTCCAAAATCTTTTTCTTGCTGTCAGTGTTGTCTCTGGCCAAAGAGCAGCTGTGTAACCCATCCCAGATAACTTTCTGCTGCAGTGGGATGCAGGAGGGCACATGGGACAGCTGTTTACTTAATTATTGCTCTCCAAAAGCTGCCTGTGCTCCATGGTAATTGTTCAGGGCTCTGGCTGTAGCCACACAGGGTGGCTGGGGGTGCTGCCCATCGGGTGCACCAATGTCACCCTGTGCCAGCAGCACGTCCCCATTGGCACAGGGGTATCTTGGTGATACACTGGGACTTCAAGAGCCAGAATAATGCTCTTTGCCAAAATGCTTACAAGCCAGCAATGCTCAGCTCCTTTTTCCCAGACTGGGACTCTCCACTGGGTTTATGCACTGTGGTGGCTGATGACATCCTGGTTCTACCTCAGCATTTTGGGTGAACTGACAGTATGGTCCTGCTCAGAGCTCTTGGTGAAACGTGGCTGGTTTTCACATAGTCATGGACTCCTGGAATGGTTTGAATTGGAAAGGACCTTTGAGATCATCTAGTTCCACCCCTCCCCTGCCATGGGGTGGGGGCTTTCTCTGGGATTCGTGTTTGCAGAGCTTGAAGTGACAACAGCTTCTGACTCTTAGCCTGATGCTGAATTCCTAGTTCTCTAAGCCTGAGTTTTGAATTTCCCCCTGGCAGGAGGCTGACCAGGTGTGGTGTAAAGGCCAGGGCAAGAGGGAGGCTGGAAGTGGGATGATGGATGAACTGGAATAAACTTCTGGCATTATTCATTAATGAGTAATAAGTGAAATGTCAAAGTAGAGATTGTTTTTTGGCAAGTATTTTAACCATAAAACCTTAGTGATAATCTACTGCACTTTTAGCAGGCTAAACATTTCTTTGATTACCTGATAACTCAACCGTGGGATTTCAATTTGTATCAGGAAATTAGGAGAGGCCTTAAGTGATGCTGTTGGAATGGGCTAGGATCCGTGAAATTTAAAGTGCAGTTTTTAATTGAAATGGATTTGAAGTTAAATGTTAATTTTGAAAAAAAAAATTGAAAAGAAGTAATAAAAAAATGTTTAATCTCTTTGTGTCAAGATAAAGGTAAAGGCAACTGTTATTAAAAGATACTTAGATTCCTAGAATAATTAAGGATGGGAAAGACCTCTAGGGTCTTCAAGGCCCACTGTTAACCCAGCACTGCCAAATCCACCACTAAACCATGTCCCTCAATGCCACAAAATTAAAAACCTGAGATTTTCGTGTCCTGAGAATTTTTGCTAAGGTATCCGGCTGTCCAGCTCATACCAGATTTCCACATATATACAAAAGTGCAAACTCTTCCACAATGAAGTTATGGTTTCTGTATTACACCCTCAATGCCCACAAAATACACAGAATTCAAATTAACAAATATACATGCCTCAAAGTCTACACAATGTCAGCCACAAAAATGCAGGCAAGAATGCTGGTTGCTAGAGCTTGGAGTTAGCTATTAGTGAACATTTGTATGGTGCTCAGATAATTTGTTCTTAAATGCCACACATGTACCACATGGTTCAGATGTGGTTTGAGGAGCTATAAAATGGGATTTCAAACTGGTTCTGTCCCTGCTCTTAAAGCCATGGCTCAATTAGGGCTCAGATGCTTCTCAGCTCTAGGGCTGGCATCCTGAGTCAGGGATTTGTGACTAGCTGGGGTTTGTGGGAGCTGAAAGGCATGGATGCAGCTGCTTATTAGTGAATTTGTGCACGTGCCAGTCTGCAGTGAAATGTACTTGAAATAACCTATCCTAGATGCCTCTATGAGGATGATGGCCCTGATGATTTAGCTATTTCGGTTCCAGCTTGAATTATTCATGTATTTGAAAACACTCATGAATTATTTGTGTTTTTTGCTAAATATATAATTTAAAACCCCAAATCCTTCCAACAAAATATAATATTTATTTATTTCTCACTGCTCTGATGCTCTGCTTCTACCCTGAGACAGCCCTTCAGCCAGGGGCTGGTGGGGAGATGTGGGGTCAGGGCACAGTGAAGGCATCAGCATCCCCTCCCTTGACCTGTGCCAACAGGGAACCAGCCCTTGTTGCAGCAAGAGAAAGAAAGACTTATAACACTTAGATCTAGCCCATACTTGTTTTCTTTAACTTCTGGGCACTGGGTTTTGGGGAATGGTGATTATCTTGCACACATGGGTTTAGGATTTAGAGGCTGCTTTCACAAGCTGACACACCTGTGTTTAAGGTGCCCAGCAGTGGATCAAAGGAGCTTGATCCCTGCGATGGAAACTCCTGATCTGGTACAAATTCACCACCTGGTTCAAATGCATTTGACAGCTTTGTGACATACTTCGATGCTGGGAACCTTGTTGCCAAGTCCAGAGCTGTGTGTCAGCTAACTCAAAGCTGGAGCACATCATATCATGTGCTCAGGCTAATTCAGCAAAAATGTGTTTGTGCTTGATCCAGATCGAATCTGTCCTGCCACGAAACCTCAGAGTACAGCAGATGTGATATTAATAGATGTGCAACCACAGCCTGAGCCTCTCCCCCTCCCCAAACATCTGCAGAGAGGGGGGACGGCAGTGCTGGGAGGAGGAATCCTGCAGGGACAGCACTTCTGCTCTCGTTTAACTGTGTGAACTTCCCAGAGCTTACATTCATTTTAAAGAAAGCACTTTTGGCATAACTGAAAAAAAAATCTCGTCCTTTCACCTCGTGGTATTTGTTTCTTTCAGGGGAAGTTTGAGTACCTGTTCTCTAATGAAGCATCTTAACACACCATGGTAGCTTTTCTCTTTTTTTCTTTTTCCTCACAGCTCTTTCACGGCAGTAAAACTGCTTTATCTAGCTGCAGTAACAGTAGTTTTTAATCTCTTTGGGCTTCATATTATCTTAATGATCTTGATTTCACCTGGACATGATATTGTCCTGAACTGCCCAGTGTCATTTGTGAGCCCTTGAAAAATGTCCTTTCTATCTGGTTGCTTCTGAGACATCAAGATCTGCGTTCTTGTGTAGTGAAAAAAAACCCCAAAAACCTCATAGTCTTCCATGAGATTCCCTGGTCTTTTGGTTTTTGCATTGACTGAACATTCCAGCAGAAATCTTTCATTTTCGTGGTTTCTGTCATAAGAATTTAGATTTCCCCCCCTCACTATTAGCTGATTAATGTGCTTTCATTTTGTCTAAAGTGTGTGTGTGAGTGTGTGTGCGCGTGTCCTCAACAAAAGCCTTTTCTCTCTACATCTCTATGTTCTGGGACTGAGGCCAAGTTGTGATTGTAATAATGTAATCTCTCCTGAATACTTGAAGTGATGGGAAAAAATGAGATTTTGAAAATGAAATAGATTAATCTATACAGCTAGAGGGGGGAAATAATGTATTTTAATTAGCTCTTGAGAGTAATTTTCCTTAAAGTAGTACAAGCCAGGTGTGCAAAAGTATTCTCCTGCCTTAAGAGTCTTGTTACTCCTTCTGGAGTCCTTGGAAAAGATGGTGACAAGTGACAAGTTCATTTGGGATGCTTCTGTTGAAGGCATTGAACATAAGGTAACTTGACGAGACCTGATTTTTTAGAGGCTGCACTTAAGGACCTATCTGAAAATCAAGCTCCTCTCCCCCTAAACATGCCTCAAACCCTGAAGCAGCTGCTCACTTCAGCTCGCAGGAGGACTCTGGTTTTTTGTGTGCTCGTTCACACGGGGGAACAGTGATTTATCAAGCTGTTTTATTTAACTTTTGTTCAGGATGAGATCATTCCCTAAAAGGTGTTCACAGTTTATTCCCCTGCTGGCTGGGGCTGCTGTCTGTTCTGCAGGCATCGAGGGTGTTTCTCACCAGGCAGGGGCCCGGGGCTCTTTGGAAGAGCAAAGCTGACCTGCTGTAACTCACTGTGTACCTGCTGCTGCTCTGCCTGCTTGGGAAATGCAGATCACTTGTCCATGGTGGTGGCTGTAACCATTCTCACAGTCTGGCTGGGAGAAGACACCCAGGCAGTGGCTGGTGAACACCTTCTATACAGCCAACACACTCCAGAGACTTTTGATTGTCAGACAATGCTCATTATAACCCTTAGTTATGAAGCCACCTCAAATATTCACCCTAATTTATTTTTTTCTTTTAATCGTGAAGGAGCAGTTTTCTGATGGTACAGCAAATAAAGTGTTGTGACCGGGGCTGGAGAAGTGTTTGATTCATTGATAAAGATGTTTATTCATAGAATCATGGGATGTTTTTTTGGGGAAGAGATTTTAAAGATCATCCAGTTCCAACCTTTGTGCCATGGGCAGGGACACCTTCCAATAGACCAGGTTGCTCAGAGCCCCATCCAGCCTGGCCTTGAACATTTCCAGGGATGAAGAAGTTTGTGCACTTTTTGGCTGATTGAGTCTGTTTTTTTCCCAGAAACACCCCCACTTCTCCTGTTCCATCTGCATAACAAAAATCTCCCATCCTGGAGTGCTAACAAGCTCCTCAAGCTCCTCTTTCAGCCCTGGTCCACAACCAGCTGCAAAGGACACATGATTTTAGAGAATGTGCTGTTTTACTCAGCCTGAATTTTATATCCCAGCCAGGCATACTGAAATTTTTCAAACTTCCTTTTCAATCAGTCACTTTGGCATTGTAATGCCTTGGGTTGCTCTTTTCTTAAGCCTGTTTTAATTCTTTACCTTTGTATTTTAGCAGCAAGTTGCCTTGAATTTACAGTTCCTATTGAATTCCTCTATGAATAGCACCTAGATTTCCTACTCTGCAGCTGCAAACAAGGTTTAAAAGCTTTTGGGATTTCTTGGCAGCTAATAACTCCCAGACTTCAGCATAGTTCATTTTCAAAATGTTTCTCATGCTTCAATCTGGGCAGCGTTATGCAGGTCAGGGAATCCTGTCAGACTGGGGAGGATGTTCCATCAAAAAGCTTTTTTGGCAAATTACAGGGGGGAAAAAAAAAGGCAGAAGGACCTTTAGGAATACTGCTTAATATCCTTTCTATCCAAAATAGGAAAAGCACCTGTAACTGATGCCAAGCACAGGACAAAACAAATAAATAATAATAAAAAAAAAAGTCCCCAAGCAAAGACCTCCAACTGGAAATATTTCCTGAGTGATCTCACTGAGAATCCCGTAAGTGGCTGGATCAGTTTTTGGAAAAGGGGAACATGGGCTTGAGCCCCATACTGAAAGACAAGAAAAAGCTTGAGGAAAAAAAAAATGAGCCAAAACCAGATGTGAGCTGTCAGAGGTGCTGGGATTTTTTTCATTCCTGATTGGGACCTTTTGACATTTGTACAAGAAATGTCATAGGAATAAAGCAGGACTTGAGGTGAGGAAGCAGGTCTAAAAACTGACACAAAGTGATGCTTGTAGCTCTCAGCCTGTGCCCACCCTGGCACAGAGACAGGGCAGAGCTTGAAGGATGAATATTGTCTTTCCACACCTGTATCTGTGCGTGAGGGATGTGGCAGGTGATGGGTTGAGCAGCAGAAGACTTGTTTAGTGTCACCTTGGACTTGAGCAGTTAATTCAGCTGGGCTGTGTGGTAAATGAGGATAGGTTTGGTGACAGAACACTTCTAGGCTCATGCTCTCAGCTATATTTCAGGCTTCTCATTATTGCACACTGGCAATTTTAGCAAGAACATCAAGCTCAACACCAAGTTGTGGTTTGTCCTTAACTCTCAGTGGATCTTTGCTGGTATCTGACCTAGAGTCAGATACTGTCTCTCCTTTTCAGTGATGTGTCTGCAATTAGTATTTATTTTAGATTTAATCAGTCAGTGCCTGTCAGCTAAAACCTCAGTAATTATGATCTGGGTGTCAGGGAGAAAGGAAATTAAACATCAGGAGGTCACAACAAGGCTGTGATTCTGCTCCCTGTGTATTTGGGAGCCTAGGCAGGACTGAATGTATTTAAAGTGATGATCCAGAGAAAAATGCACAAGGTATTTGTCTGCGTATTTGGGCCAAACTGAGGCACTAAGACACATTTGGATGAGTATTTTCACTTAGCAAAATCACCTGCTCAGAGTTGGATTTCACTGTTCAGAATTTTTGTGACTCATGCTCTGTTTTGCTTCTGCTCTTCTTCATTTATCTTTCCAAAGACTTTAAACTGGATATATCCTGAGATACAAAGTCCACCAGTCTTTGCTTCCAGCTGCACTGGCATTTTATTTTACAGTTAAGAAATATAAAATGACTGGATCATACAGATCAGATGTTTTCAACCTGTAAATTGCTAAGGAATAGGAGAGGCCTCCCTCCTATTTCAACTGCCAGGAAAAAGAATCTTGAAATCTTTTCCATTGCAACACAGGCTTATGAGATAGAAGAGACTGAGACTTGCCAAAGTAAATCCTCACTGAGAGCCTGCTTGGAGCTTTAGAAAAGATCTGAAGAACTTATCTGAGTTGAATTAGTTTGCCTAATCCTAGAGATAATTTGGCTGGAGGTGTTCACTCCCCTCAGATACACTGCAGGCTGCAGTACTTAGGCACAGATCTAAAAAGAACAGAGTCTCAGCGGGCTTCCACACCACCTTGTGAACACCTTCAGCTCGCCAGACTGATGCACTTCATCTAAGTGGACTTTTCTGTCACAATATGATGGCTGGATGTGAGGTACAAGACTGCAACTGCAGGTCCGCTTAGCAGAAGTAATGCATGTGCCATATGGTAGAAACTGATGTCTGGTAATAGATGTTTCATATAGTCCAAGAACAACATTTGCTCCAAATGAAAATTCATACTCTTTAACTCTTTTTTAACCTGCAGCTTGACTTAAAGTTGAGCTTTCTGCTCAGCTTAAAGTTCTGCATTCTCTGAGATTCTGCAGCCTCCATAATGAGTGCTAGACCCTTCCTCCACAAATGCTCTGTGGGCTCAGCTTCACATGTCCCTTCATCCCTGGTGCCCTGCTGGGAGGGCTGCACAGTGCTGACAGCTTTTAATGAGCTGCAGAAACCCAGGGCAGAGAGGGCTGCTTTCCACGGGGGAGGGCAAATTTATCTCTTATTTTCTAATCTCAGAAATACTCTGGGGTCCTGGGAGATGAAGGGCCTGCATGTGTAAATGTAAAAGATAATTACAGCGGTGTTTCTGGCAAGTGGAGATGATGGAATCACCATGACAGAATCACCCCATGGCAAAGGTCTGGTTGGAGAGGGCATTTCTGTCCTGGGCTCAGTGTGCTCCAGGACTGTGCCCATCTCATTAAATGCTTATTTAGGAGAAACAGAGGGAAGAGGTTCCAGCATTACTGAATAGCTCAATATTTTAGTGCATTTGAGGTTTCATGGTTAGATACTTCATTTAAAAAAACCCAAACAAACAACTTTTTTTGGTATAATTTACAGTATTTTGTTGTAAAAGAGTAAGCTACTTATTAGAGAAGTTAAAGGAAACAAAAAGAAAAAATACTAAACAATTTTTAAGCATCAGAGTAAGGCTGAATCTTATTTTCGGGAGAGATGTGATCCTTAAGTACTTCATATGGATGACCCTGATAAGTTCTTTCAGCATAATTTAAACCTGACTTGGTTCAGAAACAGCAGTGCTTCACTCTTTTGGGGTATCTTCAGTGAAAATCACTTCTAAATCATCCTTTAGGAACAAATGTGGAAATGCAATAATGTCTGGGATGGAGGATGAACAGTGTTCAAACAATGCTGGCACTGCTCACCCTGAGCTTTCCTGGTCTGGAAATTAATAAAAATCCCATATTTCTTTGAGGCTTTTAGGGGCATGCAAGGTACCAGAATATGCTCAGTGGGTTTAGGAACAACCATGCAAACCCTGACTGTAGGACTGACTGGGGTCTCCTCAGAGCTTCATACAGTGACTTATCAAGGGGGAAGTGTTCCCCACTGCTCCCTGACCTCTCCAAGCTTATCCAGGAGAAAAGGGCATCTACCAAGCCCCCATCCTAGGATCTGCAGGATACATGGAGATATGGATATCTTCAAAAGCAGCTGGGCTCTGGGTATATGAAAGGCAAGCAGAAGACTTCACCTAGGCACAGTAGTTCTTCAGCTGCTCCACACCTGATATTAAAATATGTATGTATAATCTAGAACACATCTAATATAACATATAAAATACAATAGATTAGTATGTGTAGTATGTATATGTCCAAACACAATTCTGCTTTTCTCCCTGGCACGTTTCCTTTTCTTCCTCCCCATATATGACTCTGATCAAGCTGTGCCACTTGAAGTGCATTTGTGTGGGTCTTGTGAAGCCTTTTAATTCCAGTGGGGCAAAGGGCCTCGTGGTTCAGAGTCCCCTCAGATAAAGTGGCAAAAGTTGTATCTGGTGAAGTCCAGGGGGTCACATCATCGGTTCAAAATGAGGGAACAAAAACACAGCAGAGAATTGCAGCCAATATGTTAGGAAAGACTCCAAGAAAATAGCAAAGCTGCCCTTTTATTGTGGACAGGATGTGTTAACTGGTCAATGGAGTGAAGAAACACCAGAGACAGACTTTGTCCAGCTTTGTCTCCTTTCTCCTGGGCTGGCACATGCTTGTTTTGGCTGGTGCCAACAGAAGATGCAGGGCAGGTCCTGGGATTCTGTGACAACCCTGAAGTCTGTAACTATCTGTACTTTGTGGCACACAAATTACATATAGCAACAGAAGGAGGTGTTCAAGTCTCCTTTTCCATCATTAATGGGACTCTGGCTGCAGCACAGGGAGCAGAGTCCTGGGGCCTCCTCCTGTGTCTGGATGTTTTGCTGGAACAATGTTTGTGAAGCACAGAGCCACTTTTTTTCCCCAGGTATAAGAGGAAGAGAAATGTAAGGAGAGAGGGGACTGCTGGTAGGAAGGAGAAAGCCTGCATATTTTTCCTTCATGATTGTATAAGCAGCCCACACTTATACAGGCTCTAGGTGTTGGCTTCTCAATTTTAATATGATGGAAAAGTGCCTAGAATGATGGATGACCTCCTTCAGTGGAAGAATGCTTTGTGTAACTGTAGTCATAAATTCATATCTAAATCTCCAACAGACTGAAAGGCACTTTCATCTGCCTGAGGCAGATGATGTTGGTTTGAGTATTTTTTTTCTGAACCATACTGTTTCCTATCAATATAAAATCTCTACGGAGAAGGAGGCTGTGAAGAGAGTTGCTTGTGTTGAAATACATTTCTGTGGGAGCTATTTCATATTCTCCTGAAACTAGACAGGACTACCATCCAGAAATTATCTACTGGAAAATACCCATTCCCAAAAACACCACTTGGTGTGTCCTTCTGCAATCACTCTCTGATTTCTACCTTGACTTAACCAGTCAGTCCAGCCAGTGCTGGCAGGCTGCATTTTCCTGTCACTTCTCTCAGCCCTGGGATGAGATGAGGATCTGCCCGACAGTGGCAGAGGCAAGAGGAGGTTCCAGGGCTCACAGCCTGCAGATGCACAGATAAAGATGAGAGGACATCTGGTCTCACCCGCAGCCTGCCAGGCAGGCTCTTGGCAGAGGTTTCTGAAGTGGGGAGCAGGGAGGGGCCCTGAGGATCACACACCCTTCTTTTGAAAAGGCGGGAGGGTCCTGGGGACAGGACTGGGCGGGGGAGGCTGCCAGATGTGAAGGGATGCTCAGCCAAAGGAAAACTTCCAAGGGCTCAACCTGATTTTCAGGCGTGCAGGGGTGTTCCCATGCGAAACTTTCAGACTGGTCTCTCTCCTCCCAGTCAGAATTATTTCATAATTTTGTATTTATAATTTGATATTATATTGCTCCCGATCAGAATTATTTTCAGGCTGGTGGTACACTGCCCCACCCTCAGCCCCCACAGCTCGCAAGTATCAACCAAAGATACACAAGTTTGAGCTTTTTTTTTTTTCCTGGTTCTTGTTATTTAAAGAAAGAATAATCTCAAATAAGCACAGTCTGTGATCAACCCATAAAGACACTTCAAGGTTGTGCTGTCTGATAAGCACACAGAGAGATTGACTATCTAAAATTCATATAACCCCCCGAAGCCCCCCAGCTCAGAAGTCCAAATATCTCTCACACACAGAATCACCTACGGTCAAATTCTCTGCTGGTGTAAACTGGCAGAAATCCATTGACTTCTACCATAAATCAATTTAATTAAAAGTGCCTTCTGATGTGTCTTTGTTTAGCAATAACGTTCATTTGAGAAGGTGTGATGGCAAGAAAACAAATCCCTTTACATCCCCCTCCCTCCAACCCTCTGGCTAAATTTTGTTTGTAAAGAAAATATTTATTTTTTAAAACTGGAACAATAAATGTATTGTTCACAAGGAGTCTTTTGTTCTGCAAATACATTCACTCAGGAGAAGCTTATCTGAAGTTGTGTACTGGAGAGGGAGGAGAGAAAGGGCCAATTCACAGGTATAAATTGCCCATAAACGTAGGGACAATGAGTTCACCTGATTAAATCAGACCACCCTCCCTGCAAAACTATACCTGAAGCATAAAAAAATTAGTACTTTTTGAACTTCTGAAATGCTGTGATTTATTTAAGAACTTTTTTATCTTTTCTACAAATCTGACTATTCCACCGGGACTATCCCATTAGGCTCAATTCAGCAAAATGCTCCTGAGCTTAAATTCACCGGCAAATCACTTAAACACATGCTTAACTTTAAGCAAAAGCTTAAGTCTCAGGCATTCAAACCATTCATGTGTGATTTATTCCTGTCCTTTTGGAGAGTAGAAGGAATGTAACTTGCCCAATCCACAGCAGATAAGGAGGCAAAACCAAAGTGACAGACGGAGGTGTTGGGAAATATTTGCTTGGCTCTGAACTTGTGTATTGGCTGGAACGGGTTCAGATGTTTCCTTGAACTCTGTAGGGAACCCTCATGGGTTTTTTCCTGCTTTTCACATGGGCTTTAGACAACACGAGGGCTCCTAAGCCCCAGGTGCTCTCGCTCAGCACTTGACAGCATATAGCACTTCAGGACTGCTTTGGGAAAAAAATGAGGACAGATGGCCAGCCTGCTGCATTGCTGCGGCTGTCAAGGGTCAGCTCTCAAGTAGGGCTCTCTCAGCCTTCAGTGCATCTGTGATTTTCGATTACCTAAACTGTATGGAAAAAGCGTCACGAGCATTTTCTCACATTTATGTCCTGCGGGATCTCGCCAAACCCTGAAATGTGAGGTGTCGCTATGGCAGTCTTGCCTTGCACCAAGACAGTCCCAAGAGCAGGTCGTGCTGGAGGCTGGCAGCAGTCATTCTTTCAAGCACCCTTGTGGTCATCTCATCTCCTCTGGTGGAGGAGCCGTCCCAGCTGTGCCCTCGGGTACAGGTTAAAGCACTCGTGCCTCCGCAGCCCGGTGACACGGGATGTTTGCGCTGCACTTTCTTCTGGCTTTAGCCCACCCTGGATCTCTCCCTCCTCACCTGTCTCACCAGGCAGAACTGTCTCTCAGCCTTCCTTTCTCTGCAGAGCATCCCACGGGCTCCCAGCCCACCATGCAGGCATTGCTGGACCCAACGGGATCATCCAGTGGTTTCCAGCAAAAAAAGTCTTCGAGTCCCGGGGACTGAAGGAGAAACTTGGGAGGAAATCCAGACAGTGGATATATACTTTGTTCAGCAGACTAAAGATACAGTGAGATAATGCAAGGGTTTTCTTGGAAGCGCAGGAGGCTTCAGCTGCCTGCAGTCCTGCCTCACAGCTCATCATCTCCTGCCTCTGCTGCCGAGGAGATAAGGGAGTGTCAAGGTATTCCTTGGTCGTCACTCCTTCCTGCAATCTCCCTGAATGCAAGGGTGGGGTTCTTCCATGCCTGAAGAAGCCTCTGTCAGTGCTGCTACAGTGACACCATCCACTGAAACCATATTTGCTTTATTAAATCCATTTTTCTCGGAGGTTTCTTCACATTTTGCGGGATGTGTTGAGCTGACGAGTCCTGTTCCCGTCCCGAGATATTTATAGGCTTTAATAAACAATCTGATGGACAATTTTGTCCTTTGAGGGCAAGGATTTAAATTTCATCCTGTATTAACTGAGAATATATTGGGGGATAAACTAATACTTCTTACATGGAAGTCTTTAATTTGATCCAAAGCACCTTATTTTACAGAGCTAAACATTACCGCTGGAAATAATTTCAAATTTGCACAACGTTGAATCCTTAGAATGGTTCTGAACTGAGCTTAAAACTTCTGTGGACTGAAAGAGGGAAAATAATGGGAAAGGGATGAAAGAGAGAAGACTGCAGGAACTAAAATAAAGAAAGACAATCCCTTCATCACCTGAATAAAAGCCACTAAGTGTTGAAATGGGCTCGAAAGATATTCGTTGAGACTGTGAAGTAGAAAGGCCGCAATTATTTCTTTGGAAAGTCTCTCTTAAGGACTTAAACAGAAGCCTGGAGGGGGCTGCCTCCAGCTCGAAGGAATTGCCCCTGGCTTTACCAGGAGAGAGGGAAAGAAAGGAAGCAATTATCCACTGAACAATGGCTCGTTAAGACACTCCTTTCTGTTTTCAAACCCCAGCTCCCTCCCCAGTGTGATTTCCAGCTGGGAGAGAGGAGGAGAGGTCCCCGTGGGAGGCAGCAGCTGCAGGCAGGGAGACAGCCCCGATGGACAGGGAGATGGAGATGGAAATCCTTGTGTGACCTCTGAAGATGCTCGTTCCTTCAGGGATGGCTAGCTGGAGTAGGGTTATACTGTGAACCCGCTTTTTGCAAGCCTTCCTTCATCAGGTGGTAACAGAGGAGGTGTAGTTTGGAAATTAGGAAAAAGTCATTCGCAGAAAGGGCTGTTAGGATGCCCAGGGAAGTCGTGGAGTCACCATCCCTGCAGGGGCTTAACTACCGTGCAGATGTGGTACTTGGGAGCATGGTTTTTGTGGTGGGCTTGGCTGTGCAGGGTTAGTGGCTGAATTTGATAATCTTAGAGGTCTTTTCCAACCTAAACAATTCTGTAATTCTTGTCACTCTCTGCATTGTCTTCTCCACACCCGCTGATTCCATCATCTGTCCTCCCCAGCCAAAACTCATCCTTCTGCTCCTCTGGAAGTTAGGAGGAGTTGGGGACGATTAATCAAACAAAAAAAAAAAAAAGTGGAAATCCTGTGTCCATTTAGAAAAAAAACCCACCTCTTTTTAAAACTAGAACCCAAATCAAACCATTGCATGTCCCCTCTCAAACCTGCCTTGCCATCAGGGCACATTGCAGAGCATTGTGCATGCAGCAAAAAGTTCCTGGGGTTTAAGGTATTGCTACAGCATGATCCTTGATGGGTGAAATAATTCATCAGCACATATTGTAAAGGGCAGAGAGAGGAGTTAGAGACAGGAGGTCCTTCCAAGCTCCACCACCCTTCCAGGGCAGGGGGAAGGAGGGACTGCTCTGTTCACTGCCCACCAGGGACTGCTAAGAGGGTTTAAACACACACACAGATACACAGACACACACAGACACACACAGACACACACAGACACACACACACAGACACACACAGACACACATACACACACACAGATACACATACACACAGACACACACAGACACACACAGACACACACACAGATACACACAGACACACATACATACACAGACACACACAGACACACAGACACACACACAGAGATACACACAGATACACACAGACACACATACACACACAGACACACACAGACACACAGACACACACACACACAGATACACACACACACACACAGACACACACAGACACACACACACACAGACACACACAGACACACACAGACACACATACACACACACACAGATACACACAGACACACATACACACACACACACAGACACACACACACACACAGACACACACACACACAGACACACACACACAGACACACACAGACACACATACACACACACACACAGACACACACAGACACACAGACACACACACACAGACACACACACACACAGACACACATACACACACAGACACATACAGACACACAGACACACATACACACACACACACACACAGACACACACAGACACACACACACACACACACACAGACACACACACAGATACACATACACAGACACACACAGACATACACAGACACACATACACACACACAGATACACATACACACAGACACACAGACACACACAGACACACAGATACACACACACACACAGACACACACATGCACACACACAGACACACACACAGATACACATACACAGACACACACACACACACACACACATTCTCTTGATGGCTGTGCTGCACCTTGGCCTTCCAGGATCAGGGGATTCATGCATGTTTATTATTCCCCAGCCCTTGGATGTGCAGGAACAACCCATGGCATCTGTGTGTCAAGCTGAGTACAGGGAACAGCTGGAGCCTGCTCTGTTTTATGAGGTCTGTAAAACTCCTGTAGGTGCTGGCAGCCTCTCTGCCCCTCCTCCCACGGCCAGGCACCCAGCCTTGGTCTCTGGCCCCGGGGCTGTGCACAGCTGGACAATATTTTTGGGCTGCTTGAAATGGCCGATTCCCACTGCCTTTCTCAGCCAGCCTCGTTCCTTTCTATGTGTGACCTTAAACCCTTCTTCCTGTTCTTCCTCTTGCTGCCGTTTTCTTATGCTTTGCCTTCCCTGACCTGTGTCTGCATTTTTCCTCTCCCTGTCCTTTTGCAATTAGGTCAGAGGGATGCTTTCCCATCTCTAGGACACTTATTTCTAGTTGTCATCTGTGAGCAGTGTTCTGCCTCCCTCACAATTCTGTTCCCAGATCCATATTTCTGTCAAGGTTGGATGAAGGCATTTCTGCAGCCTCAGGTTGGTCTGAGTGACAGGAGGGGTTTGCTTATCTGGGTGGAAACCACCCCAATGCCTCTGTGGTCTGTGTGCACCCTCCACTCCTGTCAGGCTCCTGGAAGCTGCTGCCTCACACGTGTTGGAGGGTGTTATTCCCCTTTCATTCTTCTCTTGGATAGAGCTGACTTCAAAGAGATTTTATTCTTCATATCTGCAGGTCAAAACACTTGGGAAGATGATGTGAGCAGGGCTTTCCCTGCAACGTCTGTGGGTCAGGAGGTCAGCAAGGAGACTGGTTTTGTTCCCTGGTCAAAGGGAGTTGGTTGCAGTCCCTCTTAGGGCAGTCTGCAGGAAGAGTGACCATGGGAAAACCAGCCCAGGTAGGGCTTCAGTGCCCCCAGGAACTTCAGTGTCCATCCAAGAACCTGATGGATGAAATGTGGATTTTGTGATCACCTGACAAAGTGACCTTGATGCTCTAGTGGATGGTGTTCCTGCCCATGGCACAGGGGTTGAAATGAGATGATATTTGAGGTCACTCCCAACCAAAACCTTTCTATGATTCCATGATTCTAGACAGCAACCTGGATTTTGGTGTGGATGCAGCCACTGCTGAGCATCAGTGCTGCAGGACATTTCATGTCCTTTATAGCATGAGTCCCATGAGCAGATTTCTCCTCCATTCATGTGTGAAGCCTAAAGTTTGCACCATTTGTCACCTGAGCCGTGCTTTGGGGTTTTCTGGTGGGGAGGATCTGAAGACAGTGAGGGATTTGGGTAGGTCTGGGGAGGGTGAGAGCAGGTCACAGAAGAACCTACCCAAAGGTGGCTCCTCTCTGCTATCTGTTGGGAAGGGTGCTTGGAAATAATTAAAGTCCCAGAGCTCAGGTATTGAGCTGCTGCCCCTATTCAGAGAGTCCACATACCCACCCAGCCCGAGGAGGGTTGGTTTTTCTGCTGACTGGTGGGACCTGCAAATCGTGGTTCATCCTCCATCACTCCACCAAGGTAGGATTGTGCCATGGTTTTGCTAATAGGACTTTTGTTTTTTCACATGGGGACAGGACTGTTGTTCTGTTGTCCTGTCTCACCCCTGTCCTGCTCATGAGCAGCAGAGCTCGTGTGCAGCCGTGCATGGCTCCCCTCTGCAAACTCCTCTGCCTGGCAATCCATAATCCTGATAAAGCACCATCTGGGCTGGAAATGTGTGAATATCCAACATGACAGCACCTCAAATTCTTTCTTTATGCTTATTAATAACAAGCTGTAAAAATAGCAGTCAGACAAGATGAGATCATAAGGCTGATTGTGGGATGCCATATGCTCTCTGTTCTACTGAGGGAGACACACAGAGGAGACCCTGTTCTCTCTTGCCAGAGCAGGGTGGGGCCAAGAGACAGCAAGGGGTATATGGGCTTTATCCTATTTAGGATAAACCATGTAGGATAAACAAAGAGGCACTGCTGGAAATTGCTGAAAATCTCTGAGTCTGAGGAGCAGCAAATATGTGGACAGGAATCATGGATTTGTGGTGGCTTTGTCATGACTCTATCTGCTCTGTCCTGACCTTTCTTTGAGGTCATGATACCTTACCAGAAGCCAAAGATTTTTTCTGTTTCTTTTTTTTTTTTCTTTTCTTTCCCCTTTTAAATTTTTTTTTTACTCTCTTTACTGTGAAGTTAAGAGCTGAAAAAATGCAGGGAGAAAATGCTGGGCCCATTTATGTTTGTACATGCTTTAAAAAGATGATGTCTATCTTGGCCAGCTGTGGGATAGCTGCGTGTTTTGTACTTAAAGGAATGATATTTCCAGGAACCTAGCAGTGTCCTATTTGTCTTTCATAATCCTCTGTCTGAGAAGTGCTAGTATAGATTAGTGTTCTTCAGACTTGGGTAGCTCATGGGCAGCAATGCTGTGTTAGTGAAGTGTGAAGGGCAAGAACCTTCTCCCTGCTGACCCAGCCCAGGGTGCTATGACTTCTTTTGCCCAGGGGATTTGCCTGTGTTACATCTGGGCCATGGTTCATGCAAACTGCAGAAACAAACTTTCTGACTATTCTGTGTCAGAATTTCTGACTATTCTGTTTAATTTTCTAACTCAGAGTGTTGCTTCCTCAAGTAACATCCTGGGCTGTGGAGCTGCATGTTCTGCAGGCCCTTGTGCTGGCTGTTTTGGGGGGCGGGGGGGTTACTCTAATACCCAAACCAGCCTCTCTCTCCTCTGGCTTCAACTCAGGTGCCAATTAAACCTCATAAGTGGGACCTTTGCTCATATCCCTTCCCGAGGCTGCAGGTTCTGCTGTCCCAGGATGAGGGCTTGGGTCATTGCCTGGATGTCTGCTGGGTACCACGGCTGATTCATCCATCCATCCATCCATCCATCCATCCATCCATCCATCCATCCATCCATCCATCCATCCATCCATCCATCCATCCATCCATCCATCCATCCCTCCCTTGTTCCCCCAGAGGTGTGCCCAGGTGAGCAGCTCACACATCCCCTGTGCTGGGGCAGCAAGTCAGCAGCGCTTGTGGGGCCTGCCTGGGGGAGGCATCTGCAGCAGCTGGGTCCATCTCTGTCCCACCCTGCTGGGAAGGGGCTGCTGTCACAGCTGCCCCCAGCTCTCGCTCTCCAGCTGCTTTTGGCTGGTGGCGTGCAGGCAGCAGAACCAGGGGCCCCTGTGGGCCCCCGCTCCAGACAGCTGGGGAAAGGCTCCTTTGGGTTTTCCCAGTGCCAAAGGCTTTTATTTCTTAGCACAGCATTAATCTGAGGGTTCTGCTCCTCCCTGTTCCCCTCGGGCTGATGGGCTGTGGGCTCCGTGCAGAGCACAAGTGGACAGTGCTGCTGGGGAGTTTCAGGAGGGAGACACGGCCCTGCCTGGGGCTCTGGATTATGTTGGCTTTGCCACCAAGATTGTCTTCTTGATTTGAAAAAAAAAAAAAATATTTTTTCCATGACTTTTCAAATTGTTGAGAAGCCTGGTGGCAATATGAAATGAGGACATTATATTGCTTTCAGACAGTGACACATGAGCTTTTGATAAAAAATCAATAAAATAACTGGTGTTGAACTTAATAAACTCATAAAAAAGCTGTGAAACACCAGGGAGTCCTCTTTTTAGGAAGATCATTGTCTTTCCAGAAGGAAAAGAAGATTTCTGAGGAAGAAGTGTGACTAGATGTAGTTGGTAACTTGTTGTTCACAAGTAGAGGTCTCTCTCTCTGCCTCAGATCCACCTTCAGCCTTCCCCATAGCCCTGGGCTGAGCTCTACCATCAGTGTGCAGCTAAATTCCATCAGCCTTCATAGGCCAGGCAATTCTCTTCCTTCTCGAAGAGGCAAAATCAGCCAAAGCCCAAATTCTGTTGTGAGGAATAGGGCACTGCAAGAACCAGCTTTGCTTTAGGGCAGCTCCTGCTTATCAGTGCTGTTGTTCCATGGGCATTGTTCCTGTCTGTGCCCTCCTTGGGGGATGTACACATCAGGGCTCCATAAAGCACTGCCATGCTTCAGGAGCAGGACAGAAAACCCCTTTTTCAAGGAATCTTGCTGGAAGGTGAATCAGGGCAATGGCTCTGCAGGAGCCTGTTGTAATTGCCAGATTTAAGATGTTTGGCTCTGAATAAATCTTAGCTTTTATTTTGCTGAGCTAATTCAGGCTTGAAAACTGAAGTGACAGCTTATAGCCAGACATTTCTGTTTGGCTTGTCCAAGATTGTGCTTGTGTGTTACGTGGCTAAATGCAAATAAGCTACTCCCAGAAAACACAGTCACAAGTGCTAAACTTATTATCTGTATGGGCTGATGGTGTGAACGACTGGAGACCACATAAATTATCTTTTTTCTGCTCAGAGTGAAAGTGATACTGGTGCTGTAGTCCCTGGCAGTAAGGAATGACTCTTTCTGGTTGGACAGGTTTGATTGGCTGCTAATTTACTCTCCATCCTCTCATAATTCAGCACAGCTTTCTTGATGCGCTCTGCCAGCTCTCCCCAATTTGCTGCTAGGAGGATTTTCATGCAAGTGAGTTGTGGATTCCAGTTAAAACATGTACAGAGCACGCTTCTGCTTGATGGCTCTGTGCTTAGATGTCGCAGGAAGAGACAGTATTTTGTATAACTGCAAGAAAAATACCATGTTCTAATTAGTGTAATTTATAGTCCCTTGCAGGCTAAAACAACAGCTGATGAGTCATGGAAGTTCCTTCTTCTGACACTTGCTGAAAGAAATGTTATTTTAGCTCCCATGGTTTTTAGGGAGGGTGTGGAGGGTCTCAAATGCCTCACCCCCTTTCTAGCGCCTACATCCTGCAAAGTGTTTAAAGATTTCTGGTTGCTGTGCAGTGAGGGAACACTGATGATGGCCATGTCTAATTAGCAGTCATGGTGGATCCCAGTCTGAGTGTTTGTGTCTGAACTGGAGCTCCTTAGCCCACTGTGGTTGCTGTAGGAAGGAGGTTTCAGTAGCTGCAATAGTGTCAGTGTTGATTTTGTAGCTGAGAAGGAGGAAGGATGAACACTCAAGACTCCCTGTGCTCTACCTGGGCACTGCTGTGTTGTGAACATACTCACTGTGGGCAGATGAGAGCTGAGTGAAAGGTGGGACTTTCAGTTCCATTTCCAAGGATGGTCTTCCTACTGACTTTCAACCTTGTCCTACCCCTCTGGCCCAAGACTTTGTTCAAACTGGTCTCTGCAAAGGTGAGTAACTTGGATTAAAGCAAAGTTTTACTCCTCAGGTTGGTTTTGCCACCCTGAACTTGTTGCTGATGACTGGGTGAGCTGGGACAAACAGCTCAGGACCTGATTGTGAACTGCAGGAGTGACAGGCACAGGGGTGGGGGACCCTCCCACTTTGTCCTGGGGACTATCCCTGGCCCTGTAAGTCTGGTTCCGACCATGAGAGGTCAGCAATGGACCTGCCCAGCAGCCAGCTGCCCTCTTTGGAGCAGGCACCGCAGAGCCCCCTCCATTCAGGTACAGGGGGATGTCATAAGGATATTTTGCTCAGCATGTGGTTGGAGTGGTTAGTGACATAAAATAAGCTCCCTGGTGTCTATAGCAAGCTGTGCCAAAGTTTTTGCCCACAGCAAAGCTGAAGATTTCTTCACTGAACATTTTTTTGTCCTGGTTGCTTGTTTGGCCACCATTTCTGTGGTTTATGCTGTTGGAAGACAGACTATTCTCCAATAATAAGCAAGATGTGACTACCTTGCACCATTGTCTGTGAACTTCAAGAACTTATGGAAGCTTTTGGAGGAAAAACACATTCTACAAACCTGAATCTTTGTATGAAAATGAAGTTGCAGAGTTCACCCAATGACATGTGAGTTACAAAGGGTCCTCAGACAGCAAATGAAGTGGCCACTGCTGGTTCTGCTAAAAATGTGCCAAGGACCATGTTGGACCGCAGACCTCAGGTTCCTTAGAAGTGTTACTTCTAGTTCTGGCTTAGTGCATGATTTTGGAGAATTTCCTCAATTTTTTTGTGCTCATGGTAGAAAAATCCTTGCTGTTTTGGCTCTGACAGGCAGTGGATGTGTGCCTGTGAGAATGGAGAGTCAGTGCCTTGTGAAAGTGGTCAGGACTGAGGCTGGTGGTACGTGAGGATGAGAAAAAGGAGAATCCTTAAGGGAAATCAATCTCACAGGGGTAAGAGTGCAACAAAAAACCCACGCCAAGCAACTTGCTTAGAACTTTGTAGGATTTCTGGTGATCTCTGTGTGACTTGTATCTGGAGCAATGTGTGACCTTTGTTATCCAGGTTTATCAAGGTCAATAATAATTTTTTTAAAAGGCAGGAAGAATACTGCTCTGTATCCTTATTCAAATACTCTGTGCTTGTGTAAAAACCCAGAGTAACTCCTGAGGCAAGTGATGATCTCAGCTGAGTGGTGCCAGATAACAGGATTTCTGGCAGACACACAATTTTAAGTTGCTTTTCCCAGCTATTTTTATGACTGTTCACGAGATGGTATTTAATCCATTACTGATATTTGCAGCATGACTTTAGAAAAACAGTGAAGGATTAAATAATTTCCAGAGGAGCTAATTTCTCAGGAGGAAAATTTCTTTCTTAAGGACTGCACTTAACCCAAAAACTTCAAATCCCCAGGTAAATTTATCAAGCTACTGGTTGTAAAAATATATTGGTTCAAACAGATTTTGGGTGAAATGATCTCTCAAGTGAGTAGTACTCAATTAACTTAATCTGAATATTCTCTTTCCTGATATATTTGATCTTAGTTTATCTTTTTCTTCTTCCATCTTTGTAGCAAGAGGCCTAAAATCCTATTTTTGGTTACTCGTGCTGAAGTTTTAAGAGTTGTAACAAAACCTGATGCATTTTAAAGCAATATTTTCAATTTTTTTTCTAGTTTTTTTTGGGGAGAGATGCTACTTTCAAATATGATTAATGAAAGTTTGCAGATACCCTGTAACTCTTCCTTTCTTGGTCTTATTCTCCCTTCAGCCTCCTCTTTTCTTTCTTTCATCAGTCACTGCTATGTGAATTGTCTCAGGACCTCCAGAGCACCAAGCTGGCATCTGAATAGTCCCAAAGAGAGCAAATTATTTTATTGTTCTGGTTAAATCTCTGTATGATTTTCCCAGAAAAATGGGAACACAAGCAGAGATTGCCTGGACAACTGTGGAAGAATTAATATCTGCTCATCAATAATCTTTTCTTTTTCCCCTCTGGGTCTGTATCTAACAGCTGGGGTGACTTCCTACAGCCAAGTGTGGCAAATACTTGCAATTGTGAATGGAGATGTTCTTCTTTCTGCCTGCTAGGAGTTAAGGTTGGCCTGAAAGGTCTCAGAGGGCCTCCCTGTATGATAATGAGATGTTACACTGTACAGCTTTGCTGGAACAGCCCCTGGATTTCACAGGGCAGGGAGGTGGTTACCAGCTGTTGGTCTTTGGTTTGTGGCTTCCTTCTCAGAACTGGCACTGGCCTGAGGAGTTGCCCTGGCATCTCTCTTCCCACTTTCATATCAAATGACTTATCTTCCCTCTGCAGAGTCTTGCTTCTCTCAGACAACAACCCATAGCACTGATAAGCTGCATTTTCAAGCCAGAAGAATCATCCATCACAGCCTGCTCTTCTCTGCCACCACGGATGAGGCTCATCCAAAGGATGGTTGGTGCTCAGCTCCCTCCACAGCTTGGCTGTCCTGGTGGATTCTGGCCAAGGCTAACCCAGCTCTAAGAAAAATGGAGCTAATTAGTGTTCTAGTGCTGAAATTTGTTTTCCAGTGTGTTGTCTCCAGAGATGTCTCCTGAAAGAGTCCAAGCCTAGGCTTGGGTGTCCAAGGGGCTGGTCTGGTTATGTCCATGACTGCTTATCCCTCCTACACAGGCCCAGGGATGGGAGAGGTCAGTGCCTTGGACAGATACTAGAAATATGGATGGTATTTCTGCCTCTGAGGCAATTCCTTTGTGATCCTATTATCCACTTTTGGCATCCCCAAGTGCCTTGACAGGACTTAAGCCCTTTATTTTAGGGAGCAATATCAAAAGTTGGTCTTTCATCTCCTGTGCCTTTGTTTCTCTGAGTTAGTGGTACTCAGCGTTTGCCAGGGCAGTTTTAGGGCACCATTCATGGGACCAGGCTTGAGCCCTAGATCTTCTGGTGGAACCTGGTGTTCAATTGCAAAGATAAAATTCCTCAGAGAGCTTTAAAATTCAAACTCACCGAGCATTCCCAAAATAGTTGTGAAATGATATTAAGTAAATACCAAAGGCAATGTTTAGATGTGGCAAGCAAAGATGCCCTGAAACTGTTGGGGCTTGCCAGTTGCCTCTCATGTGTATTCTGGAACATTTAAAAAGGACTTGGCTTTTGACATAAGTGACCATGCAAGGCATGTGAAATGCCCAGGTAAGGTGGCAATCAGCTGCTTGAGGTGGAACCTGACAAATGAACTCCAGGCAATGAAGCTCTGAAGTGAGGACCTGAGCAAATACTTACTTGATGCTCTTGGAATTTACTTTTTACAACCTGCCATATATCATAATTGGTGTGACTGGGGAGGAAAGGGGGGAAATGTCTCCTTTGCTATGCTCCTTTGTGTTAAAAGAAATCTTATCTGAAAGGCTTTAAATCTTTCCAGGAAGATAACCCTCCATCAGAAAATCTGAAATAGGTCTGGGCTTTACACATATAATAAGTGAAAATCACTTTAAAATCCCCTATTAATAAATTGTCAAGCTTATACCTGGTCTTGTTCTGCTAAGTGTAATTTATAGAGCAGCTCCAGTGGCTAAACACAGCACAGGGATAGATAAGTTCAGCAACTTGTAAACACAGCTTGTGTTCCCCTCTCCGGACATTTGAAGGAATAGCAAGAAAAAATTCATTGCTTAGACCATAATTTATTTAGGAGTGTCAAGGTCCTGGTCAGCAGAGTCAGGTTCGTGGAGCAGCTGATGAAGAATCTGAGCAAAGCCTGGATCTTAGGGATGAATCCAAGCAAGGTGGATCTTTCTCTGATGTCTACAGAGTTTTGCTGCATTTTCCAAGTCATATCTCTAAAGCTGCCTCAAATCTGACCAAGGAGCTCTGATTCTCTGAGCTGGTGTTCATATGGTTTAGGAGTCAAACCCATTGTGATCAATTATGAAGAGAATTCGAAGTTGCTGCACATGTTCTTGTACTCCAACAGTACATCTGAGCACAGGGAAAAGCTATGTGCTGACCTTGTCAGATTGGCAGCCAGTGTCCTGGGGTGGTGTGGGCAAGCCCTGGGATTTGCACTGTCAGGCAGAAAAGGGGTGGCAGAGGACAGGTTGAGTTCCTGTCCCAGTCCCAGCTGTGACCAGAAAAAGACAGGGACAAAAGGGAAGGTCTCAAGGGAAAGGATGTGGTTACTTGTGGAACTGATTGCAGAAAGCTGTGAGCTGGGAATGGGGAAGAAAGCTGCTGGATTTTCTAGGAAAGACAGTGTGACAGTAGAAGATGGGCTGCTTTTAATAATCTGTTCAGAGCTATTTCTGCAAGAACAATGAATCTCTGTGCCTCAGTCATTCTCCATCTGTTTTCAGAACTCATCTGAAAACTCATCTTTCCTTCCTTTCCTCTCTCCTTCCGCTCTCTCCACTGTCATTTTTTATTTGAATTTTGCCTCTCTGCTCTCCAAAGTTTTTGGGGGAATGGAGCTTGAATGAGTCAATAGACAAGGTAACACACATTAACCAGCAAAGCAAGAGCTGATTTTTTTTATTGCACCCATTTATTTTCTTCACACCCCAAACATTTTCATAAAGGAAATGATTTAACCTTTCGAGTAGGAAGCATATGCCAAGAAGTTCTGGGTTTGTGATGTAAAGTATTGTGAAATGTAAATTGAGAGAGGAAAGGCATAAATCCCTCCCCATTTTGATGCAGCTTTTGTGAGGTGCTCCAGGTGATATTGTTTGCTGTGGGAAGGGTTCCTACCTTCACTCCCTTAGCAAATATGAAAAGTAGCCTTTGTATTTACAGATATAAAAAAGGATCCAGGAAGGGAAAGACATTTTTCCCTGGAAAGGCACTATTCCTCCCTCTCTTCCTTAGCTCATGGTGGAATTCAGGTGCTTTGGGAGAGGCAGAACATGAAATGGGAATATGAGGTGTTAATGGGTTGAAGTCTCTTAATGCATTAAACATAGGCTTAGACATTCTCTCATTATGCTTTTCCAGTTCCCCCCACCCAAACTGCTCTCAAGGGTGTGCTTCCCCTGGGTCAGAATAATCGTCTCTGGTCTGCCATCAGAGAGCCTCCACTCAGCAAGTATTTCCAATTTTTCATTAGGATAATTTTTCTGCCCGGATATATATTTTTTCCCCCTCCTGCCAATATACCCAGCCATATGCTATTATTTTCCTCGTGTAAACTGCCACCACTTCCCTTTCCTGAGCCGGGGGATGTCAGGGGAGAAGCCTGACAGCCTCCTCTGCTGATAAATGATGGAAGCCTAAAGGGCAGCATCTCCAGCCGGATCCTGCAGTGGCCGTGCGTGTGCCTTGGCAGAGGGAATTCGGGAGTTCTTCTTGCTGGGGGAGGTTTACACTAAAGGTCACAAGGAGATTCATCGTGAATAATTTTTTGGTTTTTTTTTTTTTTTTTTTTTCTTCTACAACGACAGTGCTGAAAAGAGCTGCGTGCTGGGAATGGATATTGGTGGTAATAGGGAATAGCAGTTTGCCAAAGCTTGTAAAGGGATTTCACTTGCAGGGATATGAAGTCCTTGCTGGGGAAATGACCACAGGTTTGGAGCCTATCAGCTTAAAATGAAGAAATCCAGTCAAAGAACAGTGTGGGTGGTTGTTATTTTTTTAATAATTTGCATTGAAAGTTTTCTCTGGACTGCAATCCCTTTGATGTTTGTATTTTTTTAGGACTTGTCTCCCTGCTACACATGCTAGGAGTGGGCACTGTTAGTGCTGCAGTTGTTTCTCCCACCCTCTGAAGCCCTCAAATATTTGGGGCTATGTTGAGTTTTGGGACATTTGGGGCAGGTAGAGCTGTCCCATGAGAGCTGGAGAGTTGTGCTGATGAACTGAGAAGCAGGAGCTGATCAGTCTTTGAGCTCAGTGGAACAAAGTCTGTGTTTGCTGTGCTGCACAGTTGTGGTTGTGTCTCCCTTTAAAGCTTGGGGATTTCTTCTGTGAGTCCTGATGGTGAGGAGCAAAATCTACCTTCTCTGTCCTCTTTACATGTAATGGCTCCCTGCATCCCATTAATTAAATGCAGAATTTTTTGAGGAGATTCTGAACACTTAGCTGCAAATCAGCTAGAATAATTCTGACAGAACCTGGCTATGAAGTAACACTGAAAAGGAGAAAAAAAAAAGGCATTTAAACATAAAATAAAAGGCTGAGAGCCCAAAAATCCACTAGGAAAAAGAGCAGACTTCCCAAATCTCATAATTTCTAAATAAATTCCCTGTTAGCAGCAGCATTGCTATGGCTCATGCCATTTCCCTGCTGTAGTTAGCTTGAAATATTTTATCCTCCCTTTCCTACAGATCTCCTGACTGCTTTGAAAATGAGACTTTGTGTTTTTCCCTTCAGCATCCACTTTATTCTCTGCATGTGTTCACAGACCTTAGGATGCAATGTATGGCAAGGAGGAAAAATAGAGTTAATTTGCTGGTATCTGTTTGGAACATGATTGCTGTTAATTGTCAAGCTTGTCCTCTCCTGACTGCAAAAATAAGCTGGTTGAAAATAATCCACTGTGTGCTTCTGTATGTTGCTGACAACCTGCCAGCTACCAACTAGGGGTGTGATAAATGCCCAAATGGCTAAAATTTCCAACCAGCTTTCCACCCTCCTGCTTTCTAAGCTGTGCTTTTAGTGTCAGGTTTGTCATCCATGTGTCTGTTGCCTCATGCACATAAAAAAAATTCATTAGGATCTCCAAATCAGCTGGAATTTCAGACTTTGGCCAGCCTGTGCAGCCCCTGAACTTGGGCCACTGATAAATGGTGATGCCAACAGCTTCTTTTCTAGCCATGTCTTAACAAAGGTCTCCTGAGCAAGGTCATGCTGCTCCTGAGCCAATTACAAGCAGGTTTACATTTTGGGGGACTGTGGGGAGGGATGGTGTTTGTGTGTTTAAAGCTGTTAGACTTGAGAAATCGTTCTAAAACACTGTGTTCATTTCCTGGCTGGGATTATGCAATGCAGGATTTCTTGTACAGCCAGAGGAGTTGGGTTTGGCACTTCTGGATGTGACAGTGCTGTGCACAACCAGTAGCTGATAAAGGTGCCCAGGTTTTATAAGTCTAGCTCTGACCTTCTTTTAAGGTGTAATAAACCTCAGAACCTGTCTTTGTGGAGATGGGGACAGATCTGCTCAGTGCATGAGATGGTTACTGGCTGTAAATATTCCCTCTCTGTTGTGTTGCTGTCAGTGCTTTGCTTGAAGAGCACAGTTGGTGCTTTTGCTCCCTCTCAGGCTTTAAACTGATTGGCCACTTATTGCCTGGGAAGTGAGTAGCCTTGTCTCCTGTCTCTTTGGGAAGGGATGGACAAATATTGAGGCTGTGCACTTAATAACTTTCACTTGTGTCATTTTCCCTGGAGAGTCATAAGCAATATATTTCTTGACTCTGAGGTAACTCCTCAAATGAAACTTTATGCCCTGAGAAATACCTGCAAAAAAGACAGAGCAAGGATCTACTCACCTTAACCCAGAATTCTTGTTTGAAGCTGAGATATGAAATACAGATGGGAATCTGATGTTTCTTTGAACCCAGATGCAGCTGAAATTAAAGATGTAATTCATAAAAGTGGAAAACATCTTGACTGTCAGTTTGAGTTTGGTGGTTTTCTACCTGCTGAAGCAGAGAAAGCAAGTGAGGGTAGCACAGGTAGATAATGTGGATTTTTTTTTTTTAAATATGATTTTTTAATTATGTATATACTGTTAAGTGAAGGTTTTAGTAGAGCTTAATTATGCTCAGAGAAAAGAGTAAGAGTATAGCTGTGATGGTTCAAAATAATAAAATAAAGGATAATAGGGCAAAGGGAAAAGCTAATTATGAACTTTTCAAAGGAAAGGCATGAACTGGGTCAGTTCTCTGCCCTCTGAGGTTTTTCTAATCCTGCTTGCTTTAATATCTCCTGTAGCTTGATTTAAAATGTTCCTAGTAATGGGAACTCTACTGTTCCATAAACAAGGAGGCCTTCCCATCCTGACCTCTGACCCAATCCTCAGACTAACATGTCACCACCTTTACTTCATCCTTGTGGTCTCATTTCCTCACCCCCTCCAATGCTGGGACACATTCCGTGGTATTTTTTAACCAAGAAGATTATCCTTAAAGAAAAGATCTCCAGCCTTTGTAGATCAGTTTTCCACACACTCTTGGAAGTAGATCCGTGGCAGAATGGTACACACTTCTCACTTCAGATTAAGGTTTGATGGAAATGCCAAGGTTCTGATCTATGTAATAAACCCAGTATTGGGCATTTTACAGAATTTTATTTTGAGCCAGGATGAGGCCTGCCATTATTTCTGGATATTCCTCATTGTGTGGATTGTATGGACAGGTCAGCCCACCCATTCAAAACAAAAACCCTTTGTGTAACAGCATGGTACAGAGCAGCAGTTGATCACACGATAATATAAATAACAGGACAGGCTCGTGAGTAACATGAGGAATAAAGCTGACACAAGGACTCAAAGATAAACGAAACTAAGAAAGAAATCCATGCCATGAGAGCAAAATGTCACAGCTGGAGAACATCAGGGCTCCCAGTTCCCAACAATGGTGCTGCATTAGACACATGGGCGAATGCATTTTCTTTTCTAATGGGAAGAAAAAACAGATTACCAGACCAGAAGGGAACTGCAGTGTGGACTGGTTAGATCTCTGAAAACAGCTCAGGAGCTTTTTTTTATTCTTAATGATCTGGGCATTTGATGTGGTATTTCTGAAAGCACATTGGGACCTTTGTCTGTACAACCATTCCTGAATCATTGGGTGGAGAAAGAGGTCCAGAAGGCAAAGGACATGACTGAGGTCACACAGAGCTTGGCTTTAAAGGAAAGAAAAGCTTCCTGCTTTCCAGGCTTATTCCATCTGGATGACTGAAGAGAGTTGAAGAATTCTCCTAGAGCCCTTGCTACCATTTGCCACTTGCCTCTAAAACAGAAATGTTTTCCTTGCAGTATTGTGGTTGTTTGCACAGTGAAATGTTGGTTGTTTTTTTGTTCTTGCTGTTTTGGGGTTTTTTTGGCACTTGATAGTGAAAGGAAGTTCTACACAAGTTTATTTCTGTGCGGAAATGGGGCAGAGTGACTTAATGGGTTAATCTTGACTTTATTTCACTGCAGCTGATTTTCCAATTAAAACTGCTGGCTGGCACTTTGCATTATCAGGAGTGCAGTGGGAGCTGGGCTGTGCTGAGGGCTTGCAGGCAGAATTTCTCCCATGCCCTGGGAGCCACCGTGCAGCACAGTGACAAAGGCCACTAGAAATTCTATCGTGGCCTTGCAGGTGGATGGAAATGTTCAGCCATTTCCCAGCCAGTGTGAGCAAACTGATAGCAATTCCCAGGAGCTGGATCCTAATTACATTTCTCTGCTTGGGGATCATTTGAACCTTTAATGAGAGCTTGGTAAGGAGAGAGGGAGAGGTGGTTTTTATTGCAGCTGAGGAGAGGGGAAGGCTTCGCTGCCAGGGAATGTGGGCTCCTTCCAGTGCCATACTGAAGTAGATATCTCTCCCACTCACCACAGAAACAATAGCTTTTGATTGAGGGAGTGGGCAGATTTGGCTCATTTTCCCCATATGTTGCTTCCTGACAGCAGGATTTTGCTTTGCAGAGGTTTGAGATATTGACATATCATCCTCAATTCTAAAATTTGGTGGCATTTCTCTCACTCTTTGGGGGAAAGGTTGGAGAGAGGAAAGATAATTTTTGGACCGGTATTTCTGGTTTAATAATGTCATGGGTAGATCCACTGGTGTACAGACAGTGGTAGGCCAGAAAGGATTGTTTTCTACTTCCCTCTGAGTTCTGGCCACAATTTCTGAACTGATGTTCTGCCTGTGCCCCTCTTTATGGAACAGAACCAGAGGAGGGACAGAGCTGAGGGCTGCCACAGAAACTTTACCAGAATTAGGTCAGAGGTTGCTCCCCCAGTTTTCTTTAGCCACTACCCCTTGACATTGAAGACTTTTCATGAGATTGTTGGTGCAAAGTTATGGGATGGCTTTTTGGAGTCCACCACATCCCTATCAACTTTTGAATCGTGTGGTCTGGGAACTGAGCCAATATCAGACAGCCTAAATCAACCAGACAGAGAAAAATGCTTGAATAAACTGTTACAGGAATGACAGGAGGGACTTCTGGGATGTCCCTGACAAAACAGCTTAAAAAGCCTATAGAGGTTTTATTGAAGTCTCTTCAGCTTGAAGAATAACAAATTGTAAGACCTAGCCTACTCTCCTTTTAAGTCCTGGTGTAGTTGGAAGTCTTTTGATGCTCACTTTGTTTTCTGATTACTTAAAAAACCTAATTCAATTCTATTGCTACTATCAGCATTTTGAGACTTTGAACATCTAAGATTTGTCAATATTGTTCTTACCATTCTGCACTAATTTATTGTAGTTTACCTTCTGCTAACTGTGGGTTTTGCAGATAGAAGGTTTTGTAGCTTCAGAGAACAAATGCTGACCACAGCATATAATGAAATGCACTCAGCTGTGAACAGGGGAAAAAAAAAAAAGGGAGGTTTTCTTTTTTATCCCATCTTTTGTGATGCTAAACAAGTGGCTGAGGACCAATGTGAGAAACCTATGGATAGTACAGGCTGCTCCTAAAATGAGGACTTACTACATTCTTACAGTATCATGAAAAGTTCAACCAAAAAGATGACTGAATTTTTCACTGGGGGCCAATATGAAAGTTACTGCCTCTGCTTCCTCTTTGAGGTGTTTATAATCTAGATATCTTAGCTGTGTGGTGCCACCAGAGGAATGAAGCAGGCCCCTGGGAGCCCTCTGTACAATATTTTTTTCCCAGACTTTGGCACTAGGAAATGTTTTACTGTACAACTGAGTTAGTAGTAAGGATGGTGTAGTTTAGGCTGCTCATCTTCCACTGCCCTCTTTGTTCTCATCTTTACCTTTCTTTCATAAGATTCATGGTTCTTCCTTTCTTTGATAAGCTTCCCACTTGAGCAGCTTTTTAAATAACCCCAGCAGGCTTGAGAAGGATAATTTCATAGGTAACTGCTCTCTGAATGGATACTAAAAGGAGTAGGCAGGGATGTTTTCTTCCAGGTCCCTTGTGCAATGACTGTGGGTGTTGGAGGAATCTGCTGAGGAAGGGATCACATAGGCTTCATGTTCTGTCAACAGCATCTTCTATGGTTGCTGCTGGAGAAATGAGATTGCACTACATGAACCTCTGATCTAATAGGGACTTCTCAGGCCCTTCAGGCAGTCATATCTGTCCTTTTCTGAGTATAAATTGGAGTTCTGGAAAGCAATCATCACTCTAAAAAAGCTGGACGTGTCCTGTGTGTATATCTGGCTCACTAACACAACTGAATTTCCAGCTGAGACCCTGGCAGAGCTTGCAGCCAGGTGCAGTACTAGCTGAGCTAAAATAAAGCCTCTCAAGTCAATCCAGCTGGCATCCTGCTGAGTGTCTCACCTTTTGGCATCATCTTCTCATTTACTCATGCTCCTTATTGTGATAGAGCTCTCGCTGTTGCCACAGTTCCTTTGGCTATCATAATTCACACTGATGCCTGGCACCCAAATGGTTAAATGCATTTGGCTTTGCTGTCCTGATCAGTCCCTGTAGATTGTGTTGGAAGAATTGAATGAAACTGATAGAGCTAGCATTACAGTGAGCAAAACCCCCCGAAGAAAGAGTAGATGGGTGGATAGAAAGAATGACCCCAAAGAAAACAGCTGTCAAGGGCAGCTATTGGTTTATCTTTCATTGAAAGAGAGACGTAATGAATTCTAAATTAAGAGAAACCAGAAGCAAGGCTGTTTATCAGCTCTCTGCTGCAGCATAAACAGGCACTTTAGAGGTATCGACTGCAGTCTCACTTAATGTACCAGTAGGTGCCTTTCCTCAGTGCCTGGGAACACCATGAACATCAGGTTGGACCAAAGCTCTGATATCTGAAATATGCCAGATCAGGGCAAGAACTGTTTTGCACCTTGGTCTCCTTTCAGAGGGTCTTTGAACACGGCTTTCTTCTGTTTGTCAGCTAAAAGGGCAGCACAAGCACGCAGCCCTGAATGGCCTTTTGCTTAAGGAATGTAGGTGAAAGCCCCAGGGACAGCACTTTGTAAGGATCTCCTTGATCTCTCTCTCTTTCTACTGGAAGTTCCGAGAACAAAACAGCTCCTCAGTAAATCTGCTCTGAGAAATTTCAAAGAAAATGTTATCCCACCTTCCTATCTCTTTCTTTGTGAGAATAATTGCCTCTCTGTAACCCCACTGTGCAGACCCTGGTTGAGTATTTATCAACTGACCATTCAAGGGTAGCAAGCAATCTGACAACTGACTCCAAATAATGTAATAACGCTGACTGATGAGTTGTCCTTGCCATTCTTGACTGTTTTTTTCTCCACAGACTGTCTCCGAGATACAGGATAGGAAAGTTGTGTCTGCCCAAAGGTGGGTTTATGCCATGGACATAGATTCCCTTAGACTCCTAATTCAAATGAATTCTTGATGCTGGGAAACATCATCACCTAGATAGGATCCTCAGTTATTTACAGAAATATATATTTCACAGAACATATTTCCAGTATTGCCCACAGAAATCCTAGGTGAAGCTTGCCTTTGAAAGAAATTCATATTCTCAGCAACCAGTACACAGCAGACTGACTGACATCTGAACTTGTGTTTGTGAGCAGTGTTCCCAGTAGCAAACTTTTAAGAGCTGATATAATACACCCAAGTAATTTGTTTGGTATTTCAAAGTATATCTCATCAGAACTAATGAGCATCTAGTAAAACAATATTTTTGCTTAGATTTGATGGAAATTTTGATTCTGCCATATCTCAAGCTCTGGTGTTTGTTTTTTTTTTGTTTGTTTTATGTTTAGAGAGGTGGCAGCAAGAGCTTTCTGCAGCCTGCCCAATAATTTGCTGATTCTCTGGATTTTCCATATCTTCATTATTGAGCTGTAGGTCTTTGAGGGGGCTGAGTATAAATGGTTGAGCCACAGAGCCCAAGATGCTGGAATAGGTCTTCCATTCCTTCATCAACACCACTTTCCCTTAGCTGAAGTGTTGAAGATGAATTTGTCTCAATGTGTTGGCTTAATAAGGTCAAAATCCAGATGCCAGGGATGAATACGGCTCATTACATTATCTCCCTGTGAAAACAATCCTCACCATCCTCTGCGGTGCTTTGACTCTTGTCCTTACTTGGCCGCATGCTCTTTTGTCATTTTTGCACATTTTCATGTCTTTAATTAAAAGAAAAGGCCTTCCCCATGGAAGATTAATTAGGATAAGTGTGCCACCATTAATATCTGCCATGTTTGGAAAGAGATGATTCACCCTGTGATTAAAGCCAAACGGAATCTGGAATCTGAGGAGTAATTAGCCCTGAGCGGCTCGTAAGTCTGAAGGAAGCACTATTTATCAGTGGCAGTGCTAATGCAATTACTTCTCCACTGCAGCCTCCTGGACTGATAAATCATGGCTTGAGCATTGGGAGAAGCTATCAATTCAGGATTATGCTTCTCTTAGTCTACAAAGAGAAAAAGGGAGGAAACCAAGGGGGACAAGTAGCTTCTCAACAGCTCTGTTTGTATCAAAACTATGGAGGCCAGTGGAATCTGAGGGTCTTTTCTAAATCTATTTCCTAATGTATAAAGCTGTGAAACTGTGAAAAAATCATTGCAACTGGTTGAGATTATGGTTTTTTTTTTGGGTGGGGGGAGAGAACTGAATCCAAGAAAAGTTCAAACTGACATTTGGGCAGAACAGCTTACCTCTGCTGAAGTTGAACTTGTGATCCATCTTTCCTTAGAACATTTTTGCACATTTTTCCTATGATGGATTTTTTTTTAGGAGTGGAGGTGAGCAGTAGGTGTTAAGACGCTGTTCCTGTTTTCTCTCTTGCTGGGTTTTTTTTGGGACTATTTTCCAAAAAAACTGGAGCACCTTTCTGTGGTATTTACAATATTATGAATACATTAATCAACAACAGCAGCAAATTCTCTTTTTTCATGTGTATACCCACTCAGTCTCTGAGTTGAGGCAGAAAGTGATAAAATGTTATCTGATCCCCTTTGAGAAGCCAGGTGCATCCTTGATGATGCTCTCCTTGCTTGGAGAGAAGTGTGTGCCTCTTTCCATGAAGGATTTGTCCTTCCAATTCCCACTCCTTAACAAAAAGCTCATCAAATGGTTTGTTTTGCAGAGTGAGTAATCCCTGTCTCTTCATCCTGGTGTTTCATAAGTGCCATTTTTCAAATATGAATCACACAACATTTCACCACATTGAAAGTAAGCTCAGAGAACCTGGGCCATTCCTGGAGTCTTTCCAATGAATTCCATGAACTGTGCCATGTGCCTTTCATTTACATTGCATTTCTCAATCCCTTCCATTTCCTGTAATTCCTAAGATGGAACCAACCTGCCAATAAAATATCTGGAGGTTATGGATGAGAATATAATGTACTAGGAGCTGATTGCTGGCCTGGACCATGGGGAAATAGCTTGGTCCTTTGCATTATGCTTGTACAGAAATACTCTGGATTTAAACTTGATTTCTTATCAGAAGTCAATCTAACTGACTGGTGCCCAAATAAACAAGTGCAGCTGGGAGAAGTCTGTTGGGGCTCAGACTAGATGAAATCTTCCTTCTCACAGCTGCAACCTGCTGATAGACTTGTTCTGGGATCATTCTATCTTCTGTGACACAGGAATTTGGGCCAGGACCAAATTGTTTCTTGCACTGGTTGAAACTGTGACCCTGTTTTAGGTGTGCAGAGGAAGCCTTGTTCTAGCTGAAGTCTTTGTAGGGTGGAAGACATGTCCAGTGGCTTTTTTTTTGATCACTTATGTAAGGACTTTTCAAGAAGAGAAGGGAATAGGGTTAACTGTGGAGCAGCAGTGCAAAGATGGAGCTTGTCCTTCAAATCCCAGGCAGATCTTCCTTCAGGAACATGGAAAATGAACAATGTTTGGGATGCTCTTGTCATAGGTGTTAGTTATATTGCGTTGTTTTTTTTTTTTTTTTTAGCAGACGGGCAGAGAAAGTCAGACTGAGATTTCCTGAAGGAAAAGATAAGACATAAAATTACATTAACAGCTGCTGTGTTGTATTTGTTGACATGTTGGCTGAGTATGGTACATGTCACAGTGAAACAGCTCAAGCGTTAGTGAAAGAACACCATTTTTTTAGGAATAAAGGAAAAGAAATCTGATGTCCCCTTTGACTGCTGGAGAAAGAAGCCTTAATTACCTACTGGTCCTCTTATAGAAAAGATTTGGCATGAGATAAACATTTTTTCTGATATGGTTTTCTTTAACAAGTGTGTCCTTGACCTAGCTAGTGAATTATAGATGCTGTTTGTCTTGTATCAAACACTCTGATTCTTTTTATTTTCACAGTGCAAACGTAAGGTAGTTTTGAGCACTGAAGAGTGGTTTGCCTTTCTATGTCCTGTTCTCTCTTGTCAGATTTTTGGGCTGGTATGCTGTTCCACAGGCAGCTTGTTAGGTATGATGTTGGCCCACAGACCTTTATGAAGATCAAAGGGATTAAGCTCAAAATCCAGGGAAAATATGGAGAAAAGGTAAGGGTTGCTCTTCTGAAATAATAAAAAAAAAATAGTATTTAAACAAGTGGCTCTGCCTTAGTGCCATGATAGCAACCAGTTAAAATCTTTTGACACTATAACTAGAGCTTGGAGCCATGTGGTGAAATAAGGCATGGGCTCATATAGTGGACCTGATAATACTGAACTTCTGTTTTTATATATATTCCCTACAAGAACACTTGGCTTGGTTGAAGAAAGGTAGTATTAAGAAATTCTCAGTACCTGTTGATACTGTGTGATATGAAATTAACTCCAGAAATGAAATGCAGGCCAAGAAGCGATGGGTTGAAATGACTCATTGCCTTTCCTGTTCTGCACTTCCTCAGGTAGGGTCAAGTACATCAATTTTGTGTCTAGAAGGTCAGCAGTGGGAGCTATTGGGTTGCCAGGGAAGTGGATTTCAAGAGACTTTTGAAATGTGACTGCTTGATTGGTTCTAGTTACCATAAAGTCAACTTTGTGAAAAGTCTGCAGTGGGGGAAAAAGTAGGCAAGACAAGTGAAATGTGACTAAAATGAAAATAAACATGCATTTTTTTTTTTTTTTTTGCTTGTGAGAACAAGGAGCTTTTGGTTCCTGATGCTTCTGTTAGGGGCTCAGTGGGCCAAAGGAAAAGATTTGCAATGAGAAGTTGGCAGGATTGTTCCCTGTTATGGGTTCTTGTCTCATAAATCCAAAATCTGCACTGCATCCTAAGAAATTCTTTCCCCTGGCTATAGGAGCAGTGGATATAGAGGTCCTGGGGATGGAAAGGAAACTCCACCAGCCCTTAAGATGATCTGCTAGTTGCTTATTTATAGTCTGTGGTTTGAGCTGGTGTTAAAGCCCTTGCTGACTTTGCAGTGGTAAATAATTCTAGAGAGTTGGATTGTCATACCTCGTAAAGCTGGGGATGGTTCAGTAATGCACGATGGGAATTGAGGTGAGACTGGCTTCAGGTGTAATTCAAACACTCAAATTCTTTTATAAAGACTGATTTCTTTTCTTGTTCTCCCTGAATCTCCTTTGTTATTTGGGATGGCTGAATGGATTGAAATAGAGACATCAAGTGTCCCACTCATCCTTCATTCGCAGCTGAAAAGGCTTCTTGAGAAGAAACGGGCTCCCATTTTAACTGGAGTCAGTCGTTTCCCACAGATTTGGTTAAACACTCAAAGACTCCAACCCAAAGTGAGTTTTGAAGAGGTGCTGAAGCAAAAGTCTGTTCCTGAGAGCAGTTTAGACATGTGGCTGCAGAAACTCTGTTGATAACATTCAGGTTCCTCAGTAATGGGCTGCTTCCCATTCCCAGCACAGTAATCCCAGAATATCCACATCACGCCCGCCTGGAATAAGCATTTAAAGAATATTCTAGGTCTGAGTAGTTTAATTCTTTACTACTAGTGATTAATTGTAGTTCTTTGAGGAAGTAGGAATTAGAGTTTTTGCTCACTTCTGGTTTTGTTCTTGAGGTCTTTGAAATCTCAGTCAGTGTGTTGATTATTTTTTTTCTCCTCTTTGTTTCTTAATGGCTCAAATACTGCCTATTTTGTTAAATTCTGGCAGTGGTTGGTCTTGGAAGTATTAAAACAGCATTTAACAGAACTACCTGAGAAGTCTGAAAAAGCTGGGGAGAGAGCTTCCTCTTAGGAGATTTAAAGCCTTTTCCTGGAGCTGCAGGAAAGTTTTCATCATGGTAGAAAGTTCCTTTTGCTTTCCTCTGTATCAGCCTGGAGCTTATTCACCTCCTAGTGTGGTTTTTTTTTTTTTTTTTTTTTTCTGTGCTGTGTTTTCTTCACACCTGCAAAACTGATCAAAATCCACCATTATTTTTATAAACTTGCTTGTTTTCCTAGTTTCTTCAGAGGAACTTGAGACATTAACAAACCAGTTTCTTAAGGCCCCATGCCAAAAGCCTGATGTGTGCAAATGTGGGTGTGCAGTTTGGAAATAATCTGTGGAGCTGCAGGCAGCCTCCCTGCTCATTGCAGCTGCCTTGAGTATGTCCAGTATGCAATTAATTTTGTGTGAGCTGCTGAGCTACACAAGTGTAAGGAGAGGGGGAAACCCCTCTTAGAATTGGTCCTGCCCTCTTACAACTGGCTAACAATGGTTCTGTCATCCTGAGATCTCCTGAAGAGTTGCTGTTCCCTTCTTGTATCCCTGCAGCACACTGTACGGTAATTTCTCTTTGGAAATGGCTTTGGATGGGAAAGTGGTTGGGTTGGTTGGGTGTCAGTGACATCAGTCTTGTGCCAGTAGCTCCTGTGACCAGAGGGACTGGGTAATTGGCCGAAGTGGAAATTATATTTCATGTTCTCTGCTGTCAAGTTACTTCTGGGCTTCCAATGGGCCTGCTGCAGTTTGGTTTTGTTCACAGCCAGAGGTACCCATTGGCCCTGCCCTTCTTTACTGTCCTACTTGGGGTTTCATTCCTTGATACTAACACATCAAAATGCTGAATTAAATGTATTGCACAAGGAAATGCTGTGCAGGATCTTCAAGCCATGCAGACGGTGAATTGTATTGCTCAGCACCTGGTGTCCAAGGAGCTCCTGGCAGCTGCAGGAAGGAGTGGGTTCCTTGGACCTCTCTGAAATGTGTGGTGTCACCCTGACTTTACAAGTAGCTGGAGGCACAGGAAGATGTACCTGAAGTGCCAGGCAGCACAGCCTCATGCTCTTCTCCTCCCCTCCTTTCTCTGGGCACCCTGAGCTCAGCAGGACCTTTCAGCACCCAGGAGCCACCCTCGGAGGCTGCAGCAGGGATGAATTGTGTGCACAGCTCAGGCTGACAAGAGCCCCAGTAGGATGCTCTGCTCGCTCGTTAGCAGCAGACACCCGTGATGATGCCTGGCTCCCGTTCAGGAGGCAGCCAGCCATCCCCACTCAGCAGCTCTGCAAGCACAGCCAGCCCTGCAGATGCCTTCCAGCAGCATCCAATGTGCCACAGAGGGGCTTCAAGTCCAAAAGCCCTTTGCTGTTTTCTCTCGGAGCAGATCTGGTTGCCTTCATTGTCTGCCTTGCATAAATAGATTAGCAACTGCCCTTCCAGCTGGAGGGAACAAGGCAGACAGTTCAGGAGGAACGTGATCCGAGTGGGCTAGAAGGCTCAGAGCTGAAGCATCACTGTAAATATCAGAATTCCCTACTGGTCAAATGACAGACCTGGGTAGCATTTCACTGCATTTTCCTGTGCCATTGGAAAATGGTGAACTGTGAATTTCCCACTCAATGCTTCATTCTTTTTGCAGACGGAATTAGAAAAATATCTTATAGGACCTAATATTATCCATAATTGTTTTTAAATTTGATGTATTTGCAGGTGTAACAAGCGAGGGTGGGGGGGAGGGAAGATGATGTTTTTACCATCTGTGCTACTCTAGTGATTTTGCAGCCAGTGGAATTAATTATTTTTCATCGTTATTACACTTAGTGAAAAACGTTCTGCATTAGTGAGGAATGGAGGAGGACTTAACACTGCTGGCTTGCTCATTACTTGGAGCTGAATGGACCTGCTCATGTCCTTACCAGAGATGATCTCTGGTGATCTCTGACCCTTCACTACATACTACATCTATTTCTTCCCATGAAGGAAGTGGTGGAGGGATTATGCCCCAGTATTTTTGGGCATCATTGCAGGATTTTCCAGGTCCACACTGAGAGCTTGAGGTGTAGACTGGGAGTGCAGGAGTCAAGGGTGAGAAAGCAGAGGCAACGCACACTATTCTTTTCCTGGCTGAAGGAAGCTGCCTCAGCTGCTGCTGCTGCAGGATTTTGGCCACCTCTCTCCCATCCTGGGCTGGCCAACACAAGCTCATCCCAAAAAGTGGACACTGATCACTTGGGAGGCATGGGCAAAGGGATTTATCAGAATGAATCCTTTGGGAAATGATAAGCACAAAAATAACTTCTGTTACAGTAAGTAACAGAAGCAGAAGTCAGGGATTTCTACTTTTCCATCTTCCATGCTTATCCTATTTTTGTTTTGTGTGTTACTTATGTATATTTTTGTGTGCCATTTCCTGTTACCCTCCTAAATGAACCTTTTCAACAGAAATCTCCTAACACCATATGTGCTGGTGATGAACTCCTTCATCACTTACCCATTTGCATTAAAGACTATTAAGGTAATTACACTTGCTCTGGAAGACAAATAATTTCAAGAATCCATCGTGCAGCTGCAGAGAAGTGAAATTCTGTTGTGCCAGCAATGCCAAAGTATCTGCTGACATTTGTGTCCAATGCAGAAGGGGAAATAAATTTTGACCTTAGACTGTGTGATTCAAAGTGAGCATTGAGGGCTCTGATCTTCTTACCCCACCTTGTCTCCTGGCCCATGGGTCTTGTCAGTAATTCCAGCTTGCTCTGGTGGCTTTGCCTGAGGCTTGGGGTATGAAAGCTTTCTCTCTCTGCATGGCTCCAGTAGAAACAGGAGTTTATTAATTTCCACACTTCACTGGAAAATAACAGAGATGAGGCATCTTGACGAGTTTACATTTAAATGTTTGGCTGGTTTTAGTCTGGCTGGGAGACTGAGAGCTAAAATCACAAGTGGAAATAATGCAGGTTAGGGGAATTTTGAAACTTGGAAAACTGCTCTTGTTGACTGTTTGCCATAGGTACATAATGAAAGTACCTATAGCATCTCTCTGCTCAAGGACCTGTAGATAGTAGAGAGCGATAGATAAGCATTTACATTAGCCTAAAGTATGTGGGTTTATTATGCTATGAGACTACAGTCAATAATCTAAATATTTATCACAGCATTTCGAACTGTTTTAAGTCCTTCTTTATCTGCTTAGTGATTTTCCCTTGTGTGTTGTACTTTATGGCACAACTCAAGGGTTAAATACAGTCAGTTCACCAAAGTGGTACCAATGGGAGTGGTTACTCTTAAATTTATGTCCCTCATTGCATCAGCAGTCTGTTTCAGATGAGACGTTTTGATTACAATAGCTTTCTTGTTTTCCAGTTTGCTTAGATGCAAATTCTGTGCATCAGGAGAAGTCAATTTTCCCCCCCTGTATCTGTTATAGCTTGTAAATTCCTGGGGTGAGCAGGGCTGCTTGGCTTTCTCGTGATACAGGGAAGAAGCATTGAGAATTTAACTAAGTTTTCTGTCCCTGGGAATTTGAAGATGGTTCAATTACAGGTCAAAAGCAATTCTGTGCAAACCTCTAATTTGAAAAATGTTACAAGAAGGAAATATACATCATTAACTCATTTTTGTTACAGGGATAACTATTTTTCCTCTTCATCTTTCTTTCAGCAGTAGTTTGGGGAGTCTGTCCATATAATTAATGATATCTGATTTATGTTAATCATTTGTGATGTCTTTCTTGCTATGAAAAATGACTGTATTAAGCACACATGTACCTGCCTTTCATATAAAACCTCCAAAACACACTCACTAGAGTAAGACAAAAGAGTGCTGCACTCTAATGCCTGTGCTTGACAAACAGCAGATATGCTCAGGAAGGAGCTGGAAATTGAAAAGTCAGCTTCTCCAGCCTCTGGGGATGAGAGGATGGAAAGAATGGAACATAGCAGGGGCAAGACAAAGGTTACAAAGAAGGCTAAAAGGGCATTTCTCCTGTCCTTGCCTGTTAATGGACACTCTGGCCATTGGCCTCTGTGGGATGTCCAAGGACTGCATGAGATGGATCTTCTAATTGTTTGTAACAATGTGGTTTGTTGGGTAGGTTTGGAGCAGCCCAGGAAGGAGGTAAGTGTTTAAAGAGTCTGAGCTCTTTCATTGCCCGTGCTGAATGTTTCCCGGAGGCTGCCAGCCCAGAATATTTCAGTGGAGCTAAATACATTTCAATTACTGCTATTTTTAATTAAAAATAGATGTCACAACTCATCTGGCACTTTGCTCTGACTTGTGCCTTGTTTAATCTACAATTATTTAGAAGAATGCTTAAGACAGGCTACTGAGATGGGGAGTCTTTGCAAATTGCAGTATGAATCTAATTTCAAACGACATTTTAGCAGCCCCAGTAAGCATTTTTTTTTTTTTTTTGGAATTCTGCTTCATCTTCCATCCAAATAGAAGAGCTCAGGCTCCCAACACAAAGCAGAGACAATGCCATGCCATGGATTGAAACCATGGGATGGGTGCTGTGATGAGCAAGGGCTGGGTGCAGGGAGCTCTGCTCACCCTCCTGTGCTGGCAGGTGTTACCTGTGTATATGAGGAAGTTTTGTCATTCATATGTGGCTGGAGCTTCTGTGCTGGGGTGGTCGAGGTGAGGTAATGTGAAATAAAGAGAGAAGGAGAAACCTGAGCTCTTTTTCAATAGCTCTGTCTTATCAGCTGGATTCTTTTTGAGTAAAGGCTTTACCAAGCTTTGCCTTCTTGGTGTACCTTAACATTTCTGTCCTATTTAACATGGGCAAGCTGCTTATTAAGAATCTCAGCTAAAATGTAGCATCTGTTTTGTTTTCTTTTGGTTTTGGTTTTTTTTTTTTTGGTGGGATTCATATTTCTCGCTCAGTTTTCCAGGTTATGATATGAAGGGGTGAACTGTTTTGCTGAATGCCACACAGCAAGTGGTTGTGCCAGGAGGAATAGCCTGCATAGTTTTATATTCCTGTAAATGTCCTTTGTAATGATGATATTGTGCCACCACTGAGGCAGGTGTTCAGTGGCACAAAGTATCAGCAATTCCTACAGGTTTAAAGAAGTTGGGTGGGAGGAGAAATAACCTTTCAGATGAGGCTTGTTCTTAGAAGAAAAAAGGAAGAGGTTTATTTGATCATTAATTCTTCACTGGAATTAAATGCTTCTTACAACACAGAAAATAAAATAAAGGAAGAGATGGTTGGTTGGATTAGTCTTGGGCTGATGTGGCTGGGAGCTGCCAACAGTGGCTCATTCATCTCCCTTCACTGTCCCTTTCTCCCACCTTGCTGTCTCTTGCTCCCCAGGATGTGACACACCACAGTGCTGGCCACGTCTTCAGCCACGTCTGGTCCTCTGGAAGCTTCTTCCAGGCCACTGAGTAGACTTTTCAGTGATCAGTCCTGTTGGTTTTTATTGCAGCCTATATGGAGTGGTGGAGAATTTGGCCAACTGACCAAAGCCTACACAATGTATCTTAAACTTTCAGCTATAATCCTGCACCTCCCTTTTGGCAGGACTTTTTATAAGACTTTTGCATTCCCTCAGCCTTGTTCCTCCTGAAAACCTCCTTCCCCCACTAACACCTTAGGCTGGCTGGGATCCTGGAGTTTCTCCTTTCCAAATGAAGGGTCTGGCAGGAGAAGGGATTGTCCCCCAGAGTCAGCTTGGTGGTGGTTTCAGCCATTAGGAGAGCCCTAAATTAAGAAATTTTGCTTAGTATTAAGGCCAGGATTTCATAATTTTCTGCTTTTATTAGTTTGTTTGTACTTTCTTTGCTCCTGGATTATAGATTTTAAACCACAGACCGTGCTGCAATCCATCTCTGTTCCTTCTTAACTGTGCTGTTTGGCTCGGTCTTATCCCACTAGACATTCAGCAGAATGTCTAAAAAGCTGCAAAAACTAGGAAAAAGAAATGCAGAGAGGAAAAAGAGGGAAGAAAACCTTCTTTTCCCCCTTTCACCTTCCAGAAATTTTGGCTTAGCCATGCGTGGCTCAGAAATGAGGACTTTCCAAGACAAACGGGCTGCATTATCACACCAGACTCCCCTGGCAAGGAATGAATTTTGACAGCCTAAAAACATATTTTTCTGCGGATGGGGGAACAAATAGTTACAAAGCAAACACTGAGCGTGTTTGCAGGTGCTGTGCTCCATTGTGTTTGCCAACCAGATGTTCTGTGCTGGGACGCTGCCCTGGCCTTTTCTGGGATGAAATGTCATTCTGACATATGAAATAGAGCAAAACCCTGCACAGTCTCTTAGAATGAGCTGAGCTTTTAATTTGTCAGCTATTAATATAGCTGTGTCTTTGTATTGCACAGGGCACCCGGCAAAATAAACATGTAAAATTTGACCTTCAGAAAATTAACTACCATTGGACCATGGAAATCTGACTTGCTACACAGCAAGCTGTGGTGCATTTAGGTACTATGGCAGAGCTTTAAAATCCCTTGCCATATGTCACTGGACTGAAATATTTCAGGAAGTTTTCTCTGCATCAAGTACCTTGACCTGCTGTAGCTGAGTGCTACCTTGTGCACCTTGTGGTGGTCTAGGGAAAGGTGACAATATGTGGACTTCCAAAAGGCAAATATTAAGGATGTATGCGAGTAACTCTCCTTGAGTTGTGTTTTCTCTACTGCTCCTGCAACTGGTTGGATCTGGGAGAAAATATTTCAAAATGTTAGGATTGTGGTGCTGGGTCTTGTAGCCAGTGATCCAAGAGGGAATTATTTGACAAACAACAGGCTTTGAGCAGCTAAGCTTTGCTAACACAGAGTTTTTGCAATAAAGGTGGGTCCTTTCTGTGCTGGAATGACTGAATACAGCTATTAACTGCTGCTTTGGATCAGTGAATCCACTGGTGCTCCCACCCTTGCTTGAGTGATGTTCTACATGTGTTCTTTTCCCCTTCCAGCTTTGTTATTACTGGAGAACAGCAGCAAAATTTGTGATGGAAATGAAGCAGATCATATTTAGCCTTTACCAAAAGGGCTCTAAGGAAGGGATTGGGATATTGACTCTCAAACTGTTATTCCTTCTCAAGGCCAGTGGATGCTTTTCTGTGTCTTGGTTCATCTAACAACATCTTGACTTATAGGTTTTCTCTGAATGACCAGAAATCTGTTTTCACTGCAAGGAAACTTCTGTGGTGTCAACTTCTCCTGCACATCAAGGATCAACTTTCTTCTCCCTCTCCCTGTTGCTCAAAATGAGGCCCCCTTTTTTTTTGGTCACATCTATCACAGGGCCACAAGAGTGGCTTCTTTGTTTTTCCTGTTTTTTTTTTTTTTTTTTACCTTATTTCACACATGCATAGAACACTTCCCTTGTGCTTGAAGCAGCACTGCTAATTGACAGGGATTTGGAGAAACATACCCAAGTCAGCTACTGTCTGCTCTGGGATCTCTGGAGAATATTAATCATGGAATCAGAGAATTGTTTAGGTTGGAAAAGACCTTTAAGATCATAGAGTCCAAGTGCTAACCTAGCACTGCCAACTCCACCACTAAACTATATCCCTAAGCATGAAGAAACTCTTCCCTTTCGTCCCAGCAACTCCTCTTAAAGATTTTCTTTGTTAAAATACCACAGGTCACATTGCCGTGTACACAAAAGCCACATTTCACCTCTTTAGCAATGCATGGCATCCTAGGGTAGATATAAATAAAAATGGCCTTCAGAGTTCCCTTTGTGCTCCCACAGAGTAATGTAAAACAGCCCAAAATGAGAAATCAGGGCTGTGTGAGAGGGAGGATGCTCAGATTGTTAATGAAGTGCTGTCCCCAAACACTTGAGCACTGTTGATTCCTTTCCAGTTAATAAACCATTTATATGTGGCCTGCTTTTAGCATGGAACCAAATGCCTTTTTCACTCAAGCTGTGATGTATAATTACATAGCTGACATCAAACATGAGCAGATACCAAGTCAAAGGAATGAATTTGGTCCTGTTCCTGTAATTCCATTTCCATGTTAACATTTTTTCTCCCCCTCTTTAAATTATATTTTTATTGAAAGCTTCAAAGGTCAGCTTAGACATTCAGAGAAAATTTGTAACTCAGATTGTTTAGTATTCTCTCATACAGCACAGCCCTCCATTACCCTGTGTCAGCAAATTAAGGAAATGAAAGTTGTGGCCAAGGATTACAATAGTGCTGGTGCTAACCTTTTACAGCACATGGCATACTATCAATTTTAGCCACGGGAGAAATGTGCTGTTCACATACAGCAAGTGGGTGTTGAAGTTTTTAATCGAAAAATGAAATCTTGCCTCTAGGAGAGACAAGTAAAGCCCATAGATCTTCCTTGCTGCTGGATAAACCTCCTGAGCAGCTGAGATCTTTTCAGCCACATGTTTTTCCTTTATCCATTTTTCCTTCCTTTCCTCCTCACCTGGAGACAGAGGGAAATCTATTCTACTTGACTGGAAGGGCAATACTGTAGCACAGAGATATGTGGGTGCCCATATATTCACAAGATGGAGGGCCAAGAGAGATGGATGGATAACCTACAGACTTTTTCTTAGCTGCAAAACCCTCACAAGGTCTAGCAACACACATTCACCCAGCATCAATCTTCTGTGTAGTGCTAGGGAGGTTAATGGGATTGCTCAGCTGTTTAAGTACCTTGCTGAATGAAGGTGATAATTAATCAGGCTGCAAATTATTCTGGAGAACCCAATTTTAATATGAGGTTTGCTTTACTCAGTAGTTGCTATAGAGTTGTTAAGGCCACACTTGATTTAGCTGGGCCAAGAAAAAACAGATAGACCAGTTTCACTTCAATTGCTATTCAGTGCTGGGTTTTGATTTCCCTGGGAGTGTTTCTTTTGCCTTTCAGACATGGGATTTTTGACCTGTTTTTCTCTGTCTTCACTCCAAATCACAGCAGCATATACCCTGTAGTCTTGGAAAGCTTTAGTGTGGTCTCTAAACTTAAAAGGCTAAAGGCAATACATAGATAATTCTAAACTGTTGTCAGAAATAAATTTCCCTGGAGTGCAGTGTAATAGGGTCAGAGTTTACTGGGTAATGCTTAGTTAGTAGATGGCCCAAAGATTAGAAGTTATTTTAGCTGGGGCATGAATAATTGAGCTGAAGGTAAACTAAAGACACTGATGCTGCTTATCAGGTTCTGTCACTCTGGGATATGACCAATCAGTCTTTCATGTTCCACAGAACTGGTGTTAAGTTCAAAGTGATGTTGCCAGCTGAGCAGGTGGGGAGCAGCCAAGGAGCCCATTCATGTTGAAATTCCTTGATGCCTGGGTATTCTGTAAATGTTCTTTTGGAGAGCGGGGTGGTCCCTCAGGAAGGATTTCACAGCCCCTGATTTCATCTCCTGCTTTTATTTGGACTTAGAACGGGTTGCCTGTGGCTTGTCTTGCCTGCACAGCATCAGCCCAGCAGTGGGTGGGACAATTAGCTTGTTGCTGGGCCAGGCTTAACACCCCTTCCCAGTCCTGGAGACTGGTGTGTTGTAAGGGTGATGTGGGCATGCCCTTTCCTACCCATTCTTTAAAGGAGTCTTGCTGCCAGCACTGACTGGTGGGAGCAGAGGTTGGCCTGGGAGGCTGTGATGAAATGGAAAAGATCCCATGCAAGCAGAAGGTGGAACTTGGAGATGAATCATGCTCTAAGACCCCCACAAAACTACCCATTTTCTAGGTTTGTTTTCTGCTGGAGTCTGTGAGTTGAAGAGGTGTCTATCCCCTGCTCCTTTCCATAGAGCCCCTCGTGGGGCTGTTCCTGATTTTAACTCACTTTAATAAAGATGATCCAGTTTGCTCAAACTCTTATGAGCTCATTTTGACAGGAAAGACTCTGTAACAAAGGGGCTAATAATATCCCAGGGAAGGAGAATTGGAATGTACTGAGGAATATAAACTTGTCATCTCACGTAACTGCAGCCAAAGGAAGATGGAGATTTGTAAGGAGGTTGAGTTAGCCTTGAAAAACAGGTCTATTTTAGATTTAGCAATTATAAAATCTGTAAATAGAGGTGTGTTGTTTTTATGGTAAAAAATGCTGAAAGAAATCGTGTTAACGTATTTTAACTATTTTATAATCTCTTCAGATATGCATAGAAAGACTTAATCCTATTACTTCACATGTAAGGGATAGCAATATTTCACACAAACCATTTTCAAAACTGTTGCATTCAGCAGAAAATGGATAGAATTTCCCCAGGGCTGATAAACTGACAGGCATTAATTTGGGAGTCCATCAACCAATACTGCACTCATAGGTCTGAAATAACTGGAAAATGAACATGCAGGGAACTGTGCTGCAGCTAGAGACCATTTCAGAGGTAGGTTAATGGGACAGCAATTCAAAAAGGGATTGCTGAAGCCTGGATAGCCAACCTGTTCCATAAGGTTCCACCCCAAACAGCAGTAGGGGTGGTGAAGGGTACATCAGATGACATGTGTCTCACACACAGAACTCAACACAGAGGTCAGGTCCATGGAAGTTGTGTCCCAGCCCAGACTTCTGGGATATTATCCTTCTTCCACAAACATAATATGGGGGTCTGGCATGTTCTGTTTAGCATTTCTTTCCTTTTAATTGGGAGAAGTAAGGTTTGTTTGCATAAGAAGTACAGCAACTTTATGCTGGGTAGGAATGGCAGAAGCGAAGCTGACAGGAGGCAGCCGGACTCCAAATTAAAATTGAAGCAGACCAGTCTTTTCTCATTCCACTAGCTCAGGAAAATATTGAAAGTAAACCGCTGACAAGTCAGCAGTGAAAAGCAAATTAGATTTGGGACCAGATGGTGTAGATCAGTATAATACAAGTTGATGTCAATAAAGCAGTGTGATTAATGCTGCCAAGAATATCACTCACAATCTTTTCCAATTTCAGGTGTTATTTGTAGCACAGGTGAGGTGCACACAGATGCGTGCACAGATCATTTTGGAAAGTGGGATTTAATTGAATCTCTGTTCCAAAAGAAAGTCTGTGTCCAAATTTATCTGGCAATGTGCAGGCACTAGAGACAGTCCTGGAGGGGAGAATCTGGGGTAAAGAAGTAAAAGAGCAGAACATAAAGTTGTATGTTCTATGTCTGACCATGAAACTCAGTGCAGGACTGGATCACAAGCAGTAAAGGCTTGGATGTCTGATAACTGGGCAATGCGTATTAGATTTATGGATGCGATTTTAGCATCCTTTATATCATTCCAATAATGATAAATTTTGTTATTTTTCAGTAAATATGTGTGTATCTAAAGAGAGTGTTACCTCATCAATATTGCCTTACCCTTGTCAAACTCTTCAGTGGTGGTGGGTATTGTCTCACCATAACACATCCTCAAGACTCCTCATTTTCAGAGTGCTCTGTGAATTAATTATGAAGAATATTTCATATAGTCAGTAGTCTCAGTGTCATAGTTCATCTTCTGATGGCACACTGAAATTCTATGTGAATATCTGATAGAAAAATGAGGCCTATATAAAATAAAGGCCTCACTATTGGATTAGATACCAATCTGCAAAACAGAGTTGTCAAAGATGAGTTTGATGATGGAATGAAGAATAACTTTAAAAGTGAGTCACATTGCTTTGAGTGATGTAGTTGTTTTCCAGGAAAAAATCTGTTGCCAAGGATCACCTTTGCCCCTAGACAGATGTGAAACAGGCCATCTCTGAGGGTATAGAAATGCTCTTATATCCTATACATATGGATTTAGACATTCAGATAGAAAATCTGACCTTTATGGAAGAATATTTTGTTCTCTGTCTCTCGCCTTTTGGAATATATTTTTCGTGACTTGGTATGCAAGTCCTTCATTCTCTGGATGTGCCTTTGTTTTTGGTGTTTCTTGTGCTTATTAATCACATTAGCCATTCCTTGTCTTTGTAGCACACTGGGAGTTAATATATTCACTCCCTTTTGTGTGTGTTTATAAGCATGTGTCTTCCCTTTGGTTTGTATTGACTCTGAAGGCTGAAGTGACGATCAATGGCTCAGATTATTTCCTTGCTGTCAGCTATTGACTTTCTCTCAGCCTGATACCAGAGCTCCTTTCCCAGGGTGATGCTAGCAGGGTAGGGATAGGAGGGGGAGCTGAGCAAATGCTTCACAGAAATCTTGCAGTTTATCTCAAGGCATCTTTAGCTGAATGTGCATGAAGATGAGAGAAATTGCCAGAAACCTGCAACTTAGGGTGGAAAATTAGAGAGGCTGAAATTCTCTATCAATGATGCCAAAACTGGGATAGCTTTTGCCCCGAGAGGTTTATTTATTTATATGATGTTTGTTGTTCTGCTCAGATAGTTTTGAAGCTGAAAGTGATTTCTGTAGCTAAACTGCTGTGCAGGTTGGGTAGTGTGGATTGCCTTCACTGCAGCAGAAATAATCAAGGTCAGTATGTGTGGACACAAAATCCTCCAGTTTCTGAAGAAAGGCTTTTCCTTCGTTCATCTGTTGTACTGTGGGTTCTTGATTCATAATTCTCTGCTATATCTGTAATTATCTACATCAGAGCACAGTAGTCACAGTTTAATTCCTAATTAGAACAGCAGCATTTTCCCCTTTCTGCCAAAGATAATGCTCAAGTGTCAAAATAGAGGAAAAGGGTAGATATTTTGAAGGGAAAGTGAATTTATTGGAATATTAATAGCTTCATCTTCTGCTATAACAATAGTCTGTCCTCCAGAGTTCCCAGTTTTTTATAGGGAAGTAAACATTTTTATCTGGAAGAATTCTTTAGGCTTTGAACTAAAAAATATAAGCTTTTAGATGACAGTATAGATGGGGAGGAAAAAATGATGGAGTAATAGGGAAAGAGAAGCTGGGCATGAGTGAGTCTCTGAAGGACTGGCAGCTGATGCTGGAAGAAGAGAAGGTCCTGTGTTGGTCAGCATCTCTCCAACTTGGCTTCCTTTTCCACCTCCACCCCTGAGGATTAGGAGACTCCTTCAAGCCAGAAGGAAAATTTCCACTGACCTCAATGGACTGGAGTCCTTGGCATTGCCCCAGGGCTGGAAGACACAGTGGGAGAATGTGTGTGGCAGCCCTGACCCAAAGTCTGGGTGCCAGGGTGGGAAGCTGGAGAGGCAGGTGGGATGTCTGATGTTCCTGACCCACAGCATTGAGTGTGAACTGGGATCCACTGCTCTGCTGGGCGTCCTGGTGCCATGGGGTCATGGAGAAAAAGCTGGAGGAGGGAAGGATGAGCATGTTCATGGGCTGAGAAACACGCTGGGTTTGGATCTGGCTTGGGTTAGCTTTAGATACTGAGTCTGTCTGATCTGTCAAAGTTGGAGCTGTAATTGGGCAGTTCAAGGTTTTGGGAGAATTTCAAATAAATGCGTTGATTAAAGGCAGAGTGTGGTTCAGGCAGCTGACCACAAAATTGGCATGATCTCTATTTTGCACAAGGGAGATCCTCATAGATCTCCCTGGGCTGGGATCCAGCCCTCCCCTCCTCTCCCCATGCTTATTTTGTTGGTCAGCTCAACCCTACATTTTAATCAACACAGCCCATCGTTAATGTACATACCTAGCTGTGTGTAAACACAAATATATAAACTAACTTCAGCTAGGATGGAAAGATAAACAACTGCCTTTAGCAGAATTTCCCCCCTTGGATCGGCCTGAAAGCAGACAGTGGAGTTAGCTGTTTAGCCCAATTTAGTTTTCATTTAACCAGACCAGAGAGTCTATATTACAAATGACACGTGGCCACCACAGTAGCATAGTCACTGTTTACCTAATCAAACATGATTAATGCATTGGTTTTTACATTAGGATCTGCTTTTCTCCATTGTGAGAGTAGTCAAGGGATTCTCTTTGTCCGCTATCAAGGAAGAACATGTTTTTTATCCTATTCTGCTTATTGTGCAGTCATGTCAGCAGTAAAAAAATGTCTTTTAACATGCCTTCTTTTATCAGTAGAGAGATCAATACAGCAACTTTCTGAAAGCATAATTCAGTTACATGTGTTGTAGGAGACTAATGCAAACTCTCTTGGCAAGAATGCTTTTCAGATAGGCAGGGAAAGACACCATGGACTTTATTTCAGAGCAGGGTAAGATTAAAGGGATTTCAAGAGTGCTTTGAAAATATATTTAAAGGAAGATAGTTCAGGCGTGCAGAGGGATCTGTGTTCCAGAATGGAAATCAAGCATTGCAGCAGATAAGGTTTGCCTTTGCATCAGTGGTGGAAACAACAGAAATTCTCTGTTGCAGAATTGGATCAGAACCTGAAAATGACAGTAGTGGATGGTGAGGACAGCAGGTAGATGGATGTGTTGGCTTCAGGGGAAAGCCACCCCTGAAATGGAAAGTTTTCACCCAAGAAATAACTGTAAGGACTAAACTCTGCCCTGAGATCAGCTGAGAGATTTTAAGGTGTTTTGAGAGGTGTTGGGCAGACACATTCTCAGAGAAACTGCACTTGATGAGGGAGGAGTAGTGAGGCCATTAAAGGAGGCACTGAGGTGCACTGTGACCTTTTCTGCTGTTTTATCTTAGTTAGGACATGCAGTTAAAAGAAATACAGCAGCATATTTGCTGACTTTTCCTGGCAGGAAAACGAGGAGCTGACCTGAGTTAGAAAGTGGATAACCACTGAGATTTTGGCTAGGGCATCACTACAAAGGTCTTGATAAACATATGTCAAGTGTGGTTTAGAGCATTTTGGAACACCACCAATAGGTCTGGATTTTGTTTTCCCATTTATAAATACCAAGGAGGTTTTCTTCCTCCCTTGAAAATGCATGAGTCCTCCTTGACTCAAAAAAATTTTGGGCCAGTACCTTCCCTTGATTGTCATTCACAGTCCTTAATAACCAGTGAGGATAAATTTAATAACTTGTGACTACTTTTTATAGCATGCTCACAAAATCTTGTCTTGAATCAGGAGAGACATCCATAAAAGCTACTGAAATCTAGAATATTCATCACGTAAGTGACTGTAACACATTTCTTCATTTTTTTCTGATGACTTTGTTTGCCATAGCACATTGTCAGGCTTGTTGGACCTCACTACCTGTCTACAGGAATATTTTAATTTTCAGAGAGATTCCTGTACTTGTCATAGTCATTAACATGTAAATACATCTCATAAAGCACTGAAATGAACTAATAGTTACAGCTTTTCCAGCCATTAACACGTGTGATAGTTAAGCATGATTATAAACTTCACCTCATTGGCAACACATTTGTGTGGGTCTCTGTTTCTCTGCCTGCTCTGAGCTGGACTAACTTGTGAGTCTATAAAGCTAAAATCTAATTAATTAAATAGCAGCACTAGTGCTTGCACTGTGCTTAAATGTGCCAGGAAGCATTTTTTTTCCAATTCTCAAATAAATCTGGTTATTGAAAATACCATCCTAGAAATAGGAGCCTCTGACTTTGAGAGATGCCCTGGAATTTAACAGCCCATTATTTTTATATGGGCAATTTATTGCAGTCAGAAGTGATACAGTTCATGGAAATCGGGGGGATGGATGGCTGAATCATTCCATCACCTGTCATGACTCATTCCCATCATTTCTGTCTCCTCACAAAGGGTGCATAAACATGTCTGCAGACTTAACCATGGCCCAGAGCATCTCATTAAAACATTGCCTTGGTTAGGGTCAGAAAAAAGGTTATGTGGCCCCATGACTAGGTTAGAAGAGGGGTTGAGATCTTGACTGCTTCATTTAGAGAAGGGTGTCTAAACCAAAAGCACACCAAAGGACTTCTGCTTGGGCTTTTTCTTGAGTTTCTCACCTTTGCAGGCAATTTCACAGATATGATTCCTTCAGGAATTTTATAGAGCAGTTTGGTCTGGATGCTCTGTTCCTTGAGTTCTGCCTGCTTTCAAGGGTCCTCTCATTCTCTGGATGATACTGGGCATGGTGACCTTGTTGCTGGAAGTTTTGTGTCAAAATATGCTGATGTAGCCTCTTCTCTAGATACAACCAGATGTTTTGGTGATAGTGAGCCAGAAGACTCCTGTTGGAGCTGTCAGACAGAGAGGTTAGTACACACTTCATGTATATTCTGTCCTCCTTCCTCAACTCCCATAGGGTGACAGTGCAAACCCTTTTGTGGCTTGGTTTAATCCACCTTCAAAGTGTGCTCAGAGGGTTTACCCAGCCTGTTCCTCCCAGCAAGAGCTCTCTTGACCCAAGCTCTGAGCTGACCTGCTGTGAGCTGACCTGGCCAAATGCCACGTGGCCAGAGTTAACTCGAGCAGAATTTATTAGCTTGCAGAGGGCACTGCATAATCCAGTTACACAACTTCACTTTCAGAGCTGGCTTGTGTCTGGCTGTGTTGGAAGATGGGTAAATGTCTCTGGAAAATTATTTATTATTATTTCTTAACAATGAAATCTTGTTATTTGCTTGCTGTAATGGCTGAGAAATCTAATCACTGATTAAGCTTGAGCTAGGGTAAGGATACTTCAAACAGAGCAGCAAAAATACAGAGTGTGTCCAAAGGAATTTATCATCTGGATGTCACACACTCTCAATAGCAAGGGAGCTCCAGGCTGAGCCCAGCAGCGATAAGCTCATGCATCTGTGTGCTTTGTGAAGGAAAACACAGTGCCAGTGGGGAAATGAAGGCATTTTGTGTCACAGAGTAGGGTTGGGACATACAGTAGGCGCTCCCTGATGGATTCAGACCCTGAGACTGCATCCCTGGAGTGCAGCGAGGCATGAGCAGGTTTGAGTTTGCCAGCCCTTGGCCTCTGGTGGAGCTCACAAAACGTGAGCAATCTCTGTCCTGTGTCTTCCCCAGGTCTGTGCCTTGCAGACATCACCTCAGCAATTGTTGCTGGCTCTTCCTGAGCTGAATCCTTGGCTTCCAGATCTTCATCCCTGGCTCTGTTCGAGCGCGGCCCCTTTATTACCCTGAGAGCATAATGCCCCATTATTCTCTGGACAAGGGTAGGGGGACACAGCTGTTTTTCTGATTAAGTAAATAAAAGCATGACTCTCCTGTCCTCCTCCCTCGTCCAGCACACGGAAATCTGCCCAGGCTCTGCACATCGTCACCATCCACTCAGCTCCTTGCCCCTCAGTGCCATGAGAGCAGGCAGTGCCTGCAGCTGGCAGGCTGCCCTCACCTTTGCTCGCTCTGCTCCAAGTGGTTTTGTGAGTCAGGCGCTTTGCTTTCGCACAGAAACCCATATTCCATCCTGCCTTTCCATTTGCTCATGCCCCTCTGCTGCCAAAGTAACCACGGCAGGGCCGGCGTGGGGGGGTGGAGGGGAGGGGAACTGCCTTGCCAATCTCTCATTAATTTCTAGATGCAGAATGATGGGGGTGATGCATGTGAGAGTCTAATAATAATGACCTGACGTCCCAGGCACGGCGAGCAAGGCAAACTTCTTTAACTAACAACTTAATTATAATAAATTTGAGTCTAAGAGCACCAGGCAAGTAAATCAATCAACCCTTGCAGGCGGGCTCATTAAAACTAGCAAAGTACAGACCATAAAGGTCATCTTATTAAAAGGGATTAGCATTTTCCAGTTAAATCCTTTGCTGCCCATAGGTGCTAGGAGAGAACGTGCATTCGGAGGTTCCGTGTTGTTGCAGTGGTAAAGGGCTGGCCCTGCACAGCAGTAAATGCCTGCAGTCCCCGTGGTCAGCTCTTGGCTGCCAGTGCCAGTGTGCAAGGCTGGATAAATGCTGGTGGAGCTTTGCCAGTCTGGCCCAGCTGTGGGTTGCCAACTGTCCCGTGGAGCAAGTGAAACACGATCAGGGCTGAGGTCTTTCTTGCAAAATACGAGTCAGCTTGCTCTCCAGGCTTTTCTCTAGTCCTCTCTTACAGACTGAGACATCACCTCAGTAATTGTTGTTGGCTCTTCTTCCAATGACTCTTCCCTGGCTGTGTGGGATGCCTCTTCTCCTGTCAGGTCTTAATGTATTGTAGCCCTCAAGCAGAATTTTCTATCTTTGCCTTTCTTTCCTGGCTCTGTGGTACAGTATTTTGGGCTTTCTAGTGCTTTGAGAGGCAAATTTTCACAGGCCCAATTATGATCTTGTTCCTTTAGGAGAGTATATTTACCTTGGAGGAGACATTAAACTGAGAACAGCTATCAAAACAGTTGGCATCCTTCTTCCTGTTTTCCTCTTCTGTCAGATACAGTGTTGATGGCAGGACAGGCAGTTTTTTTTCCCTTTCCAAACTTTCCTCTGCCCACACTTGCATTCCAGTGATGACCCTCTGTCTGTATAGCACCACTCACCGGTCTCGTGGAAATGTGGAATGAAAATTGCTGTGTTTTCTGTGGATCCTGGAGCAGTGGGGCTTGCAGGGGATGGTGGTGGATGGGTCTTTCCTGCTCCTGCATTGCATTTTGGATGGAAGCCGATTTTTTGGAGGAAAAGAGAAGAGTCTCACAACAGTGTCTATCACTGGTGAGCAAAATATCTAAGCTAAAAGGATTTTTTCCATGGAGAGACAACTGCAGTGGGGAAGGTGGGCTACATACCACATTATGCTGCACTGGCACAGCTCTGCCCCTCTGCCCCTTCTTGATGAGACTCCATTAGCTGGACACTACCCAGTGCCAGCAGCTCAGTCAGCTGGTGAGGACAAGTGGCCACATGGGCTTGGACTGCATGTAACAAGCACAGGGCATGGCACACTTCCCTCAGCTCCTGCTGTGCCCAGGCAGCACTTGGATTGCACAGCAGTTTACAAATAACTGCACTTCATAGGATGGAAGTTCCCCTGAACTATATTTGATCATTTCCAAAGGTCTTTTTCTTTTAAGCCCTTGGAGGCCTCAGGGGCATGTAGGAAATTAAGCAGAGCCTTGCAGCAGTTCAGGAGTTCATTCAGAACAAGGAGTTATGTGTTGGGAAATACAGTGGGAGAGGTAAGGATGAGAAAAAGCGGAACATCTCTTTTATCCCACTAGGCTTCTCCTTTGCATAGGGAGTACTGAGGGTCCTTCCTGCTCTGCTTGACCCATCAGCAGAGCATATCACAGAGAGCTACAGGCTGCCTGGGGGAGAAAAAAAAAGAAAGAAGAAAATACTTATTTTCTACTGTGTTTCCAGTCAGCCACCACTGTGCTGCTTGATGATCCTGTGCTATGTCTCTGTAATAGCAAAAAAACTGCTGAGCAGGAGAAATGGGTTTTGAGATTGCCCTTGATAGGTAAGTGGTGGCAAGTGGTAGGTGTGTACCAGTCTGTGCTCCCTCCTCAGCTCCAAGAGCTTGCTGGGGAACCTTGACATAATTCATTTAATTTTTGTGCATCAGGCTTATAATTTGTGTAGTACTTAACACTGTGCATATCAGCTAAGTAGCTTAGGTGAAAGGCACTGCTAACTGCACAAATGTATGTCAGCTTAGCTCAAGAACTCATCCTACCCCACTGCAGGTGAGTGCAGAGTTTGGAGCTGCTTTTATGCCTTTGCCTTTAGGCACCTTCAGCTTCACACATCTCTTCAATGTCTGACTGGCACTAGCTTTGCATGGTTTTGTCTTGGTGAAGGAGATTCCGCAAAAGAGGAAGAGCCCCTTGTGCTCCCCATCCCTACTGATCTTTCCTACTTCCACAGGGGCAGGGACAAATTCAAGACAGACCCAGTACCATCATCACTGTGTGAGTTCTGCCTGCCAGTGTGATCAATGTAGGATTCAAAATAGTGCAGTTTAATTGGAACACTGTAGAAAATACCTATTCTTGGTTCTCTTGTTTCCTCATATTTTCCACTCACTGCCTCCCCTTCACATCCCTTCAGCCTTTGCCCAGAATTCACCTCAACCCACAGGCTTCTTCTATTTTGCCTTTTTTTTTTCCCCTGGGAGGTGAGGGGTTAAAAAAATAAATATATTGGTTCCTGTTTTTCTTCTCTGCAGCTCCTGAGCTCCAGCTGGGTGCAGACATGGAATAGTAACGAGTCCATGGGAAAGGCTCATCTTCTCACAGTCCTTGCAGCAGCACTCTGAGCTCAGTGTGAACTTCCCAGAGCACAGAGGCAGAGCTGAAACCCTCACTGATGCTGCCAGGAACTTTCTGCAGGGATTAAAGAATAGGGTGGAGCTGAAGCACGTGTGAACTCAAACTGTGTTCCAGGTGTGTATGAGGAACAGTGTACTCGGTCTTCAGCTGAATTTAAAATATGTATACATACATAATCTGTGGCCATTGGCAGTTAGCTCTTCATCATCCAGAGACACACCAGAATGTTCCAGACCCTGAAGGAAAGCACATTTCTGGTGTAAGACACAAACACGAGGCAGCAAGATCCAGACACTTGGTTTTGCTTTTGTCCTTTCACAGCTGGTGCTCTGCCTCCATGAATTGTAGTCCTGCTAAACACTTTCTGCTCCTCAATAATTCCTGATGGGACAGAGGGAATTCTGCATCCTTGAAGATGGATAGGTTTGCTCAGATTGATGTCTCAGCCTAGAGAATGGCAAGAGGGGACAGACTCAGCCCTGCACAAAGACTGGCATGGTGCAGGCAGCCTGGGTGGTCTCAGCTGGGTGCAATCCCATTTCCATTTCCCTTTGGCTCTGTGTGTGCTCATGGAGAGTTGCTGTGGCTCAGTTGTCATTGCTGTTTCATTATTCTAACCCAACTGCTGCCTCAAAGCCCAATTCTAACCTGGTGTTAGGGAATGCCAACTGCTGGGAGGTCTCCAGTGTGTTGTGCATGGCTTATCTCCTGGGGCACGCAGCAGGAAGGAACATCCAGGTGTTGGTGAAGCTGTGGCAGGGGGCACTCACCAGGTTGGCACAGGTGTATTGGCACTGCAAGGTGACAGGTTGACCTTATGTAGTAGGGCTGCAGGGCTTTTGTCTTGCTAAAAGATGCTAAAACTCAGAGTCAAAAGTACTGAAAGCAGAGCAGGTAGAGATGAGAAAGCACTGATGGACGTTTATTATGTCAGCTTAACTGAGGTGGAAGTGCCAGGAAGGCAAATGAAATGAAATGCCCCCAGATTGTGTCTGATGTCACTTAACACTGCACTCCTTGCAGTGGCTTTGAATAAGCACAAGACATTTCTTTATTTTCATGCATTCTTTGTGCAGAAAAAGAAAGGAAAAAATAATAGAGAGCAACAAGACAGTCTGTACTTCCCCTACCCCTCGCCAAGCAGTAGAGAGCAGTGGGAAACAGTTAGCAGAGGTGTCAGATTTTTCTCTAAGGGCAGTCACAAGGCTCTTGTGCCAAACACTATTTGACATTTAATTTAAGACCCATGTAAAGTAACAGCTAGGGCAGGCAGCAGGCGGAGTGTTCCAGCTGACAGGCTGGCTATATTTGCTTTAATTTCCTTAGTGCGATGGCCAAGTTTATCTGTGAGCGAGAAATACTCAGAATATTATTTTTTTGTTAGCCCATGATGAAAAGAGAGCACTGTGCTGTGCTCAGACACCGTTTTGGGCTTCAGGTGGCCCTCATTAGGGAACATAATGCAAGAGAGCTGTGCGTCAGCGCTGGAGGAGCCAAAGAAAGTTGTGCCTCTTTGATTAAATTCTGCTGCAGTCAAACACTCTGTTCCTGGGCTGAACTGAGCCATTCAGCTGGTTTAAAGGTGCAGAGAGGGGATCTGTGTGTGGAAGTCTGCAGCCTCGCAGCCAGGAGGTGTAAGGAGAGCAGGGGGAGTTTCCTCCTTCCTTAAAAGTTGTGTCAGAGCCACTGAGTGCAGAGGGGTTTGTGTGAGGATGTGTCCTGTATGTGCAGAGGAACCATCCACAGCAGCTTGAGGTGCTGGTCTAGAAAAAGGTGTCCCTGCCCATAGCAGAGGGGTGGAATGAGATGATCTTTATGGTTCCTTCCAACCCAAACCATTCTGTGGTTCTGCTCCGTGTGGTTTCTGCTAGGAGCCCACGGATAGGAAAGGAAAGGTCGAGGGTGCTGAGGGGAAGATTGCAAAGAGGGTTTTTTTTTTGTATTTTAGTTTCTTTAGTTTTCCTGTCGGAGCTGAGAAAAATGATCTAGCGTGCTGCTGAGGAGGTGAGATGGGAATAAAACCTACCTGGAGTATGTGAAGGGAGCGGTGCGAGTTGGTCTGAGGTCTGTGTGAGGAGGGGAGGAGGAGGAGTAGTGGAAGCTGTGCTGGCTGTGTAGCTAATATTGGCAAAGGGAAAATGTTGCAAGGTGCATGTAAAAACGACTCAGGAAATGTATTAGTTACATGAATTTATTTTTTTTAAAATAATATAAATGTGTTTAGTCAACAGCATGAAGTATGGTACATCCAAGGGTACCTGTTTGGTGATGGAAATATGGAATAATTATATTAACCATGCAGGTAAGGAGTACCAGGGGTGGAAAGTGTGTGAAAAAAGTTTGTCACATTGAAGACCAAAAGCAGCTGCAGAATATGAAGCAATGGGAGGAGAAGGGTTCCCCAGGCAGTGGGACAGAGACAGCAGCCTGCAGGCAGCATTGGCTGGGTGGAGGAGCACTTGGCTGCTTTTCCAAGGTCATTAGGAAGTCTAGACTTTCCCATAAAAGGGTCCCATTTGCTGGAGAATCCTTGGGCTACCACTTCCCTGAGGGCTTCCCAGAGAACTTAAAGGCAGCCAGAACAGCCTGGCTAGACTGAGGTACCTTCCCCGAGTTTTCCTGTGTGTATGGACCTTGGAAGACAACTTTGGGGCAGCCTGGCAGGAACAAATTCCATAGAACATGCAGCCTGCCCCAGCAGAAAGCAGCTCTGGCCTATCTGGTGGCTGGGACACTGCAGTTCCAGACTGGCTGGGTTTAGCTTCTCTTCAGGTTCCTCACCCAGAAGACAGAACAGAGGAGCCAAACCCAACTGCATTCCTCTCAGATAGCCAGAAATTTAAAAAATGATTTTGTGTGCTGATGGAGGCATTTCAGGCATGACTACACATGCAGTTATTCCCAAAACCCAGGAAGGAGACCTCCACCTTTGCTACAAACCTCTCTTGGTGCCTCATCACTGGGTTGTTTGACCAAGTTGTTGGTGCCATCCTATGGCTTTAAGCACTTTAAGTACCAGCTGTCCTCCCTATCTTAGAGAGCATGTCTGTCTAGCACAACACACCTGGAGAGAGCTTTTCCATAGCAGTGTTCAGAGTAAATCACAAGTTCAAACCTCTCTAAGATCACAGAGTATGCTCTTTTTCCTGTTAACAGGGGCTTGCCAGCTTCTGCTGCAACTTACCTTGGAGAAACCAAAGGGACATGCTCAAGGCAGGGAAAAGATGAGTGCAGCTTTCTGGTTGAGTCAGGGGGAAAAAAATCCAGGGTTTGTTCAAGAAAGGGTTTGAATGTTTGGAGGGCTGGCAATTATTGAATAACATTATTTTTGCAAGCCCAGCTATGTTATCCTTGTCTTAGGGCCCACTTGAAAGCCAGTGTCAGGAAGACTGGTGGACTGAATCAGCATTTGTCAATATGAATGGGGGACAGACAATGGTGCCCACCCCAAAAGAACCCACCCTGGGAGCTGCAGTGGTGGATAGAGTGTGGTCAGGCTTCTGCCCAAGGGAAACAGTTTGCTGAATGTGAGAAACCTTCTGGCATCTGCACAGACTTAGATGATGTCGAGTCAAGCCTTGAGGAGTTTGCTGGTCTGACTGGGACCAGAAGTGTGATTTGGACATCCATAACACAGCTGGGGATGATTCCATCCTGGGAAAGTGTGACTAACCTGAGGCCATTGTAAAATGGTTTCTGTGTGTATTTACTGTATATTTTTGTGACAGGTTTTCTTTTTCATAATTGGGTCTTCCTGAACAGCGGTTGGATGGTTCAGCAAAGAGAAGAATGTGTACTAAAAATCAACGAACATACCACTAAGTGGGGAGGAATCCTGGATAGCACTAGGGGAACTTCCAAAACTGGTGTTTACCTTTGCTTTGCTTTTAGCAATCCAATTTCTCTTTGTGAGCTGTGTGTGCAGAAGGGATAATATAAACTGAATTTATCACAGCAGCAGAGCTGGAGCAACTCCAAGTACATTGGTCTATGCCCTTGGAAATAGCAGACTGCTTATCCAATTATTTGCAGCTTGTTTTCAAGAGAAAACCGATTGACTTGAGTCCTGCACAGGGTAAAATCCTGTTAGAGTGTGTCATTTTGTCCTTTGGAGTGGGATGTAGTCCCAGGTTTCATGAGATGTTGTTTAGCCTCCTGGGATTGTTGAAAGGCTGCTGTGTCAGACTGGGGATCTTTATTCTTCAGATGAGCCAGTATCTCTCTGTTGGAGTGAGAGATGAGGCTCAAGATAAACATGATGAGCTTTATCTTCCTGTCCCAGCCCTTTTCACCCACTGCCATGATTAAATTTGTGAGCAGAGTCACAGTAATAAATAAACTTTACATTATTGAGGGTAAAAACTCGCAGGAGGGAGGCATTGAGTGGTACAGAGATACAGGCACATTTGACAATGAAACAAAGAGACAGACTTTGGCTGAACATCAGGAAAAACATACTGAGAATGAAATAAATTTGGCTATAGGACAGTTCCCAACAACAGTAGCAGCAGCCCTGTTACCCAGACTAATTTTAAACACTCCTGTAGGCATCACTCCCATCTGGGTCTGGTAAGAGATGTCAGTCACATGCATAGTCTGAAGATTTCACCTTTTCTTTTGCCCAAAGTTTTCCATGAAATTACTTTTTTTTTTGATCAATGGGAATAATTTCTTTCCATTTGAACCATTTTCTTTGTTTGATGCAAATTTAAAAAGAAAAAAATCATTTTGGTAAGGTGGGGACAAGGGAAATTTTCAGCAGTTTTAATGTGGCTCTTCCTTTAAAGGGGATTGGAATCAGCCATAATCAGACCAGATTTTTGCACCAGGTAGCAGAGTCAAAATGAGTTGGAGGAAGACATTAAAATGCAATTTTCTCTCCAGTCCCTATCACAAGCCTGTGTCTTCTGAGGTCTAGGCGGTTCTGCACAGACTGGTAGCATCAGATGCTCCTTGCCCTCATACAAAACAACCAGAATGCAGTGAGGGGTCAGGAACCATGTTTGGCCAGAGATGTGGATACACCACATCAGCCACAGCCTTCTCCAAATTCTTGCTTCTTCCTTCTGGCGCTTTTTTCTTTTCTTGTGGCCAAAAGTGAATCCAGTATGAAAGCCCTGTTACTCATTCACTGGGATTAAGCCCTGATGAGAAGAGGTGTGAGAGGTAAAGAAAAGGTGGTGCAAATGACTCAAGCCCTCCTGTGTGGGCAGCCTGAGGGCATCCCAGGCTGTTGGTTGGGAGGGCATGGAGCTCCTCCCCAGGCTCCTGGCCACCTGGAGGGGCTGGATGGTGCTGGATGGTTTTGCATTTTTCTCCCTGGCTTAGTCTCTCATAACATGGTTTGCAGCACATATTTTGTGACGTGAGAATGTGCTCTCTGTTCACTTCTAATGCACCTGTTGGTTCCACAAACAGGCCTGCCAATTAAACACAGGAGTCAAATCCCACAAGGAGCTTGGTTGCCTGTGCTGGAAGATGTATGTATGTAATAAATGGTGTTATGAGGTATACACCCAAGCCTATTTATAGGTTACCATATGAGAGAGAAAGCAGGGTCAGAGTACTGAATAGGCTCAAATAACATGGATTTATATGCTAGATCCACCTTCCAACCCTTTATTTCATCTTGGGCAAGTTATTTAGCTTCTCTGGGCCTCAGATCCTCTACTGAGTACATCTGGGACAATAAAGAAAAGTCCTTTTTTATCTGTTTTTTTCTACTCTGGTTCCTCATGCTCAGAAAAAGGAATTGCCTCTCTGCACACATACTCAATTTTATCAGGATTTTTAGCAACACTCAGGTGTTGCTGTTGCATTTCTGCTTGTGCTCTTGCAGACCAGAGATGATTCAGGAGCAAAAGCAGAGATATTCCTTCAAGTTCCCTTTTATGTTTCATCACTGGTGCCTCCTCTCACAAGTGAGCGAGCTGCGTTTTACTCATCAGATCGGAGCTGAACTTTGGTCTCCATGGAAGTCAGGTACCTCTGTGTTCAGCAGTTTATATGGGACGAATCCCTTAGCTGTGGACTTCAGCCTTTCCTGAAATCTTATCCCTTGCCTCTCCATGCGAGCGGGGCCGCTGGCTTCGTGGAGGAGCTCGCTCCAGACAGATGCTGACAACTGGAGCTGAGTGGTGCTGACGGAACGTGACACAGAGCTGCAGCAAATGTATTAATTGCGTTGCTGGATTCTTTCCCCTGCCCCTCCTTTCTCTCTGCCAAAGCTTTGTGTGTGCTGGGAGCCTTGCTGGGTTTTTCTCATGTACGGTAATTAACTAACACAGCCCCGAGTTCTGGGCATCTGCTTCACATCCCGGGAAGGTGCGTTATTAACCCAAAAGGATTTGATACCCTCCTGCTGTGTCCCATTTTCTCTGCTCAAGCCTGGTCCTTCTATTTGATTCAGCCTCCCAGGTCCATTAAGATCTTCACAGTTGCCCATGCACAAACCTGACAGGCTCACGGGGAGATTCTAAAATGATGCTGGTTCAATTAGCAGGATATAATTTGCCCTTTGGTGAAACCCTGGGCTCCCCTGCCAGGCTGAGCACTCGCTGCCAGAGCACTTAGCACAAGGAGGAGCATTCCCATCACATCCTTCTCAATGGCAGGTCACAAAAACCATGAACCCAAGTAGCTGCTGTAAGAAAGGAATTTTATTTTTATCCCAATTTTATTTTTCCTCATAAAATTAGTTTTAGTGAAACCAGAAAGCCCAGTTCAGATATTCACTGTGAACAAACCTGCTGACAGCTATAGTTTTTATTTTAGCCTGAGAATCCTGCTGGCTATCTTTTTTTTTTCTTCCTTCCCCATGAGCCCCTCTTGCAATTTGTTCTGCCCTATAGGTCACAGACCAGTTTGCCATACAATTTTCTGTCTTTGTGTTGATCAAATGCTTTTCTGAATGGTTTGCTGTTTGCTGTGGTTGTTAACCTCTAGAGTACTCAGTCTTGCTTCTCTCTCTCAACTCTGAGATACCTGAAAAGACACCAATATCAGGTCATGCATATTCATAGTTGTCATTCCCCATTCAGCTGCACAGACAACAATTTTCACATGCTCACCAAAAGCAGATATGAGTCAAACCTGGAGAGAAAGTGATACTCAGGATGGGAGGAGCGAAGACAGATAAAATTTGGGTTTTTTTCTCAGCCTTCAGCCTCTTTGGACAGTAGTTGTTCCCAGGAGATCTTTTGTATATTAGCAAATGGGTGGATTTGTGTGCTTTGATGGTGGAGCTTCTCACACTGGAGGAGGTCTTCTGGAGAGATGATGTGGAAAAGGTTGGTGGCATGTGGCCCTGCTGGGGCAGGGAGGAAGTTTGGCCAGAACTGCACTGAGAGTAGTGCCAGAGTTTGGACTGCTTGCACTGGATCTCTCACACGATGGGAAAAACCTGCCCTTAGCTCTAGTCTTGAGGATTTTTTTTTTTCCAGTGTTACTTCTCTTTCCCAGGAGACTTCCTTGAGTTTATAAATGACTGCATTTCCCTTCAGCATGACAGCTGCAGCTTCACCTCTTCTCGTGTGAACCTGGAGTCAGGTCAGGCTAAAATGCTGAATCCTTCCTTTCTCCTTCCCGTGGTTCTCGGGCCCCCTCCTTCCTTCCCCATATCAACTGCCTGTATTGCCATAACTTGAGGATTAGCTTTTTCCCTGCAGGACTGAGCTGAAATTCAAGCGCTTTACTGAGCAAAACAAATCTCTTCAATATTAGCAAGGCAAAGCAAAATGCTTGAGCACATGTGGTTTTTGTTAGCTGACTTCTCCCCAAGCCTTGTGTTTGGTCGCAGTGTCAAATTCCCTTTTAAATATGCTTAGGAGGTCACAGAAAGCAGGTGAATAGTCATACAATAAAAATCACATCACACCTCTTAAAAAAACCCCAAAACATCCCCTCTTTCAGTCTTCCCCCCACTCCACCCATCCTTATACACAGTAGAGACAAAGACCTGATTATGCACTTAGTGGGAACAAACTAAAAATGAGTTTTCCTAGCAGGTTGCAGCACAGGGATGTAGTTAACAGATCAGGTTGTTGCAAATGAAGACACAGAGTTATAGGGTGCCCAAAGTTAAGCAGGTAAATATAGGTGGGGCTCTAAGCCAACACAAGTTGTCTTCCCTGGAGTGATTCCACACAGCAACATGGTCTGGCTTCCAAAGGAACGTGCTGGTGCCGGCTGGGTACTTTTGGGAAATGTGTGTTGAGTAAGATGCTGAGGAGATGGCAAAGGTATGTGTGCAGAACACACCTCTGAGTGCACCGTGCAGGTGTGAGCAGTAAAGCTTGGATGGGGTTTTTGAAACCGTGACTCAGTTCCTTTAGGAAGATCAGATACTGGGTTTCTGTTGTGTTAGCAAGGGGAGCTGAGCCAGGGCCCTGACACCCCCAGTGCTGCTCTACAGGTGGAAACTCACACAAATCTCTCCAATTGATTTGACCTTATGAAAGAAATTCTAATAAATCCTTGAGGTCCTGGTAATGAATTTTATGAGTCCCCCCAGCAAAGGCAATACCTGTGCTTTGGCAGATATATGAACTAACTCAAAAAAACTGGCTTGAGCACTAGAGACTGCATGAGAAATGTTTGTGAGTTAAGTCTCTCAATGAACCCAGTAGCATTGCCTGAAGAATATTCATTCATTTTACAGCTTAAATAGACACTGGCAACACCAAAGAAGCTGTGGATACCTCATCCCTGGAAGTATTCAGGGCCAGGTTGGATGGGGCTTGGAGCACCCTGGTCTGGTAGCACCCATGGCAGGGGTGGAAACAGAGGCTTGCACCTGTGGGTTTTATTTAGGTTGTTTGGGTGTATACACTGATTTTAATGGGCAAAAGGTGACAGCATGAAAAACAGATATATTGAGGAAACTTCATTGTGTTCAACTCTCTGCTTGGGTATTTACTTCTCTCAGCAGGGCACTAACACATGAAAAGGTTTTTTCAACAAAAGGTTGTCATAGCTCAAGGCCAAGACCTGCTTCTTGTTTCACTGAGCAATGTGTTTGACTCATATTTGAGGTACCTTTTGAAAGAGGACCTGTCATGGTATGTGCAGGTGTGTATGCTATGAACCTTTGTATAAACCAGTGAATTTATTTGAGCTGAGATTTGTTCTCGGAAGTTAGTCTTTGGGTTGTGAAAACAATTGTCTAAGATTACTCTAAGATAGGTTTTCCTGGCAATAAATATCCTGGTTTTTATCTTGATTACGTTTTTTTTTTTTTTTTTTTTTTTTTTTTGTTCTCACAGCCCTGCACTCTGCTCCTGAGACTTTGGTGCTCTGTAATTTCCAGTTCTTCCTGATGTACAATAGAGGATGAAGACAGCAATTGAAACAATTGTGGTAAAGAAGGTTTTCAACCTCTGCCTCTGCTTTCTGGCATTCTGTGAGTCTTAAATAACATGTTTATAAAGTGGTCTGATGTGTGACACTCAGATGAATGCAAGCGTCGTTCAGAAGTGCACAGACCTGCAATTTATATAGGAAATACACCTTTCATATTCAGTAAATTCAAAGTCAATCACCTCAGTATTTTAAGCCATAACTGTACAATTCTACTAATTAGAAAGTTGGGAGGCAGAAAGTTCACGATAATTCAGCCTGTATCTCTCTGGGATTTTTTTGCCTAAGAAAAAAGGAAGAAGCAAACTTCTGGTGCAAAAAGGTTCGAACTCCAATTTTTTTTTAATTCTTTCATGAGTTATAAAATCCGTATAATTACTTATAGGAACTCTTGGTGATTGTGATGATAGTGCTTAGAAGCAATAAATTTGGTGCTTTAGTCTCATAAATAGTAAATGGCTGTTACTGCAACTCTTGCTAAACAGTGAGGGAAGCAGCCCTGGTTCACTAGAAAATAAAAGACTGGAAAACAAGAGGTCTTTGTGGTGGTGAGAGGGTAGATGTGCTTGCATGACATAGAAGTGAAGAGGTATTGGAAATATGTTCTGCCTCTGGAGCATGTAGATGAAATGCTTTCCTCCTCTTTAAAGGAAGTTATAGCAGTAAAACATGAAAGTGACAGGAATGAGTCTTAAAATTTCATCTCCTAGTGAGAAATCTGAGATTATTACTAACATCAACTTTTTGAAGAAAATCAATAACAGACTTATCTATTTGAAAGCATAACAGAAGACTGACTATAAGAGTAAAAAACCCCAGAACATTTACAGGTAGCAGCTGAAGAGGGTGGTTTAAAAAAAGCATTATTATTTTTGCAACTTTTTACCAGTGAAGTTTGCTATTAGAGCAAATTGGTTATGGTGGCAATATCCTTGCAGGGAAATGTTGGTTATATCCCATGTATTTGTTTTTCCTAAAAATCTGATTTTCCATTTCAACCAGGAGCAGAGTGCAGAGATCTGCACAACATTATGGCAGCAAGTGTTACCCACGAGTCCACAATGAAACACCCACTGCAGCCACCTTGTGCTTTAAAGATCTGAGAGGATGAAGCACAGCTCAGCTGGCTGCCGTAACAAGAACTAAAATAAATAAATAAATTAAAAAAATAGATTACCAAGAAAAAGTCAAATGTTCCCTACACACCAGGAATTAAAAATGTAATGGTTTCCTGTCCCTTCTGAGCAGTCTCAGAAGGAGAATTAGGGAAGACCAAGTTGTGCACTTTGGATAATTCTGCGCTTTGCACTGCAGAAGCTGCCAGACCTGTTCCAGCTCAGCTCCTCTGAGGGCCTGGGACATCCAGCAGTGATGGGGACAGTCAGCATGGTGAAATGTATCATCATGGAAGGACGGTAAACTGGCAGGAAACTGGTTGTGGAAGTGTTGATGGCTTTGATCCGCTTGGGTCTGTGGACACAGGATGCCCCCGTGTTGTTTGTTACTCACAGGACAGGAGCTTGGCAGTAGCAGTTGAGTGGAGGATGTACTGAGGTGGAGAGGCTGGGGATGATGAAAGACAGATCTGCCCACTCAGCTTGGGAGGATGGGGCTGCTCTGGGAAACAGCCCTGTTTCTCTTGGCACAGCTGCTCAGTTTTGATACTCTACTGCCTTGAGGTTTTGGATTTGGACCTTTTTGTCTCGTTGTCACGTGTCTTTCACTTGTCTTTGTGTCTTGGGAGCTTGGTGAGGGAGGCTGGATTTGGAGAAGGACCTGCTGTGATGATAAATAAGGTACAACCAAAGCCATGGGCCCCAGATAATAGATGTTCCATTCTGCAGGATGCACCCATTTGGGCAGTTTAATTTCCAACCAGTTAAAGACCCTTCTTGTGAAAAATGACTTCCCATTCCCAACCTTATAATGAAAGTAAAATAGTGGGAAGACAGATGAGTTAGCACTCCTAGAAATCTATTATGTAGCTGGTTGAGAAATAAAACAATTTGTCTCCCCCTTGACTGACTTTTCTTACACCAAATAACTGTGTAATTGTCTTAAACCCCGAATAGAGAACACAGTCTGGAGGGGAGAGGTTCTTATATTTCAGCTGGCTCCCAGCTGTTCAGCTGGGGAGAACAAGGTTTCGTGTGTGAAGGGAATGCACTGGGAACCCATTTCTCAGAGCTGTGACCCTTTTCCTGGTTGTCAGATGCACTGATTATCTGGAATACGTTTTCTTGCTAAGTATTGTGTGAGATTCTTGCAATACAGCTGCCTCTGAGCCCAAAAGGAATCCTCAGCTGGCTGAGGCTGGGTGGACAGAGTGGGGCTGTGCCCTCCATGAACAGCAAGAGGAGCTGGCTGGAACCATGGAGCTCAGAGCTGCACCTTGGATGTGACAGTGATGGGGCAAATGCACTCAGGACCCAAGTAGTTATTAATATTTTAAAAATTGCATTGTTTAAATGTCTACTCTTTTAAAAAATTGCTGAAACAATGCAAAGGAATTTTGTGGAATTGAGACTGCTTTCTTCTGGGTTTACTGTAGCTACAGATGTTGTTGTTCCTTCCTTACATCACATTTTAAAGTGCTGCTTCTGAATGCTCTCCATGTATATTCAGAACCCTTTTTTACCATGCATAATATAGGCTCGATTTTAGAGCTAGACATGGCAATGGCTTCCCCTTAATGAGAGAGATAGATATCTCTTCTGATGGTACTGGAACTGATGGAGTTTGAAGTGGAACAAACTTCAGGAAGTATCAAGAATCCAATGTTTCAGCACTTGGCTTCAATCTTACCCTCTGTGTTGGTATGTTTGTAAATTGTTTTCTAAAAAAGGGCCAGTTTTATTTGAAAAAGTGTATTTATTTTTTCTCAGTATGAGGCATGTGAAATTCAGAGACTATTAGGTCTCTAAGTTTTGTCCAGGGGTTAGCAATGCTATATCTTTCAACTCAAGCTTTCAAAACAATCAGTAGTTTATTGTGTTAGGACAGATTTCTCCTCTTCTGCAAGCAGAAACTGTGTTTTAATAGCAACGTTGATAGTCATCTTTTTAAAAGTTTGAAGTTGTGGTATGGAGAAATTCGGAGCTCCCAACACAGTGTAAACTTTTGTAGTTAAATCAATGAGCTCGCCTGTTGAGAAGTGAATGACCAAAGGCTCTGTATCATCTTTGCCTCCTTTACATAATCCCCGTGGTGTGGAAAGTGGAGTTGCTGCCCAGAAATTAGCAAACAATTCACAACAAAGAAGGCACAACGAAACACACTGGACACACACAGCCAGGGAGGAAGTTCAGGTTTGCGTAATTTGAAAGGAGAGGAGGCAAATCAGGAAGAAACACACCCTAGAAAAACCCGGGGGTGTGAAAGGGATTTCTGTGCTTTTCTCTCTGCTGCAGGGGCAAGCTGATAGCCAAGAGCAGGCTTTGTCCTGCTGTAGCTATATATTGTGTGAAACCTGCCCAACTCCTTTTGGGACTTGACTTCCAGAGAATGTTGAGTCTTTTTTGTCTCTGGAACCCAGGTGAAGTCACAGCTGATGTGACATCCCAGCTCTGAGCCTTGAGGTTGCCCAAACCCATGGCTGAGAACAGGGTTTGCTTTCAGGAGTACCCAAGGATGGTTTGGGCAGCATTCTACTGACATGGTGGCATTGCTTTGGGGAGGGCTCTTCTGTTTGCTTGCATTTGCCATTTTGTGGACGGATTTCCTCCTCCTCTGTGTCTTCATGCCTGAACCTGTCTTGTCAAGATTTTATTACGGCTTAACTAATCAGGGAAAGCTGTCACCTGAGCATGAGGCACCAGGGCACAAGTTCATCCTTTATTTGACCTCCTGTGATGATTGAGCTCCTGTTTCAGCAAAACCTCACCAAATCAGCTTGGCCAAAGACTAAAGATGTGTGTGGAGACACTTCTATGCCTGGGGTCCTTGGCTCCAGCTTGCTGCCAGCCCTGGTGCAGGATGGGTTCCTTGGCAGCTCTGGCCTTGGTGCTCCTCCACACATGTGCAAGGTGCAGAGTAAACGACTGCTTGAATGGCAAGGAGATGAAAAGTACACGTGGTTTGGAGCCTGGTTGTATTAAAGAAAAGATAATGACAGATATTTACGTGGAAATGTCAATAAACATTTTCTTCATGCTTTTGACTGGCCCACTGGTAATGTATTCCCAATGGAAACAAACTGGATTGTCAGTCAGCCCAGTGTCTTTGTCAGTCCTGAACTCCATTTAAAAATAACATTATTTTAACATGCTTTTAAAGCACCTTTTCTTAACATAATCCAGAAGGCTGTGTAAAAACAACTTGGAATACTCTTGAAACCCATAGAGGGGCAAGCCAGAGAAAAGGAGCCAACACCTTTGGGCAAAGAAAACCAGAAAATCTGAGGAGAAGAGCCAGGAAGAAGGGAGGGAATATATTTTCATGGAAAAATCTACCTCTAAAACAACATGCTCTCCAGAAAAAGTATTTTTTTCCTTGAGAAGTCTCCATGTAAAATTAATGCAATACTGTATATATTTATTTCGTTTTCTGTATATATCTATTCAATTTTCTCATTGAAATAATATCCCATTATCACCTAGAGCCAACAGGCTTTTATCTTTGGAGCTCCCTCAGATTATGATCCTGGTTATTCTATTAATGGAATATGAGATTAGGGAGTTTGGATTAAACATATAATGAAACAACAGTGGAGTGCAGCTCAGATCCCAGATTTATTTTTTTGTGATTGGTTAACCCATGAATTGAGGAGACCAGCTGTTTAAATTCCATGTTCTTGATATTCCTCTAGCAGTGTCTCCCGGTCTGTGGGAAAACACAATCATTTGAGGCCACTGCTGGAGTAAAGCACAGCTCAAGAATGAATCTTTTAGAGAAAACGGTAACTCCACAGTCTGTGTCAGTCCTGTTCTGAGCCAGCTGACACCTAAATGACTGACAGAGCAGAGATAAACATAGCAGCAGCACGGCAGGGGAACTGAGATGAACAGAGATATTCCAGTGATAGACTCTGTGACATCCTGAACTGATGTCACTGATGAACATCCTGAGCAGGGAAAAATCCCAGGAATTGCCCTGTTGGATTCAAAGGCACTGATGGAGTCTGAGATAAGTCCCAAGGCACAGATTTCCCTTCACTTGAAGCCTGTTCCTCCTGGGCTCAAGTCCTTCCTGAAGATTTTCAGGTGTGGCCATGCAGGATCAGGAACTCCACTGTGAAGCTGGTCTGTTCCTCTTTTGGTACTTCTGCACTGTTTACATTAGTTAATGCTCATCAGGACTTAATATTTGTTTGAAAGTAGCAATGTTGAGCTCTGCTTTAGTTCTCTAGTAAGATCTGGAGAACAGTCAAGAAAAAAAAAGTCAGCCAAGAGTCGGAAGCATTTTATTGTGCTTAATGTTCCACCAGTAGTAGGTAGAATCCACTGCAAGGGTGAGAATGTAGTTTCCTGCCTTTCACTGACCAGCACCTATTTAGTGAGTTTAGTCTGTAATTCTGGGATGGTGGGAATGATGTAGTTTCAGGCATAGCTCCAATTTCTGCATCTAGTAGAGGCCCCTATTCTGCTGAGTCCTATAGGTGCCTGTTCTACTCCTTTAGGAAAGGATCTGTAAAGGAATATGAATGATTACTGAAGATTTAAGAAGGAAAAACTTTAATTTCTTTTTGCTTTTCTCTGCTTGTTTAATAATAAACCCAAGATTGTTATAAATAGAGATTGTATCTGGTTCCCTCTCCTTTTGGATTTTCTGTGCATCTATACAGACTAAGGCAAACCACATACTTGAGAGCAAAACTTTTCTCTCAGAGAGAATTTAATGATGCACCTTTGTGTGATATTATACTAAAGCAGAGAAAATATTTATGGGAGAGTTACCCAAGCAGTGTGTGTGTATATATGTGCACAGCCATGAATGCATGTGGACTCTCTCTGCAGGATAACAAGATTTTGTGATGGTTTAAGAAAAATGCCAAGCAGTTTTCTGAATACATGTGCTTTTCCCAGACAGCATTCAGAAATAATCTTTGGCTGCAGAAAAGGCAAGAAATAAATAAAAAAGCTGCAGATTTTCTCTGATGGGGATTTTTTTGGCTTCTGTATGAACCTGGGTCATGTGACTGGACTGGGTTGATTTAGGAGTAATGCACTGCAAATCTTTTTGAGAGTGCTCAATTCAGGGGCTACTAGGCATTGCAATTAGATAGTGTTTGTAGGAGAGGGGGATTAGGAAAAATAGTCACGTTACAGCTGTCCTGTGTCTCAAAGCTTGTTTGGAAACACTTTTAATTGGTCTATCTGTCATGCCTTTCACTTGGATTAAGGATGGCTGGTGCTCTGTGTTGCCCAGAAGCAATAATCTCAGCAAGACCATGTTCTCTTCACAGCTTCATTAACCTCTACAATAAACAGTCAAGGCTTTGCAGTATAAATGTTCACAAAGAAAATGTTTTGCAGCTCTTGTATGGGCCATCTGTCTTTTGATGTAGCCATGGGTGAATGCTACATAGTTATTTCCTAAAGATTTCAGTACAAAAATCAAATTTTCATGGCCCTGCAGATATTTCAAGCAGACTCCAGCTCTTGTGTGCATCCATTCCCAAACCCTCTTGTGGGCTCCTTCAGCAGAGTTAAGTGTAGTTGGAAAGGCATGAGTGGGTGCTTGGGATGACTGTAGCCTTTAGGAGGGTGGAAGTGAAAAGACAGGTTCCAGTTATTCCCCTAGAAAATAAACAGTGCTTTTTCACATGCTGCATCTTGCTGATTTTGGCACCAGACTGCAGTATGCCCTAGCTGGAGGGAAGAGCTGGGTGGAGAGACCTCACGGAAAGATCTCCTGGATAAGCTTCTCTTCTCATCTGGGAAGTGCTTTGAGAGAGGAGCAGAAAAGGGGAGAATAACCCAACCATGCAGGGACTTGGGTTTATAGCCAAAACTTGGCTGAGTGACCTGAAAATGGAGAGCTGGCTTTGGGAACTCTATGTTCAGATGTCCCTCTCAGGCAGTAACTAAAGTGCCATGTAAGACAACAAGTTCCAGATAGGAAAAAAAAACAATCAAGACAACAAAACTAAAAAAACAAAAAAACACCCCAAACCCACAAAACCTGCCAAAATATAGCAACAATAAATGTATTAATAGTAATTGGAAAAAAATCTCCCTGCCAAAATCCTGGAATGGTGTGGAGTGATGTGGGGAGAGGATGTGTGGCACTGCTTCTTCGGCTGTCTGTGCTTGACATGAGCAGGAGTGAGAGTTGGTTTATGAGGTTAGGTTGAAATTGGAGTCAAGAGAAGGAATTTATGGTGTTCCACACTGGGATTTGGGTGTGAAGTACTCCCTCAATCTTTTAGGGTTAGTTCTTTGAAAGCCATCCCATGATAGTCCTGTAAACCTGCCCTACTGCTCGCTCTGCTAAGGCTCTCTGGGTGATCTCTCTGTGATGGGCTGTCTTATAAAATATGCAATATCTGATTGAGCTGAGATTGATTCAGGCTGTAATGAGGTTGTGTATGTGTTAATAAAACCCTGTTAGGCTGTTGATATAGCAATGCTGCTTCTGTCACAAATCGTTTTAACTTCAGCTTGTGGCAAACAACTGTGGGTTCACAAAACAGATTTCACCATTGGCCTTTGAGTCATTTAATAATGATTGGAAACAACTGCAAGATAAATTCCAGTTTCTGCTTGGATGAAACTCCTTTTAAAATCTATCTTCTCTGTGTCTTTTGTTCATCCAGGTACTCACAAGAGTTTTCATCATCCAACCTTAACTCAGCTGCCTTGTTGACTCAGCCTGCCAGCAAGGAAGGGGCACCTACCAAGTACATTTTTGGATGGCACAGAACTTTATTGGAACTATGTATGCTTTTTAAATCTCTTTGTTCCTTTCTAGAAATTGTTTAGGGTTTGATCAGAGTCTTGAGATGAGCTAGTCCATGGAATAGCAACCAGTTGTTTTATACACAAGCTGCTGGAAAACAGCAGCTCTTCATTTAGCTGAGATGGCATCTTCTGCATTCTCTGGGTCGCTAGCCAAATTCATCCCAATGATAATGGGTACCACAGGTAATTTAAGGAACAAAGAGCCTCTCCCTGCAGCTATGTGCAACTGCTGGTGGTTACCCAATCCTGCACCTGCACACAATTGCTGATGGTTTCATGATCCTATCTCCTGCTATCTCACACAGTACACTTGCCTCTTTTACACTACAGAATGTCTTGTGTTATAGACTCTCTTTGGCTGGACACTCTTACAAGCGACTTGTCTCTCTTTGCTCCAGTTCTAATCAAATTTCTCTTCATTTGATTCCTTTCTGGTTATATGTGTTTTTTTTTTTTTTTTTTGAAATGTACCGAGAAAACCCTCTTGTGCATACCACAGTGGTTGGTGAGGTAGCTGAACCTGATTATTGTTTCTTCGTATCCCTGAGATAATCTGCAGTCTTGCTTCCTCCCTGTTCCCTGTCCCTCCTGCTATTGCAAGATAATTTTATAGCCAGTGAGATCATGCATTAAGAGATGTTGTCTTGATGCAAACTTGCATCTGCTAACACATCTGTGTGAACCATTTCACATCAGCTTTCGGTAGCAAACTGAGGTGTTCCCATTCCTTCATGTGTGCTGAGTTTCTCTCCTTGTGGAATTTTCCAGTGATGAAACAAAGTATCTATCAGTCAGGAATTATATCTAGGTTTTAAATCTCTTTTTGAATAACCTCATAATTTTCCCAGCTATTTAATGGTCTCAAAATATTTAGTTCTCCTTATGTCATGTCTACTTTCAGGAAGATTTTACTGAGCTATTTGTTACTTACTGGTTCCACTTTCTACCTCTCTCTTAAAACTCTGGATCATGTTAAGTGTGGACACCAGCAAATATGAGTGGTTTGTCAGAGGTCATTAGCAGCTGTTTTAGATCCTAGAAACTCTTGGAACCCTTTGCTGTAATTATGAGAAATAACAACATGCACCTGTACTATAATTTTTATCAGCAGATCTTGAAATTAGTCATAAATATCTGTCAAATATTTACCACTTCTACATGGGAAGGTAAAAGTCTGAGTAAATGGAAGGACCAAGTCACCAAAGAAACTAAAATACTGCACCGTCCCTTTCATCCATGCCAAGATGCTCTGGATCCACAGCTGGGAAGGAGATACCTGAACTTGCAGGACAATGCACTGGGGGAGCTTGGGATGTCAGTGTAAAAATCACAAAAAACAGAATATGCAGTGGAGAGCAATGTATTTTCACAAAGAATTAAGGGTTTACACAGATGGTTTTGTGGGCATGTGTGTTTTTAAGGTGTCTGATTTGCTGCTCTTGGAAAGGAATTGTTGTTCTTTTCATGTTTAAGGTGCTTTTTTTGCATTCTCAGAGCAGATGGCAAGAGAGACAGTTATATTTTTGGCTTGGTAATTCCTCCAGAGGCTAACTCTGCCTTTCTGATTCCCTCCTCATTTGCTTAAACCTCTGGGACACGATTAAAGTAGGTTCATTAATTAAGTTAATTAAAAATAGGTTGGAGAGGACCTTAAAAATAATCTGGTCCTACCTCCCCTGCCATGAGCAGAGACACCTTCCACTAACCAGGTTGCTCAGGGCCCCATCCGGTGTGACCTTGAACACTTCCAGGGATGGGGCACCCACAATGTGTGATCATGTGGACCTGAAATAAAGCTCTGACATCATCTGACTTGTCCATGTGGATGTGGACATAAACCCTCAAAGTAAAGATGATTTCAGACCCAATGGTAGAGTTACTACAGGTGCAATTACTGTGTGTACAGCAAACCACATGAGCCTAGCCCTCCATGTTGAATTGCAGTGGGAAAATGCTTATTTGGAAGAGCCTGATTCACACATTACTTCATGTCAGAAACAATTTTCATATTGAGAAGAGATTATTTGCATTTGATTACTAAAAGCTGATGTTTAGTCAACAACTATTTATATTTCTGAAGGAGATAAGTAATTTCACTTATTAGTAGGCAGATATATACAGACCTTAATCAGAAGGCTGCAAAGATTTCTGTGATGAATTTTACATGAAAGCACAGTGCTGTATCTGACACCGGTTGTCCAAACTGGAAATCAATATTTCTGGGTTTGATGACACTTATAAAGAAGGAAATCAAGCTTGTTAGTGCCTGTCATGAAATGAAGTGGATATTTTGTTTTCAGCAAAAATCTGCAAGTTTTTTGGAAATCTTGAGGACTGACAATTTTTTTTAAAAAACCAGTTTATCCTAGATACTCTTTTCCTATATAAAGTACTTATCCTTTTTATGGATATTTCCTGTGGGGTGTGTGTGTGTGTAGGGAACCATGTTTACTGTGGAGTCTCATTTTTCTCCATAGTGTTTTTTGATATATAATTACACTGTTTTGGTCACATGCAACTCCATTATCTTATGATTAAACTCATGCATGAATTGTTGTCACAGAGAGTGCAGTGCTGAAATACAGACATGGTTTAGTCATTTGGCCAATCACACAACTTAAAATCTGATTGAACACTGGAGGTATTACTCTTAGGGGGATTTTCTCATCTACAGGTCGATTTATTTTAATAATAACAATTACAATTTAAAAACCCTAAAGAATGGTTTGAAATGGAAAGCCTTTAGAATGTAATATAGAAATCTTTCAGAAATACTAAAGATAGGGAGGTTTGTCTTCACCCATGCAAGACAAAATGGTACCTCTTACCAGATTTTATTCTGCCTTTTTTTTGGTCTTTTTTCAGTCCCTCTTTTTGTAACCCTTTCTGGCCACTAGAATTGGGAGGAGGAACATCATCTGTCAGTCATGAAACAAAATACAGGGGAATGCCATTTTTAGATTTAACACCATACATGTTTTTGGCTTCTATGGAAGGAATATTTTTGAGCTATTCCTTGGCCAGGTTAAGTATGGAATTGTGGACTTAGATTTTTAGATACACCCCAACCAAAGCACTGCTTGGCAAGTCCCTGTAGACATTTGTAAGTCAATGCCATGGTTCATTCCATTTTTCTTCAGTCAGAAGAGTAAGCTATGGTTCATCATGAGACTCCTTTGGTCCCTGCTGCTGAGGAGGTGAAGGTGGGGAAGAAGAGCTGCTCTCTCTGCCTGTGGATGAGAAATTGAATGTTCCAGCTCTGCAGTGCTGAGCATCCATCCTGTTTGAGGGAGACTGTGGTTTGCTGCTCACATCTATCCATATCCATTAGCCACGCAGGGCAGAGTGAATGGAGTAGTTGGTGCTCAGGTTTTCAAAGAATCAGGAGTGAAATTTTAATTTGTTCAGAAAACACAGTGTAATGTTTCCACTTCTTCTTGTCTGGCTTAACCACTGTTCAATATGGGCCTGTCTTGCTGAGTTACTGCCAAGAGGAGGTGAGAGTGTGTTGCTGTGAGGGGTGAGTGAGCAAGGACAGCCACCCTATAATCCAGCAGAACAGAACTGTGTCCTTGCTGGATAATATGACAGTGTCCTGCAAATTATTTTTTTTTTAATTAAAGTAAATCCTTTGTTGATTGAATAGCTGAGGCAGGTATTTGAAGACCTTTATTTGCTCCCAGTGTAAGTGTAAGCTGATGAACTGTGGGCTTCTGGGTTTTTTCATCCATGCAGCATTTGCTAATGAACCTTCACAGTGTCTTTGAAGAATCCTTTATGGTGGTGAGAGGAGCAGCAGATGAGCAATGTGATTAGTGATGCTGTCCATATGAACTCAATTGTTTTCACTGTTTTATCTCTCAGGGGAGTAGGTTCATATCGCAGGGCCCTGGTCACTGAAGGCTGGGCATCTCCAGCCACAAAATTGCTGGAAGGATCTGGGAAAATGGGAAAAGCTATTACACAGGAAAGTAAAAAGTAAGCACGGGCAACATTGTTAATGATGAATTTCTTCCTGAGGTAGATCTAGCAGCTGTCAACTGGGAAAAATATTGATAGAAGTAGCTGGGCATGGATTTCAGAGGTAGCAGAAGTAAATGATGATGTGACTACTGTTCTGGGCACAGGGTTCTGATAGTCTTGCCAAATAGTGGTACAAATTTTAGGCTTCTGTTATCTGTCTTCTCAAGGCCTTTCTTTCTGCAACTATCTTTGACTGCAGGCTGAAATTCTGTGATATTTGGGAATGTAAATACCTAGTTGTGCTTGCAAATCAGGTACTTAAACTTTCAAATCCTCATCATCTTCGTATCTTTGTCTTCCAAATTACATGAATCCTAAGGGTCAGAAAAGGAGATTTCTCTCTGTGAAGCTGTCATCCTGACACATTTCATCCAGGACTTGTGGCATTTTGTAAATGCCACCTTAACAATCAGGGATGAGGTATTGCACAGAAATATTTTTGGTAAATGAATAGAGGCCCTTTTAGAGGCAGAAATGAAGACTGTCACAGCAAACATCCCCAGGGCAATGTATTTTCTAGGCTGGACACTGTCACCCATTGAATCAGTGATGGAACACACAATTTTTCTCTTCTGCTTCACTTAACCTGCCCAAGCAGCTCCTTATTAGTGAGAATTTCTCACCTAAGAAGCTGGCTCCTGCAGAAACAGTGGTGGGCTCTCACCTGTCCTGCTGTAGAGCAAATGTCAACTCTTATGTTTTGCTTCCAACTTCAGGAAACACCACAAGGACCGAGTAATTATTTCAGTGTGGTTTAAAATATGTCTACCCTCAGGTAATAGTAGTTTAGCAAAATTAATCACTGCAGAGTTAAGTGGAATTTGGATCTTCAGGTTCTTATTTATAACATAATTTTAGTGTGAGGGGAGGGTGAACCAGACATTTTGTGATAAATAGAGGCTTAATTATGGCAATAAACTGTGGCTTCTTTCTCAAAATGGCAGCCTCATTTATTTACTTTCAAAATAGTGTGAAATTATTAGACTCCAGGAAAAAATAACATTTTGTCATCCAGAGTAGTTCTCCCTTTTTTTATGAGACATAATTAATAACTCTCTTTCTGCAGTTGATGTCCTCTGCAGAAGGAGCCCAGATAGTGCAGTAGAGCTTTGTATTTTTTTTCTAAGGCACTTCACAGATGATTGCAGTTATCCTTACTGTGAGACACCGTGATGCTATTCCCACTGGAATATTCGTCAAAGTGAAGCCCTGAGAGCTTGAAAACATGATGGGGAGAAGAGCATCTCTGGCTGGTTCTGTCTGGGCACAGGCAGTTCTGTGGCAGTAAAAGGCAGTCACGCGAGTGAAAGCATGGACAGGATGATGCTGTTGTCTCTGTGTGACAGCTTGTCCAACTGTCTTCTGCAGACATTCCTGCCAAACTAAAATATGGGCCTCCAACAGTTCCTTGGGAATGTCTAGACATCAGATCAAGACTGTTGAAATTATCTTAACTCACAGTCTCAAATGCCCGAGTTTGAGACATCACCATCATGTTTTTTGCTTGTTACAGATGTCTCCCATCCGGGCAGTGTTTAGATTCCTATGGCTCTGAAAGTTTTACATCCACATTTTTTCTAGGTCCTGTGTAATAGTTGAGGCAGAGGCCTGTTCTATTTACTGGTTTAAATAAAATTTGTGTCCAGGTGGTAGCTTTTATTTCATTTCAGCAGCATCATTTTTCCTCTGACTTTGACAGATGCTGTGTGGTTCAGTTATAGGAACTGAATATATCACTGTGACTGTGCTACCTATGTACTCATTCCTCCCTCTAATCCTCCAAATGGCTTTTCTTCATTTCCCAGGGCTTTCACAGACTCTTCCCCACTTATCTTGCAGTCTGTATCAAACAAGATCAAAGTTCCTGCCTCCAATCAGCCCATAATGCTGGCCTTCATCACCTGCTCATTACATTTTCAATCACACATTTCTACTCCTTTCTCTCAGGCAATCCTTCAGTCTTGGAGGAAAGCCACCATCAACCCCCCCCCCCCCCCCCCCACCCCCCCAGAAGTGCCATTATCAGCCTTGGAGTCCACACTTTTTACCCCATTGCCTGATGATAATGATTCAGTCTGTGGAAGGTGCATGCCACGGTCATCACCTTGATCTCACTGCTTCCTTGCAATTTTTCCTCTTCCTGCACATTCCTGTCATCCCTGGCCTTTGGATGGTGACCTCTTTCAGACCAGGGTGGTCTCAGGACACTGTGTGATGGTGACACAAAATTAGTAACAATAATATCTGAGGAATTCTGAAAGATGAAGAATATTTATATTCATTATTTTAATATGATTAATCTGGCCCATATAAGACTTAAAAAATAAACTACTTATTCAGCAACTTTCTGCTGTCCTATGAGATAATAATTTAGTTATGTATGTCTTTTATTCAGTTTTTTAGTAGAAGTGGGAGTACACTCATAACAAGAACTACTCCACAGCTATCTACTTTCTCACTATCAGCATCAGAGCAAATGTTCTGAATGTTCTGTAATGTTCTGAAAAGGATATAGAGAAAATGGCTCAAATTAACTAAATCTCCACATTAATGGATTATTCAAACCTTCCAGGGGGAAGCATTCAAGCAAAGTTAAAATTGCCTTAATTCACTTTGGAATAAATATTCAGTTTTAAAATATTCACACAGCATTTGGGGACGTTATCTCCTTTATTAATTTTTTTCTGTCTTCCTTTCTTGCCTGGGTGGGAAACTCAATACTGGGCTGGGGACTGAATTCTCTCACTGACTTCTCTTCAGCTGATCTTTGGGATATACCACAGAGATTTGCTTGACTTCATGCCCAGATACATCTCTGGGAACCTTGTGCTCACCCAGCCGTGTTTGGAGCCAGCTCCCAGGGGCTCTCTGGGTGCAGCTGATCCTGGGCTATCTGTGTGAGCAGCAGGAGGTTTCTCAGATGGTTCTGGGTGTGCTGCACAGCTGCTGCAGGGAGACCTGGCGCTGGCACTGGCCCCATTCAAAAACATGGTGGAGAACAGGGATTGCAGCTTGCAGAGCTCATTGTCCGAATCCAGCTCTGCAATTCTTTGTCCTTCCAGAGGAAGACACATGACTACGTTTAGCAGGAGAGCTGGTAAATTGAGTAATTCTTTTGACCACCTTTTAGCACTGTCAGAACTGTTGTTCAGTCAAAAACCCACTCAAATTGCACTTGTTTTAAGTTTAGTTGTCAGACTGTGTGGGAGACTTCTAACACCATCTCTAATGCTTGAATATATGTGATATGAATATTTCAAATGAAAGCCTCCTCACCCCCCAACATTAATTTTATAGATGGATAATTAATTATCCTCCCTATGGCAACTGGCAGTGGTTTTTATTAACTTGCAAATCAAAAGAAGAGCCTGAAAAATGACAAGCTAATTTTTTAATAAGGTATGTCTTCCATGTTTATTCGCATTTTATTACCCAGCAGTCTGTAAAGTTATCTATTTAATTTGGAAAAACGCATTATCGCGGTTTGAGTAATCTCCCATGGAAAAAAATAAAGATTATTTTGTAACTAAAGTGTTGAAATACATTGTACTGCAGTCACGAATATGCTAACCAGATAGATATCTTTGCCTGGTTTAAGTAAATCAGAATCTCACTCTCTCCTTATAACGATCCTGACAATAGTGTTAATGTTCATAGAACCCTTGCATGAGTTTTCTCCTGATATGTGATGTTCCCAGACATGAGATTTCTGCCCTGTGGTTTCCTGTCATAATTTTATTTTTTCTTGTTTGTTTTACTTTTGAGATAGGCCCAGGATTTATTTCAGCAACAAGCATTTTGCAATTAGTTTTGATGGAGTCAAGATTTCACTGGTTCTCTCTAGTCCGCAAACCCCGGAATTGTTCCACCAATGTGTAATTAAGTTTGTACAAGCAGCTCTTCCACATGAAGGGAACAAAAAAGTACAGAGGATCTCCTGCCAATGCTTGCTTCATATTGAAACTATTCTAAGGAAGATTCTAAGAAATGAGGATGAAAATCATGGAGAGAGACAGAAAGAAAAAAAAAACAACCAAAAAACAACAACAATAACAAAAACCTGCTGCAACATTTTCATAGCTGTTTGTACCTTTTCCACAGAGCTGTGTTTACCACCTGTGGTCCTGCTGTTCCTGTGGCTTGTCAGGAAATAACGAGCTCTGTAATCCTGGCCAAGTTTACCAAAGTCACTAATTGCTTTGATTTCAGTTTTCAGCTCCTGGTCCCATCGAGAGCAGTCTCCTGCCTGGGTCTGTGCCTGAAGGTGGTGACAGATTCCTGCTGCCTGGGGTTGGTGTGTGTGTCCTGCCCCTCTGGAGAAAGGCAGCTCTGCTGAATGTGGCTCTCTATCCTGCACTTCACCCATGCTGCCAACAGGAATAATCATTCCTCTGTCCTCGTGGATTCATCTGCTCTTTCACCCTGCTTCGATCATGGGAAGTCCCAGATGTGCTCATGGGTGCCCATAAAGGGAGCAGGGGATTTCTGCCTCACCCCAAGGTCAGCTTTTTGAGATGAGCTCATGTCCCCTTTGAAGCTCTGAAACAAATTGCTTTGTTTGTTGCCCTGTTGAAAACTTGGCTAGAAGTCATTGGCTTTCCTTCTTAAGTACAATGGTTTATCATCTCCATATTCCTTTTGTTCTATTGGCATAGTTTAGAGATTTCTTTATTATTCATATTTATGCATCACTCCTTGGAAGCCTGTGGGGAAGACAAGATAGAGAAATCATACTTGAAAGAAAAAGCTGTCAAGCTTAATCTGCTGCATTTCTCATTTTCTGGAACTGTGGGAAGAAATCTTTTGCGAGGCAGTTGTTTGGACAGTCTCTGATCCAGCTTTAGAAACCCTGGCACATGTATAATGTTGGACTCTAGAAAAGGTATGGGTGCATGAGAGCACTATAAATCCAGGTAAGTGCAGCACTGGGGAATTCAGACCCGTGGCTTGCAAGGTGTCAGCAGGTGACAGCAACAGAGGGTACCCAATGTGTCTGAGGTGAGGGGGCTGCAGCCACAGGTGCCTCAACAGGCAGGAGCTGGCTCCTAACAGCAGTTAGAAGCAGACATGAAGTCACAGCATTATTGATCATCATCATATTCACAGGTTTAATATATCTGGTTTGTGTCTACAATGAGAAAAACACGATTTTGGATAGCAGTAGTGTTTTGTCTGCCTGAGTGATTAGTGTTTCACTTAGCACTCCGTTAAACTGCCTGCCAGAATCGTAAAGGATGCAAGCTGGTGTGTCATATCTCTCTCCAAGACCATTAGGATATTTATTTAATCAGAGGGTGAGAGAAATGTTGTGCTAAGCACCTCAATGAGCAATGTGATCATATTGGGTAAGCAGGAAACGTGCTTTGATGTCTCTGGGGGTGAGTTGTTTTATTTCAATCCTCATCATGGCGCTTCAATAGTGAATCTCAGTTTTCTGGACTCTTAGAGCATCCATAACATTGCAATGGGGTGGAGCAGGCTCATTCAAGGCTTAGCTGACTTGCTGGAATTGAGGTCATTGCTCTGAGCTGACCCAGTGAAGGGAACCACGTCGAGTGTAGGAGGGCATCCAGCTGCAGTGGCCTGGACCAGCAGGAATTGCTGATACCCCTGAGCATCCCATGGGATGTGCTTTCTCTTTCACTGCTGCTCACACCCAGAAATACGACTCCACACACTCTTGCAAAGCTCTTCTCAATTCAGAAGCTAGTATCTGGCACCAGTAATGAATTATGAATTCCCTGGGCTAATTGGGTGTAGTCTGAAAAAGCCAGAAAGGACTTTGCCTTTAATTAGAATTTATGTTTCATAGAGGTAATAAATCTTGCTGGAGTTTAGGGCCATCCATGCACTTCTGCTTCTTATTGACTCAAACTTTGGTTTCCCTCCTTGGAGTGTCACTGATCAATATCTTGCCTTCCCTTATCATGCTGTTTCACTAAGATTTTTCCCCATGCTATCCAAAATCTAGATCCTTACCATTAGTAAGCAATATGCAAAACACTTGATTTTTCTCCCAGCTCAGGATAATGCAGGATAATCCCCACCCTACAAGCTTCCCTAGAAGAATGCAGCAATTGCATTTCCTTTTTCTTTCTTCAAATTTTATTCATAACCTTGCTGTAACTGCAAATTAAAGAGAGTATTCTTTTCAGCCCTGGCACAAAATTAATTTAATTTCCATATTTTCATTATCTTCCTATTAACCACTAGCACTCTGCAACAAAGAAGCTATTTGAAATATATAAAGCTACAGCCATTCCCTGCTGCAAACTCTCAGGGGCTCTTCGATAAATTACATCCTCATAATGAAGAAGTAGGGGAAAGAGTGGCAACAATAGATTTTTTTCACAATGAAATGAAATCAGGATTTGATCTGATGCAACATGACTTGCTCACAGCGCAGATAGAATATCAAATTATCCCTGTGAAATTTAAACCTTGCTGTATTCCTCCCCTTGTATTCATTGTTCTCCTGAAACCTTGAAGAGTGCGCACAATAATTTGCAAATGGGGATTTAGTTGATACAGTTTATTTTTGTCAACTTTCTCAATTTAATTATCTTCAGCCTACAGTCTAATTTATGTGTTTGATGTCACTATTCATTAGGAGTGCAGACACAGCCTGGAAAGAGATTGTAAAAAAAGCCTACAATGCAGCTGGGTTCCCTCCTTAAACACAGTGCACCAGTTAAGTACTGGAGCTGGTTACAGAATGGGTTTGAAACAACACCATTAGAAAAATTACTACCTCAAGAAGCATAAGAATGTGAGTTTGTACAAGTAACGTCTGTAAAAGTTGCAATATCAAAAGGATGTAGTGCTAATTCTGTGCCAGGACACATATCTGACTCATTAGCTGTCACTTAGAGGAGAGACAGACAGACCCTAAACTGGAGTTATGCTTTTCAAGGTCACTGGCCAAATTAAAAACTGGCAATACATTTCATTGTGGGTTACTGTGAAATGGATTTGTTTGGGTTTTCTGTTCCCTCCCTTTTATAAAAATGCCTTACGCTGTTTTTAAACAAGTCTAAGGTTTTATATATTCAAAATTAAATATTTGGGATTTTTTTTTTAGTACGAGCTACAAAACGAAGGTCACTTCCATCTGAAAAAAAGCGCGTATTGAGTTTTTTTTTTTTTTTTGGATTCCACTTGTGTGGACCTTTTATTTTGTTTTAAAAACAACTATTTCCACAATCAAAACCACTTACTGACACTGACAGAAGCACACAGATTAATTTTGGCTGAAATACGCATTCATAAAAAAGTTACAGATATTGGTTTGGCTGACTCTGCTAAATACAGGCCCTGAGTTTAGTCTCCGAGTTGGTCAGAGGTCAAATCAAGGCGCTGGCTCTGCTGGTCTCCAGCTCTGCAGGTGGAATCCAGGATTATTTTATGCCTGCCCAAGGCAAAAGGGAAGGAGTTTTTCCAGTTCAGGCTCATCTTGCTGGCAGGAAGACACCTGCTCACGAAAATCCTTTCAACACAGTTTCCTCCCCCCATCCATCTTGTCCCTGGGTAGGGGGAATTAGTAAATTCCTGGAAATAGCAAGGCTGAACTCTTTGCTGTGACATCTCTGCCACTTCTGCTCCCTGAGGATGGGCCCTGCTGGGGTGTGGGACAAACCAAGTGGGCACACTCTGCCCTGGCAGGTCTGGTTACCCTGGCAAGGGTGATCTGTTCTTTGGGCTGTGTGTCTTTACCTTCTGAATGACATAGTAGTTACTGGGAAATTAAGAAATAACTAATTAAAACCTAAACACCCCTCCTCCCCAAGACCAAATTCCCTGCTGGTGTAGAGCACACGGCGCTCTGCCCGCTGTGGGAGGTCTTGCTTGGGCTCAAAAACCTTCTCTGGGTTTTGGTGAAATCTCAGGTTTCAGGAGCATAGCCTGTTGCCCTTGTTTCCCTGGCCGTGGGGCCGAGGAGGAATTCCTCAGTGCCTGACACTTGCCAGCTGGCTGGAGCTGCTGCTGATCTTGGGGGGATCCCATGGGCTGGCACAGGTGCCAGTGGCTGCAGCCACTGTCGGAGTGGGAGGTGCTGCTTGGTTTTGGGGTGTTTGGGGTCTGAAGCTCGTGAACCTTTGCATGCCACTCTGGTGATTGCTCCCAGTTATCTGAAATAAACCCCACCCCTTCTTATTATGAGAAATCCAGCCCATGTAGCTTTAAAAATTTAAAGCGATCTGGTGAATCGTTATATGTATCAATTAAATCAACCCTTCCAGTGACAAGTGGATATTTGATTTTCAACCCCCAAAGGACAGTACATACTGTATTACACTATGGTGATATTTTCTAATAAATTATCAAGCTGACATCTTGCCTCTGAGGGGGAGAGGCAGATTGTTAACAAAGAAGACAAATCTGTCTTTTTCCTATTCATGCCTCGTTCCCATTATGCATAAGGGCACTGGTCTCAGTGCTCTGTACTTTGTGCACTTTGTAAATGATGAGAGACAGGAGAGGAAGAGTTCTGAGCTGCTTATACAAATATGTATATTTTTTATTATTATAATTTTTTAAAAATATACAATCACTCAGGCTAGAAGAAATCTTTAAAGGACATTTAGTCCAAGCCCTCTGCTGTGACTGGTGACATCTCCCACTAGATCAAGCTGCTTAGAGCCCCATTCAATCTGACCTTGAATATTTCCAGGGATGGGGCATCCACCACTTCTCTGGGCAGCCTGAGCCACTGCCTCACCAGCCTCATTGCAAAAAACTTTTTCCTTATAGCTGGTCTAAATTGACCTCCTTTAAATTAAAAACAATTTCCTCTTGCCCTATCACAACAGGCCCTGCTACAACATGTACAAAGCAGTCCCAGAGCCAGCTGCAGCTTTGCCCTTTCTTCTTCCTTTCCCTACCCAGAAGCAAGTTACTATCTCACTCACAGGAATGGAAATATTAAATCAGATCTTCCAGTAATTTTGTATCAGCATTGTTTCACCTTCGAATTCATAGAGCCTCACCTAGGGTGGGGAATCACGCAGCTTGTGCAAGGAGACCGCCTGAAGTTTGCTGGCTTGGGACAGACCCTGGCTCTGTACAGGAGCTGGAATTAAGGGAAAGGCTGGGTTTGCTCTCTTTTGGTCTCAAGGATAGCCAGGATTTATTCCTCAGCATCTCTTTCCTCATTTGTGGGGATGATGACCTGAAATATCCCCACTGGGGCTACAGTTTGGTTAGAGCCAGAATAAAGACTGTGTGAGGAGTATTTGTTGGACCCAAGGGAATGCTTGTGAGGTTTCACAGAGGGTTTCAGTGGTTTGCAGTGTTTGAGAGAATTACTGAGATTATTAAATTGGAAATAATAAATTCTCAATTAATTCAACATTTTGACCAAGTAAGCTGGGGGCGAGGGAGAGAGATGACAGCTGGTGGAACCAAATTTCACAAACTTCCATGAGTTTTCACTGCCCCAAAAATATTTTTTTTAACTCCCAAGTTGTTTCAAAAGCATAATGACATCTGCTAAGGGACCAGGAGCCACACAGTGAGGCACCTGTAAATAAACAAGCAAAGCAGAAGTTAGAAGGCAGTATTGAATGAATCCACATTGAAAACACTCCTCTGATTCACTTTTCACATATTTAGGAATGTGCTTCTTGGGACTCAGTTTCACTTGAATACAAGACATCAGCTCATTGTCTTTAATTGGGAACTTGTTATGTATTAATATCTATTTATTAGTATTTGATTCAACAAGTTACATGAATTTGGTTCCAGTAATTTTTTTTAAACAAATTTTCATGCAGCTTTGTCCCATCAATATGTGACAGAACAACTGGTTTGCTGGGCTGTGTTTTCCCTAGTTCTGCCTCCAAAAGGGTTTTCACAGCTTTTAAATAGGAGCTGTTGTGGTTTAGTGTCTCAGAGCTGCTAGTAAATGGCAGCTCTCCACAGGGAAGGATGTGTCTGAAAAAGGATCAGCCTTCTGCAGACAGTGGAATAACTGCAGGAGAAGCCTTAATTGGGTGCAGGAGGGAGGAAGGAAAGAAAGCCCTTGACAGGTTGAAATATTTTTCTGTAGCAGCAGCATTTTAGAGGCACTTGTTAATGAAAATGATTGATTGGAAAATGAGTCAAAGCTTTTAAATTTAAAAAAAATGATTTTTTTTTTTCCTTCTTGAAAGTGGATTCCTCATCTGATCAGGAAGACAAGAGTATTTTTCTTTCCACCTCCAAAGAATTAAAAGTTCCTTCAGGCTCGGTGTTTCTGAGAAACACTGCATAATTATGCACGGGACACCTGGTGCATGTGTGTGACAGGCAAGATGAGGTATCTGGTTTGCTTTTGAGACAGAGAATAGCGAGAATAAAAGGTGAAATACCTTTTGTGCTAAGTGTTTAATAATGTCTTTTGTCAAACAAATTAACACCAGACACCCTCCCCAAAATCCAAGCTAAGCTAATGAACAGCTGGAATATTACCTGACATACCACCAAAATTTTTAGATAATATGTATTGTTGCTTCTGATGTAAAATAATGAAAATAAAATAAATGACAGGCTGTTTTCAATTGGCTTTATTGTCTATTATATTTTAGTGGAAGTGGTAGTCTTCAGTATTGGTAGGGAAGGTAGAAATAATGATAGGAATATTAATATCCATCTTCCACTTATGTCACACTTCGAACCCTGTGAAGTATATGCTAAGATGATACATGACATCAATGTAGCATTAATAAGAGCTCAAATATAAAAAAAAAAAATCCCAAAGTGAGAGCTTTTCTACCAGTTAATTCAGATTTGATGCCTATTTATATTTCATAAATGAAATATATCTTTTTGCAACCTGCTTAGATAGCTGGTACTCATAATTAAAATAGTGACCCAGTAGAATCTGAACATTAAGAAAGAGAGTGAATATAATTTTAAAATGTTGGAATTAGGTGAGGCAGAACAAAAAGTAGCTGGCAGGCTGCACTTCCTTCTGTGTATTCAGCTTGCATGCAGGGTTTATATGCCTTCAAATTGTTGGAGCTTTAATGGTCATAAAGATTAGAAAAAATTAAAATCCACTGAAGTAGAAAGCAGGGCTCTCCCCACACACATTTTCTTAATTATTATTTTTTTTTAAATGGGTCTGCTTCCAGTAAAATACTCGGTTCAGAAGCTCTGACCTCAGATAAATAATGTGTTCTAGCATTGTTTTAAATCAATGGGCATTGTCCATGTGCTCAGTGTTGCTGGGTGTGTGAACACCTTGCTGATCAAGGTCTCTTCTGGCAGAAGCCCAGGAGTCTCTGCACTTCCAGGAGTGAAGCTGCTTACCTTGGGAAACATTTGCAATGGTGAGCCCGTGCTAAATATCCCTTCCTGAGGATGGATTGTGAAAATGAATTCCTTGTTAAACAGTGTGTGTAACTGCTTTGGGCTGCTTTGAGAGGGGTGGGAGGCATCACAGGCATGGCTGAACTCTCCTTTCAGATTTGCACTGCAGTTCTGGTGACTTCCAGTCCACAGCTCTGGGTCCTGCCTGTGCAAAGCTCCTTTCCCAGGGTCACTTGTGTGGTTTTTGTCTTTGATTGATGGCAGGAGGGCTGAAATGACTTTTCCTCTGCTGGGCTGGTTTCATCCTCTGAGTGCACATGATAGAGTTCTGGGCTGCATGCCTGGGTGATGTGTTGAGCCTTGAATGTCTCCACAAGATCTGCAAGGACAGAGATAGGGAGCGTGTCTCAATCAGGCTCCTGGGCTCTTTCTTGTTTGCAGTCCTCTGTGATGGTTCAGTAATCCTAGGAGCTAACAATAATAATATCAAGTGTCATTACCAATGGCTTTTTTAATCATCATTATAATTCTTATTCTGAATAGCACTTAAAGCACATTTTTATCTTTCGTTGACAATAAAATGCAGCCTCATAAATATTTAAATTGTCTGATTAAATTATCCATGCTGAAACAGATAACTGGGCACTTTAATAAGCTTAAACTAAAATCTTGGCTGTTATTATCTCCCTGGAGAAGGGAGAGAAAGTGATAAAGGTTCCCTTGGCCCAGGTGACCCTCACACCATTCAGATGAGCGGCAGGTGATTCTTGTCAAAAGTGAAAGAGGCCTCAGCAATGAACACAAAGGTGTTGGTAATTAATAGCAATCATCACAGTCTGTCGTTATATGTCTCCAGCTGGTGGCTACAGGGAGAGGGTAGAAAGTTTTCATGGCTCTTCTGCTTCAGAGCCAGAAAACCACAGCAGGGATGTGGCACAGAAATGCTGGATGGGGTCAGGTTGGATGAGGCTTTGAGCAACCTGATCCTAGTGGAAGGTGTCCCTGCCCATGGCAGGGGGTTGGAACTGGGTGATCTTTAGGACCCCAAACCATTGTGTGGTGGCTGTGCTGTTGAAGGTGTCCCACTGGAAAAGGGGGAAGAGCTGTGATGCCTTAGAAGTTGACTACCAGACCAGCTTCCTCTGTTTAAAGTCCCCTTCCTATGCTGGGAGACACTTGCTCCAAGTCTATACTGAGATTTCCAGAGCCAGAGAGGACTGTTCTGCTGTGTTGTTCTCCAGAGGCTCATGCCATCCTGGGATGTCAGCCAACTCCTTGTTCACGTCCTCTGGCTTGCTGCTGGATCAATGCATGCATTTTTTAATTGAAAAATGAAATTGTTATGGCAGCTGCTGTTTTTCTCTCTTTGTGTTCCTGGAAAATGTTGAAATAGCCTGAGTCACCTGTTACTGGCTCCTGAGGTCATTGCCCTCAGTCCAACAGAGGAATATTCTGTACCTTGCCAACCTGAGTCAGTGAAAGCTCTGTACAAACACCTGCACTGGGTCCTAACTCTCCTCCAGGCATGAGACCATCCCCTGGAGCTGCTTTCAGCAGAGAACTGCAATATATTATGATTTCCCCGTTTGACACGTGACATATACAAAATACACTGTGGAGTCTGGTGCAGCCTCAAGGCCTCGGTACAGAGAGAGAGGAAGCAGATGAGCAAATGGGGAGAGCAGGGAAGTTTCAGAGCAGGGAAACACGAAGATAAGGGAGAATCATGTTTTAAAGCAGAGCTTGGGACAAACGTACCCTGTGTGGGAAGTATGAGAGCACCATGGGTGGGGGAAAGGAAGAGAGGAATGAAGATCTGGAGCCAGGCTGTACAGGATGGGCTGTACTGAGGAGATGGTGAACCCCTGCAAGACCCTCAGTAGAGTAAGAGCCTCCTCTGCAGCAGTGGGTCAAACTGGCTTTGTTTGATCCCAGCCCCCAGATCACTTTGCTGCTGACTTGCAGTGGGTTACCAAGCCTTTGGCTGTGCTGCTCAGTTCTTTCATATCCTGTCCAAAATTCTTGTGCTCCTCCTATTTTCTTAATCACTTCCACTACCCACTCCACTGGCTCTGCCGAGCAGCTGCAGTGAGCACGGCTGTGAGCCAGAACCTGGTCACCCTCACCTTAAACACAAGAATTGCTTTGTGCTTACGTTTTGTGCTCAGGGGAACAGCTCTGAGCAAGTGTGGACTGGGTTAAAGCAGAGAGGAAGAGACAGAAGATTCCTATTGCAACCTGTTAGATTGGACAAAGTCAGCATAGAAAATTTGGAGCACAAAAGCAGGAGGCACAATCTGATTTTGCTTTTGGTCCCTTTAGTACTTCACAAGAAATTAAGCAAAATTTCATCCTTCAGCAGAAGCAGAAAAAAAAAAAACAAACCAAAAAAACCCCAAAACAATAAACCTTCCACTTCACACACATCTGAGGAAAAAGAAAATACAGATTGGCCTGAAAATAAAAAGGAAAAGCAGGGCAAGAAATATAATTAACAGACTTATTACCTCAGGGGAAAAGAAGGGTTTGTTTTGCAACTTCAGAGGATGGGAAGGATTTAAATGTTAAGTGGGTGCCTGTGTGTCCCTGTGCACATGAATTTCCAGCTCTGTGTCTGAGCTTTTGTGTCTGAGTACACAGATGGAGAGTTGGCAGGGCTTGTGTTACTCCATTTATATGTAAAATGTATATTCTTTATTTATACATTTGATAGGAAACATGGAACAAGCTGTCAAGAGCAGGTGTGGGGTATGTGTGTATAAGAAACGCCTAATATATACTTTCTCTCTCCTTCCAACTTACACAAACACACCCAGCTCTTCAGACCACATTTCCACTCCATTTTAGGCCAAATGCCCCCAAAGTCACTGAGCACTCTGCACCTTTCCCTGCGAATGAGGCACTGGCAAATAACAGCTGAAAAGTCACCATCCCCTAACCTCTCATTCCTTTTATTTTTTTTTTTCTTTAACACATTTTGTACTATTTTGCTGCACTCTAGTTTTTCAAAAGAGAAACTTCAAGCGGAACTGCAGGTACTTGTCTTGCTGAGAACAGAACATGTAACACCACACACAGTTGTCAGCCTGGCAGGTAGTGCACGGTCCTCCCTGTTAATTAATCTTTAATGCCATTAATTGGTTGTCTGCTTGGTGGCGAGGAAAAAGGGTAAACATTGTTCACAAATCAATTTAATCCTGCTCCTAACAAGGTTGTTTTCAAGGGGATAAAAACAATTATGAGCACTGCAGTGACTGGACACCCAGGCTTTGCTGATAACACCCCTGGAACAGCAACATGCACGAGCCACACTCGCTGGTGCAGGGCTGCTTGTTGAGTATTTTTCCTCTCACATTGACTCATTTGTTTGTTGTGGACACAGGTATATGAAAAAGGAGGGATATAATTGGATTTAATTCCTTCTTTGCAGCTGACTCCTTTATTTTATACCCTGGACCTGCCCTAAAATAGACCTTTTGGAGTCTGCTGCAGCACACAAAAATAAAAGCAGTTGTTCCTCGCTTCTTACAGGGCAAACTTCTGGGTGTTTTTTTCATTCCACAGCAGGATCTTAGATTTTCATTCTGTTAATCATTGTGACAATCTTTGTTCCAGCACCAGGTCCTTATTTTTAGCATGAGGGCTGGGTGTGACAGCATTTGTGACAGAGCAGGAGTGGTAGCTTGGCACTTCCCATCAATTAATCAGATTTCATCAGAGGTGTGCAGTAGTATGCCAAAATGAGCAGGTGTCAGGATGAGATCTGTGAGTTCTATACAGTCAATATCATAGATGTCATGGGTATTATAGAATACCACTGCCCATGGCAGGAGGGCCAGAACTAGATGATCTTTAAGGGCCCTTCAAACCCAAACCATTCTATGATGTCTTCTGGTGACATCTCTCTGGTAGAGAGCTCTGCTGGGCTCTTCACAGCCCACAGCTTCTCTGAAAGATCCAAGGAAAGGTCTGTATGTTTGTATGTCCATAAACTCTTATTCCACAGTGTCTCCCAAGATTAATCTTCTGATTTAAAACTCTTCCTCCTGCCAGAATTGGCCTACATGGCTTGGTCCCCTGTCAAATACCCTAAAATACCCTAAAATACCCTCTACCAGCCAGTGGTATGATAATGTGACCATCTCCTACACCAGCCCTCTGGCTGAGCTCAGAGAAAGCTGGCAAGTGAGCTGCAGGGAAAAGGTTCTCCTGAGCCTTCCAAGTGATACTCAGGACTAAGCAAGACATCAGCCTTTGCTGCCCTGAACTTCAGAGCAACTCAAACCACCTGGTGAATGAGTCTGGTAACTTGGGAAAGCTGGGATTAGGGCAGCAGGGAGACTCACAAATTATCTGTGAGTAGCACAGGAGAAGGTTTTTCCTCTGGTTCAGGGCAGGAGCTGAAGCACTCACAAAAAAAAAGTATTAAAAATTTATTTTGCTTTAGGGAAGAAAGAGTATCTTCCTGGAAATATCTTTAGGACAGGTGAGGCCTTTTGGTTTACGTGCTGTGCATATGGCAAGGGCTGTGGACTGGCAGCAGAGCCAGGAATGAAATAAAACAGCAGCCCTGGTAGAGGAAGAGACATTTGTAAGGCACTGAAGGAGGATGATTTCATAGTGACACTGGATTCCCTGCTTGGCTCCACACAGAACTTGTGCTGTGACGGGGGGTAAGTCTTCCTCTGGAAACTGTGGCTTGATAATCTTGCCCTGGTCTTGCTGTTGGTGCACAGTGCTGCAGGAAACACAAGAATTTGGGGGTGCTCTGCAGGAGGTGGTACCAGAACCCTCAGCTGGCTCAGAGGAGCTGTGGTGGCACTGGTGGCACCGTTCTACCTTTTATTAAGAAGTTGCTAATTTAAAATAGTCTTTTTTTTGTTTCTTTTTATTCCCCCCCCCCCCCCCCTTTCCTGAAGGACTTCGGAGGCTTTTTCTGTGATTTGTAGGATTCAGAAAGAGCTTTAATTGTCACCATGAGTATTTAACCCCGGATGAAGTGAATGGTTTGGATGTGAGTATGTGATGCTTTGGCTCATGCAAGTGTAGAGGTGGCACCTGACTGCTCTAAGTTAAGCACACCTAGACAAACCATAATTCCTTCAGCAGAATTTAGACAAGAGCTTTATCCAAACTCCTGTGGCATTTTCTATTCCATTATGACAGTTCTGAATGCTCTGCTTGCAGCATTTTCTTATCTAGCATGATGGTATTTATGAAACCTTTGTTACTGTCTTTCAAGGGGACTGGAGTCTTTCTCTGTGTCCTTTTAATCTTAAAATTCCTTGATATGGAGAATGTTCTTTGTACTTCAGATATTTTCACAGAAACCCACTGGTGACTTTATGCTACTGGTTGAATTTTTTCTTTTTCTGTTTGTGAAAACTGAATAGAAACCCACTTCTCAATCTGTGTTCAAATGCCACATTCACCTTCCCCAAGAGGTTGAACTGATATTTCCTGTGTGTCCCTCTCAGGAACTGAAGCTCTTGCCAGGATAGCTCCTTCTCCCATGTAATCTATCAGCTGCTTTTGGGATATTCAAAGATTATCTGAAGTTTATATTACTTTTCTTTTGAAAATGGCTTTAACTTAATTACTCATAGCAATTCAAGAGTGTAATACTCTCACTGGTTGGGGATAATTAGGAAGCCTTAATTAGCTCTTTAAAAAATATCAAAATGTAGCTGTGTCGTTGCTATAACATCCTCATTATTTCAATCTGGCAGCTTTAACTGGTGCATTTATGTTTCTGATTTACATATTCTTTCCCTTGGTGCTGAACAATATGACTTGGAATAATAATAATAAAAAAAGTTAAGTTACTCCAGAGAACCATTACATGAGAGATGTGGGTATAGACAATATGTGAAGAATATTCCAGTATCTTACATTTAAACTAGTTTATTACTACATGCTTAAAAAGCAATGAAAGTCTGTTGTGGATGTTACTGTGTTGTATCACTACCCTTGTTTTTCCCTAAATTCAGTGGGTGTGCAGGAATGCATTATTGCTCTAAAACCCCATTATTTTTGAAGGGTAAAAATGCCAAATGTAAGCTTCTCTCAAATACTGTGCTAAAGCACATTTTTCTTGTACACAGCTGAAGGTTTTGCTCATGATCTTAAGTCAAGCAGAAGGTGATTTTTTTTTTTCCCTTTCAGTCTTAATTAAAATAGCATTTTTTGAGCCTATCAGTACTTTGTTCTAAAAGAGATATACATTCTTTATGTAGAAGTATATTGTACATTTGTCAGTATAAAAAATACAGACTGCTTATGGTGAAGAAAAAATAAACCTTTCAAACAATCTTTTAATAAGTAAATAAATATGATTTGACCTTTAGTCATTGTATGCATCACTGTGATTTAAAATAATTCTTTAGGTAGAGACTGAGGGGTATTAGAGGAAATTATACTTCCTTGGATGTACAGTTTTTACCTATCCAAGAGATGCTTCCAGGAGTGTAACAGGAATTTGGGGGGGGGGGGGAGGGGGAATGTTGGATTAAAAAAAATTTATTGTACTTACTATTTTTAAAATTTATTTTAAAATTTATTTAATTGCATTTTGTACAGGAAAGTCAGGATTGAATTGCACAGATGAGCTGAGGAGGCTGCAGCAAATGGAGGTGAAGCTCTGGATTGGAGATGGTGTTTTAGGCCAATCAGAACATTTGGGACGCTGTTTTGTAGATAAAATTATAAATAGCCCAGTAACGTTTCCATTCCAATTCCCTCTTATAGCTCTTGCTTATAGAGTTCTGTATGTGTTAAAAAGGGGAAGACTATAGGGAATAAGTTTGTGGCTGAAAGTGCAGGGAGCTGAGAAGTAATTTAGAAGTCACTTACATGATATATACTGATACATGAAATTGAAGGAACACTAATGAGTGGCCTCTTGGAGCTGATTTCATGATGTTGAAGGATGGATTTTTCACATTTGAATGCAACAGTTATTCAAGATGGTTTCACTCTTAAAATGAATACTCAGTGTTTATTTTTTATTTTTCTTTCTGCATCAAAGCAAAGAATATTTTATTTTTAATGCAACTCAGTGTGGCAGTCACATAGGAGTTCAGTAATAATTTACAGTTGTTATGTCCCCTGCTCTCCTCATCCTCTTGCTGGTGACTGAGGCTGCTGGCCCTGCTCTGATCTCCTGCTGCTGTGATGACCAGTAGGTCCTGGACCTCAATAACTCATTTGCAGAACCACCACAACCTTTATATCCTCTCTCCAGGGAGTTCTCTTTGAGAAAAGTCTGTTCAAGCCACTTTGATCCACCATCAGTCGTGCACTTCACTCCCAAGTTTGATGGTACTGGAAAGTCCTGAAAGATTCTTTTCCCCACCTTTAATTTGAGTGACATTCTGCTGTCTGCAGAAATGAGCTCAGCCTTTCTATTCTGACTTTTCCTTTGCCCCCTGCCCACAGCTTCCTCAGAAGTAGGATGCTACAGGTATTTCTCTGTTGCTCTTCAGATGTAAACAGTATGAACTTGCTTGAAGAAAAGCCATGCCGCTATATGGGAAAAATGACCAGCAAGTAGCAAATTCAATAGGTTTTTCAACAATATGGCATCTAAATTAAGGGATGGCCTCTGGCAATGATGTAGTCCACCTT